>NC_089761.1:36436772-36459272 GCF_040412425.1 Macrobrachium rosenbergii | reverse complement strand
CAGAAGATAATAGGAAATACAGAAAGAAGAGATCAGTTATTAGAAAGCAAAGATAAATTAACAACTTATTAAATAAATAGATAACAAATTATTAAGAGTACAAGGATAATTATCTAAGGTAGTCATGTACTGCATGGTCGCTTGAATTTTTGAGACTAACTACACAACATCCTCAGGAAGACAAAGAGAAGTCCCAAAAATTGTTTTGAATATATTTCTATAACCATTTACCACATTTATCATTTTTAAAATTAGCTTATTTCTTTTTGAATATAACTCTATGATCTTTTACCATATTTATCACTTTTGAAATTATCTTATTTCTTCTTGAATATACCTCTATAATCATTTATCACATTTGTTAATCTTCTAAAATTATTTTTTTTAAATATATCTATAATCATTTCTCACATTTATCTCTTATAAAACGATCTTATTTCTTTTTTAATATACACATTTCTACAATCATTTATCACATTTATCACTCTTCTAAAATGGTCTTAATTCTTTTTCAGTATATCTCTATAATCTATTATCACATTTATCACTCTTGGAAAATTATCTTATTTCTTTTTTAATATATCTCTATAATCATTTATCGCATTGATCACTCTTCTAAAACGATCTTATTTCTAATTTAATATACATCTATAATTGTTTATCACATTTATCACTTCTAAAATGATCTTATTTCTTATTTAATATATATCTATAATTATTTATCCCATTTATCACTTCTAAAACAATCTTATTTCTCATTTAATATATATCTATAATTATTTATCACATTTATCACTTCCAAAACGATCATATTTCTTTTTGAACGTGTCTCCACAATCATTGATCGCATTTATCACTTCCAAAACGATCTTATTTCTTTTTGAACGTATCTCCACAATCACTGATCGCATATATCACTTCCAAAACGATTTTATTTCTTTTTGAACGTATCTCCACAATCACTGATCGCATTTATCACTTCTAAAACGATTTTATTTCTTTTTGAACGTGTCTCCACAATCACTGATCGCATTTATCACTTCCAAAACGATCTTATTTCTTTTTGAACGTGTCTCCACAATCACTGATCGCATTTATCACTTCCAAAACGATCTTATTTCTTTTTAACGTATCTCCACAATCATTGATCGCATTTATCACTTCCAAAACGATCTTATTTCTTTTTTGAACGTATCTCCACAATCACACAATCACTGATTTATTTCTTTTTGAATCTCCACAATCTTCAAAACTTCCAAAACGATCTTATTTCTTTTTAACGTATTTTTAACATTGATCGCATTTATCACTTCCAAAACGATCTTATTTCTTTTTAACACATCTCCAAAATCACTGATCGCATTTATCACTTCCAAAACGATCTTATTTCTTTTTGAACGTGTCTCCACAATCACTGATCGCATTCATCACTTCCAAAACGATCTTATTTCTTTTTGAACTTGTCTCCACAATCACTGATCGCATTTATCACTTCCAAAACGATCTTATTTCTTTTTGAACGCATCTCCACAATCATTGATCGCATTTATCACTTCCAAAACGATCTTATTTCTTTTTGAACGCATCTCCACAATCACTGATCGCATTTATCACTTCCAAAACGATCTTATTTCTTTTTGAACGCATCTCCACAATCACAGATCGCATTTATCACTTCCAAAACGATCTTATTTCTTTTTGAACGCATCTCCACAATCACTGATCGCATTTATCACTTCCAAAACGATCTTATTTCTTTTTGAACGTACCTCCACAATCACTGATCGCATTTATCACTTCCAAAACGATCTTATTTCTTTTTGAACGTATCTCCACAATCACTGATCATATAACAAAAGATCTTATTTCTTTTTGAACGCATCTCCAAAATCACAATCACAAACTATCTCATTTCTTTTTAACGTATCTCCACAATCATTGATCGCATTTATCACTTCCAAAACAATCTTATTTCTTTTTGAACGTGTCTCCACAATCACTGATCGCATTTATCACTTCCAAAACGATCTTATTTCTTTTTGAACGCATCTCCACAATCACTGATCGCATTCATCACTGCCAAAACGACCTTCCAGGAAAATGGATGGCTGGAACGGACTCGGCCGCTTCTACTTCATCCCTACTGAACAGTACGTCGAAGAATCTCGGCATTCCTGCATCTGCCTGCCACTGGCTCTCTTGCTAGTGCTAATTTTCCTCGGCCTCATGGCCCCGGTTTGCGTAATCATGGGACGCAGACTTGAGATTGTAGTAAGTATTTTTTTTTTTTTTTTAGTGATTCTCTTTTTCTTTACACTTCACTGTTGCCTCTTGAAAGTTTTATGGTTAGTTCAAACGGAAGATAGTTAGGAGTCCCACCCACCTTTGGGAAGCTTATTGCTGCTCTCGTCAGAATAATAATAATAATAATAATAATGATAAATTTTTGTTTGGTCTATCACTGTCATCCTATTCGACTGGGTGGTTTTTATTTTTTTATAGTGTGGGGTTCCGGGTTGCATCCTGCCTCCTTAGGAGTCCATCACTATTCTCACTATGTGCGCTGTTTCTAGTTGCAAATTATTATTATTATTATTATTATTATTATTATTATTATTATTATTATTTCACATTTACTGACTGCCTTAGTATTCATTTCCCTGAAGCGTTAATGATTAAGTGACCGGTTCATTTAACACAGAAAATTCAGTGTTTACAAATTCACAATATTGTACATTAAGAAGCCGCAATTGTATCAATACCCTCTGTTATTTTAAAAGTAAAAAAAAAAAATTTCAGGAACACCTGAACGGTTTTCTTTCTTAGCGTTGACGTTAAAATACGTAATTGTTGAGGAGAAATCTTTGTTTTTAATTTCTGCAGATAAAACAGTTTGTTTTATATAATTGTGGCTATTTAGTCTACGTAAAAGTATGCTCGCTATCTGGTCTAATTCGTGAGATATTTTAATATTCTAACCCTCCTGTAAGCATTACTCCATTATAAATCATTGAAGATTTATTGAATTGCCATATACGAAGCAACATTCCCACGGCCCTAAAAAATAGGTTTGGCATAGTCAAGAGCTTTGAACTGATTTAAGCTAGGAGTTTATTCCATAAATAGTTGAGAAATTTTTATCATATTCGCCCTCTTTTTAACTTCATATTCATTCCAAACATAATTAGTTACTTTCCCATGTTAGCCTTTATTTAGTTTTTCTATCCAAATTGCGTTCTCCTGTTTAAAAATGATATAAAAAGGAAGAAGATTCAAGCTCGCAGTTACGTCGTCTGTTTGTTTACAACGCGCTGAGCATGATGACACCGAAAAATTACCAAAAGAGCAACGCGTTCCGCAAAATATCTCGGTTAAGACCCAAACCCAATGTAGCTTTTATATTTGCAACGACCTCTTAACTTATTATAGTTTCCAAATAGTTTTTCCAATGCTTTTTTTTACCGAATATCTTAGGTAATTTCGTAACCTACATGCCGTGAATATTTACAAAGAAATATTAACTTTTTATAGTTCCCAAGTAGTTTTAGTGCATTTTATAGGGACTACCTTAAACGATTTCGAAGCTCCCTTCGCTGGAATACAAGGTTGAAGCTAACGTAATGAACTATTTAGCTGCAGAATATAATTTTATTACAAGAAAAAGTTCCCTAGCTTACCTAAATCCCACCAACATAAACCAGAGGTTATTTAATAAGCACAATTCAACGCTGAAATCGTTCAGTTGAATAAAATCATACATTATTCACAATGACTTGAATTTAATCTAATTAAATCACAGAAAAATCCTAGTTTTCCAAAACTGGCGCCAAATTTGGCTTAGGATACGTTTTGTGGAGATATACTAAGTACTTAATACAATATTAGGAAGTATAAATTAATTGTAATCACTATATCAGGTTATAAGTAAATAAATATGATGATAGCATTCTTGATGGTTAATATCTTAATTTTAATCTAGAAATAATTCTTAAGATGAAAAAAAAAGTTATTTCATATTTTTATTTACATTAAATTTCACAAGCATCTGAGTAGAAACCGATTATTTAACAAGAACAGTTGTATTTAATCTTCTAAACCTTTCAACTTTCAGGTCTGCATTATTTCTTTTATCCTCTATGTTTATGCTGCTTAACTGGATCGAAGAAGATTAAAGATTAATGTTCAAAAGTATTAAGTCAAAGAGCAGGAAGTTTTTTTCAGTGAAAATTTAGGCCCACAGCAGTGATTTGATATTAATGTAACCGTTATAACTTCGCCTTTTGCTTTATGTACTTTTGAATGGGTGTTCAAATAACAGAATTTCCACACTGGCTCTTCGAAAATACCTATAGGTACGAGGCTAGTATTTACCAGCTACACAGAAGGTCTTGCTCCTTTCAGTTTGTGGAGGAAAGGGAGGACTACACGGAGGTGATTATATACAGTTTTGAAGACTTTTTCTAGTGCTAGAGAGTTAGAGACGGCCACTAGCACCATCACTTCACCCCACTGGGAATTTTACATCTGGGAGACCTTAAGATCATCCCCAAGAAGATGCTGGACACTACACCCTAGGTGCCCCCCGGCAGAATCCTGAAGTGTGCTAGTGGCTGAAACTGCTTTGTAGCTTCAAAGTACAAATACATTTGTGGGAATACAAAATCAAATATGGTACAAACAAAGTTCAAGAAAAATGCTCTCTTCATGGAGGATTCAGCTTGTTTATGCAAATGGACCCTCCAAATAAGTATTCCACAAATGAAAAAAAAAAAAAAAATGCCCCTTTTATTTACAAATGTTAAGTCATTTCCTTAGCTTTGATTACACACACACACACACACACACACACACAAACACACACACAAACACACACAAGTTTTGTGCAAGTTTTCTTTAGAGTATTTTGAGGATTCCGACTTTCATTTCATTCGTAAATGTTTCAGTGATCAATTATAACTGCCGTATATCAGTCAATAATGGGAAACACAGCTGGAAATCAAAGTTTTGGAGCTGGGGAAACACTGGGATACTCTACCCAAATCTAACCTAAGTTCTGGTTTTAACCTGATAGGAGAGGCAAGGCTAGAGAAACTCACCACCATTCACAGTCTGATTCTGAGCCTAAAATATGCATAGACAGGGATGCAACGAACAATGACCATCTGTATTCAGCTCCACCTTATGGCGCTGGGTCCCTAACCTAACCTACGACCCCATGCCGTAGCCTGACAATCCATCGTAAAATATCTTGGGGTAGGGCACAGGTTCCAGCCAGATTGTGGGACACAGTTGGTGCCCTAGACTGGGTTAGGTTAGGCTAGTGTGCATTCCTGCGTTTGCCTCCATCTTAAATTTAGTGTTAGGCTAGGTTGGTTAGCCCAGGAGATCAGGGCTTACCTCCATTGTCATGATAAGATCCGTGGCATAGAATGTGTTAGATCAAGAGGCTGGCCTGGTTATCACCCTGGGCACTCTTTTAGGTTAGGTGGTGAAGGGACAACCTAACCTTTTAACTCCAACCTAAACTAGAGTTTAGAGTTTGGTAGGTGGTGTGGGTCAGTTCACCTTAGCCCCAGTTAGGCTACGACCTAGCACAAAAAATAGATTCCCATTGTGGTTCCCCATTTTTTGTTAGATATAATGTTAGTTATAATGGATTAGCCTAATATTTATGATGGAAATTAATGTCAAACCTGCCTTAATCACATCGAAAGCTTTCATAAAACCAATACATTGCATTTGTTTTTGCATTATAGCCTAAAAAAGTGATGACCTACCAAAATATTAGTTTCTGAATGTAACAAACATGTATATTCAATAATATTGCTTTGTTAATATCACACATTCATGTCACTGATTCACATAAACATTATTTGGCTATCTGGTGAATCAGAATTCCCAATGAAATTTCAGTCCTGATAATCTACAAGTAGCATAAACTGCGATCAAGATATCCCACAATTTGTCCTAGAACAATCAGCAATTTTACTTGATTTTGATATTCACTTTGAGATGTGTAAATGAATTCACGTTAACGTAAGTTCCAACGCACAAATTCATAGGCCTGAATCCTGGTTAGGGTATGTCACCCATCAAATATAATTCCATGGTGATGAAAGTTGCCTTAAAGAGTATCGTGTATTCGATAAAAATGGGTTACTTGTAGCTAAATATTTGAAAATATAACACATACACATTCGTGTGTGTGTGTGTTTATGTATTGAAGCCACAAATAACCTTTTTATATTGTCTTCACTTTACCTCAGGAATTATAAAATGAGTGTTCCTGCCTTGACTAGTGAATTTGATAAAGTATTAATTGTTTGAATAAACGTGAAAATTAAGGTTGATGCTTGCCAGGTTGAAGCAAATGCGCTTGTAAATGATCAAACCTGTTTATTTTGCTTTCACATTTTCCTGAACATCATGTGATCTGTTATCAATCGTACAGTAACTTGTAGCCTTGCATTTTGTAACTTTGTACTCGTGGATAAAGTAGATATGTCCTTGTGGGATGATGGAACTCCCAGTTTTAGAAACTTAACATCTTTTAGGGAAGAGGACTTTTTAGTAACACTGCTTTTTAAATGCCCTTTGTAATGACTTTTTTAATATTCACTGGCCTATGGGTCATTATAAATCTGTCCTATTACCAGCTAGAAACAGAGAAGGCAAATTATAGTCATAATCAAGTGAGATTGCATCAATTAGTGAAGTATCCCCAAGCAGAAAGTTCTGACCCTCACGAAATGGAAAGTGGACTCATAGATTTGGTATTTCGGAACTTTTGCATGTTACATTTCTCTTCAGTCCCTAAATTGATGAAATCTTAAAATACAAACATTTAAATATCAGTGATTGATGAAAATATTTTTGAATTTACTTTCTGCCTGAGGATTAAATCTTCACCATAAGAATGACACTGAGTATTAGTTTTGAGTTTGGTTTCTTCTTAGTGATTTATACCATCAGAAAATTAATTAAATTGGTCATTATTAAGTTTTGTAATTTTTTTAATAATTGTTAGTGATCAGAAGAATAATTGTTGTATTTTCTTACAAATCGTTTGTGATTAGAAGTATAATTGATGTTCTGTTTACTTATGTTTGCTCAAAAGGATGTTTGATGATAACAAAATATTGATATTAGTGTGACATTCTTCAAATTTTGTTTGTTCTAGGAATTTATCATGATCAGAAGATCAGATCATTTACTGTTGTTGAATCTGTCTCCCCTGTTGGAACTATAATAAGATGAATGGCTATTTTGTTACTTAATTTTTTTTCTCTAAGTGGGATTTTTTTTTATGGGAATTCATTATAATGAAAAGAATGTCGAGTTTACTCATTGTATCTTCAAACAAGGACTGATTTGCCGTTTCTTGATTATTCATCATGATCAGAATGATAGTTAAGCCATTCATGCATTATGCTTCCTCTTGGGTACAATTCCCATCACAAGAATTCCACCAGTGACCGTTCTTGATTTTGTGAAAACTGATTGCATCTGCCATTCCTGAATTTTGTACTTGTTTTGAATTTTTTTCTTACGTGTGGTCACATCAATTGATAAATTTAATTTCCCTGTTGTTAAGACCTGCTAGTTGCTAGGAATCTGTAGCAATTTATTACCAACTTATTGTATCCTAAACATTTATGGTTATTGCAAATTAATATGTATAACTGATTTAGAATTTATAGTTTCTTAATAATACACCATTGTTAAATCATTTTTACTGTCAGGTTTTTGAAAAGCATTTATAGGTACCTAAAATTTCCAAATGTAAAAAAATATTTGTATGTAGATTACATTATGATTTTCCGGCGTCATGCCAAATAGATTACTGTCTGATCTGTATATCATGTGAAATGCATCAGTATTTCCCAGAATTTCTTATTGTTTTTTGTGTCAGGCATCACGATTTGTCACTCACGCAAGTAATTTGTAAATAAAATGGGCAATAAAAAAAATGAACAAAAGTTGGCTTCTCTCTCTCTCCTCAAATTACCAAGTTATCCAACATCTGGCAACATCTCCCTCTTAGGAGAAAATTATTATTTATAAGGTTTAAATCATTCAGAAAGTTTAATAAAATCTGAGGTATTTAAAGAGTATGAAACATTAAGAAAAATACACAATGCAGATAAGAAGTCATTCTTCTTAAAGAATAACAATTACGATAAATGGAACGCCTCTCAGCTTCGTTCGGGTCAACGAACACTTGCTACAGGTCTCATGACTTCCCAAAGATAATATTTGTTTTGATGATACATTATGCTATTTTTCCTTGCATAATCGTTCATCATACATCTGTTCATTTACAGACAGTCAATATTTTTACGCATGAATCCATCTGTGTATAATGATCCATTAAACCAGAGCTTTATTTATAAATGCAATCCGACTTCAACAGCAGAACACTTTCGTACCTATGTCCACTTTCGGAGCATAATGGTTTAGGCCTACTTATTAGGTTTATTTTTTTGTCTGTGTTACACTCTGGTTTTCATCAACGTCTTTTTCTTCAGAGTTAATCAGGCTCTACAACACCTCCTTCATTAGCTTCTGATCAATTGGTATTTAGAACTTTGAGAGAGTATTCTATCTACCCAAAAGCATAATCGTTTTAGGTTTTACCTTCAATAAAATAGGACTAAACTGCGATCTCCTCTCCTTAAGTGGAAAGGTAGAAAGAATTTATCCACTGGTTGCCATGCCATTCACCACCAGAGGTGGAAAAGACAAATGGTAAACAAAACCTAAAACGCCATCGCTAACTAGCTGACGAATAGATAGTTAGATCGAAGGTAAACAATACACTTGTTTTAAAGAGATGAACTAGAGGGAGATACGTTCTAAAGAGGAATGAAATAACCAACCCCCTCATTCACCAGTAACATCTGGAAGCTTCCCGTGGGGCCAATGGGCTACGTCAGTCACGGCTGCTTCGAAGGCACCACCACCAGGCAGCATCATGACCATCCTGACCAAGAACCTTAGACCTTGATCCTGACCGCTGACTGAGAGGGACTGGAGTCCCCTGCCAACGTAGACGTCTCGATAATTTATCTCCCAGCTCTCTGCGAGATGTGGAGTCAGATGATAAGGAGGGTAATTTTATCTGCGACAGTTACAAATAAATGCTTCCATGTATCTTCGGGGCACCAAGCTGTTTACTTCAAGGGTCAGATTTTCATTTCATTATTTCATTTATTTCCAAAAGTCTAAAAGAAGTTTTTATTTGGGACTTGTTTCAAGGAATGGCACCGAAAGACGGTTTAAACTAAACGGTATACTCAGAATTCACAATGGTGAAAAAGCCAGGATTTATTTCCCAATTCAATAATAGTTTATCACTACAGACTGTATGAAATGGAGTAATAGTTTTATTAGAGTAGAGCAATAATTTTGAGTTTATGGAGTATCTACATAAGCCTATTTTATGCATATACAGAAAGGCAATGAAGAATAAGCATCTTTAAATTTAACAGTATCTAAATATGCTCTCAAATGAATTCGGATACTATCGAAATATATGACTTATAAAAGCTGTAACTGACGACACCTTAACCCAAGTCCAAATACTTGAATTTGCTGAGCAGTTCGTAGGCCTATGTAGCTGCGTGGGACATTGGCTACGTGCCACACAGCTTGGCTGTTCAGTCGAGTGTTCGAGCCTACTGATATGTGACAACATTTTAAATTCCCGTGATTGTAGGTATCTCAGAAAAGTTTAAAACTAACTTTGTAATGTCCTCCAATTTCATTTTTGTTTGCTTTATTTCGAAATTATGAAAAGGACACTGTCAGACTTCGAAGTTATTTGCACGAACACCTTGGGTGTGTTTAACCTGAACGACTTTGGTGGTTCGAAGCTTCGAACCCTGCTGTGGTGTCACAAAGTTCACCATGCTCTCTCTCTCTCTCTCTCTCTCTCTCTCTCTCTCTCTCTCTCTCTCATACTAATGAAGGATACCAGCAGGCTCAATATTTTTCATTTAATCATCTCGCGTGGTATTGTAAACTAGCCTGTTTGATAGTCACAGAATTATGACATCTTGTTCCATGTAAAGAGCCAAGGCATTTGAAACTGTGAGGTTTAAAATCTAGAAAAATTTCAAACAGAATTTACCAAATTATAGGTTTCTTCTGGTGACAACGTCTTCATTTTCAAGAAGTCGAAACTAGGAACGATTTAGCCTATTTATTTACCTGTCACGTAGTTATTCTGGTCCTCGTCTCCACTTCTGCCTTTCACATCAATCATCCGTTTGTTAAATATTCAAAAGCAGCCAGGCCCCCTCATCCACCAGGCATCGCTCGCCAACTGGTAACCCTTTCACGAATGAAAAAATCAATCAATAAATAGAGTCATAACCATTTACAGAAAACTGGTAAATCAAGTTAATTTGAAGCAGACTTGGAATAATGCATTAAGCAAGCGAGTTGGCAAATCTGATTAAATCTTCAGTTATAATTTTACTCACATAAATGTACAAATGACACTTATACGCGAACAACATGCGTGTGCTTGCCAAACAATTTACGTTAAAATTTGTTTATTAGATGCTAACAATTTCTTCAAGCCTCAGAATTCAGAGTGAGACCTAAATGTGAGAAAATTTTCAGTGTAAAGGAAATTATTTTTATTTACTTATAAATTCCTCTCTTTTGAGGGTTAAAATAGACAATTGTTCAGACATTGAAATCTTGATTATTTTTTTTATATTCATAAATTTATCTTACACAGAATTAAACCTGAAACAATATGATTGTTCATCACTATCGTTAATCTAATTTTAATTAGTTTTGACATGGTAAAATATTCTTTTTGCATAGCCAAAATTTAGTCACATTTTATCAGTATTTCTTCACTTACTGCTTTTAGTGAGGTATGTAAGTTTTTCATCATTAACTGAAGGATGCCTTTCATAATATCGAGCCGTATTTAGAGATGTATTTCTCTTAGAAGGGCATTCTTTTTATATTTACATACATACATACATACATACATACATACATACATACATACATACATACATACATACAGAGAGAGAGAGAGAGAGAGAGAGAGAGAGAGAGAGAGAGAGAGAGAGAGAGAGAGAGAGAGAGTCCACATGACACCACTTCTCGTACACCCAAAATCAAAACAGAAAAAGATACAGGAGTCTACATGACAGGATATAACATTCTATCAAAAAGCAAAACAAAGCGTTCAGCAGAGAGAGAGAGAGAGAGAGAGACAGAGACAGAGACAGAGAGAGACTGAGAGAGACAGAGAGAGAGAGAGAGTGGGGGGTGGAAAGGGGTGCGACAGATACCAACTGCCTGTTGCTAAGTCCTAAGGCCTGCCTGTCCAGACTGCTTTTTGACGTAGGCCCGGTCACAAAAGGACCGATAAAACAAGCCTAGTGGCGCCAGCCTCCCGATCGTCTATTTTCTTTTAGGGATAAACTGGGGGCTGGGATATGTAATCGAATTAAAACAAAGCCCTAATCATCAGAATTCATCCTAATTAAGGAGGAGAAAAGGGCCTGGTTGATTAAATTGAGCGATTATACCAGGATAACCCTACTGGATTCGAAGGCAAAAAATACAGGAGACACCCAAGAATTTTTCTCTTATCTTTCGACGAGAATAAATCAAAGCAGTTGTTTTACTGCTTTCTGAATCTTTTTTTAGCACCAGGTTTCGAATAGAAATATAATAACCTTTAAAACTTTCCAAAACTAAAGCTTATTTACTGTGCACAAAAATTGCTTTCTGAATTTTTTTTTTTAATATCAAGTTTCGAATAGCAATATAATAACTTTTAAAACTTTCCAAAACTAAAGCTTATCTAAAGTAAACAAAAAGTCTGAATTACGCATCAAGATTTAATGTTAAATTTTCAATAAGCCAATTTAAAATAAAACACTAAATTAAATATCGGGGTAAAAACTCATATATATCTAATACAACATGTATCTCTCTCTCTCTCTCTCTCTCTCTCTCTCTCTCTCTCTCTCTCTCTCTCTCTCTCTCTCTCTCTCATTGCAATATCATTTTAGAAATTAAACCAAAATTTCAAGATACAGATATATTAGACAATTATGAGGTATGTCCTTCAGAGTGAATGTACCCAAACACTTCATGAGAGCCACGGGGAATATTGCCTGAGAGAATATTAAATTTTATCCTTGGCATTTTATGTCTGCCCAACGACTGAGAACTCATTCTCACATTTGTCCCCGAGTTCTGCGGTCGAACAGCAGACCAGGAACCCATTTCCATTTTAAGTTATTTATAGATCTGCCAAGTCCACTGGACTGTCTTCTCAACAGGCCTTCACTGATTTGTAGAAAATAAAATCACAAGTGCCCACAGTCTAAATATGCTGTTAAAATAAGCAAAAAATAAAATTATATTAATAAAGCTTTGTTTCCTTCAAAACTTACTTTCTAGTTAACAGAGAATATGGAAAGTAATGAATGCATTCGAAATTTATCGCTCCCTTAACTAGTAGCCACACACATATAAGACGATTTTGTTTGCAGGCTTGAATGTAAATCAGAGACAAAAATATGAAATTATGACTTTAATACAAAGAAAGGGGGTTTATATGCTTCGTGGGTTATAGAAAATGTCAGTAAAGCACAAAGAATATTGAACCTAAAACTAATCAAAGACTACAAACCGTTTCACCTTAACCATAGCATTCCAGTGCTGTGAAGATTTAGTTTTTTGTATCCCTAATATTTCATCTGAATCAGAATGGAAAATATTACCAACAGAAGCAAATATTTTGAAGCAAAAGGGGAATTTTTCTTTAATCTTGACCCATATAGAAACAAAGGCTTTTGAAAAATCCTGACTCATATAGAAACAGAGGTTTTTATAAATCCTGACTCATATATAATTTTTTTTGTTTTTTAATCCAAAGTCATATGGAAATAAAAGCTTTTTTATAATCCTGACTCATATAGAAACAAAGCCTTTTTTTTAAATCCTGACTCACATAGAAACAAAATTTTGTTTTTAATCCTGCATCATATAGCAACAAAGGCTTTTTTTAAAAATCTTAATTCATATAGAAACAACAAAAGTTTTTTAAACCCTGACTCATATAAAATCAGAATTTTTTTTCAACCCTGACTCATATAGAAACGAAGGTTTTTCTTAAACCCTAAACTCATAAAAGCAAAAATATTTTTTTCAATCCTGACTCATATAGAAACGAAGGTTTTTTAAGCCCTGACTCATATAAAAGCAAAATATTTTTTCATTCCTGACCCATATAGAAACGAAGGCTTTTTAAAGCCCTGAATATATAAAACGAAGACTTTTTCCAAGTCCTGACTCATAAAAACAAAGGCGTTTTATAAGTCCTGACTCATACAGAAACGAAGACTTTGAACCACGAATATAAACACACACACACACACACCTCAGACTCTCTCCTATATAGACATCCCTCCAATAACACCACATATCTGATACACGTTCCATAAAGGCATTCCTTATCTATGCCTCATCAGTCACACACTGATCGCACTAGACCTCGGTCGCAGACATTTATTCTGTCCAAAGCCTAACCATAAGAGTCTCTAGTCATCACACTGCTGCTGGGAATCCTTGTTATGTCGAAAGAATTATTATAACTTTCTTTCTGTATTTCCCATTACCTTCTGTTATTTCTATCTAATGAGCACTATAATAGTCTATGGAACCTTGAATTTGAAGTCAGTGGCCCCTGTGGATTTGTTCTATATGAATATGGTTCATCTTCTGAATAATAATAATAATAATAATAATAATAATAATAATAATAATAATAATAATAATAATAATAATAATAATAATAATAATAATAAAAGTTCTAAATTCTGTAGTTTGATATCTTCATAAATAATGAACAGACGTCAAAAATAAATGCCGACTAGCAGGGCAAAACGTCTGGAAAGGTGAATATCAAAAATTTAAAAGAATGAGGATAATAAACAGTTCTTTAAATTACAGTTCATAGAAATGGCAAATACAGATGAAAATACAAGACTTTAAAATCCTCTTAAGAAAAAAAATGAAAGGTTAATTTCAGAATTGTCTTGAATAACCAGTAAAATAATGATTAAGATCTTGAATAACATAATCAGAGTATTAGAATTTTACATTTCTTGCTCTTTTTAAAAATGAGGAGACAGTTATATGAAAATACTTAAAATTATACTGCCACCATAATTCCAAGTCTTTATTATATGTACACATCATTTCAAGATAATGTCAATGTAGATTTTTACTTTGCTATGGTTCATAGTTTCTTCCTCTTTTGCCTCAAAAACTTACTACATTAAAAAATATTTGTAAAACGAGTATCATATCAGAATTTCTCCAACAACTACATTTGAATCGTGAAACGAATATTAAATCACAATACAGGCAAAATCAAATCACATATACATTCTAGTTTTCGTACTTAACTGGAAGACATCTGATTCATTATGCAAATTCACATTAGATTAATTGTTCACTGAAGCAAAAACTAAAGGTTAACTCTTTAGATCTTAGATGGCAAGGAGAGTAAATCTTAATGCAGACACACACAAACACACACACACGTGTACATACACACACACACACAGGGTCACGAGAATATTAATTCCAATTATTCTTGAAAATCTTGGATTCATGGAAATGAGGCCACAAAAATACACCAAATCAAAGGTTCACAGCAAATCATAACATTAAGAAAGTTCAAATTGCTAAGAAATTCACAATCTTGTGAAAAAAATAGCTGTGTAATAAAAATCCACAATTATAAAGTACTGTATATTAATTGTATTACTATGTAATTGTGGATATTTTTACTTTTACATACATGTACAATTACCAATCAAAAGTTCACAGAACTCATAACATTAAGAAAGTTCAAATTGCTAAGAAATTCACAATCACGTGAAAAAAACATCTGTGTAATAAAAATCCACAATCATAAAGTATATTAATTGTATTACTATATAATTGTGGATATTTTTACTTTTACATACATGTACAATTCACTAAATCACACAAAGTTCAACTTGCAGATGAACACAACAACGAAGAAGCTTATCAAGAAAATGTGTATGGGGTAGGGAAGGAAGTTAGGGAGATTTGATTGATGGGAGGGAGGGGGTGGGTGTAGTTGATGAAAAACAGATTGATCGGTATGACGTCAGCCATCAACCCATGCCAGATGCCTTGGTAATCTCCCATGTTAAGCTACATATTTCTAAGACAGAGCACATTTGAGTAGGACTGAAAAGCCTCTGTCCATGAGCCAAGAGTACATGTTACAAGAGTTTTGATTCACAAACGATCGACATATTTAGAAGGTTCATTTTTTTTTATATTACAAAAGAATGTACAACTGAATTTTGAATCCACACTCTTGCTACATATGAAACAATGACCCATACATTTTTCTCTCATTTAATGATATACATATCTAAAATGTTTACACTAACTATATTTATTATAACAGAATATACAGCTAAATTTTTAATTCACTATCTTGCCATATATGCTAGAATAACCCCTATATTTTTCTTTCATTTAAGGATATACATATTTTCAATGATCATTTTAAATATATTTATTATAACAGAATATACAGCTAATTTTGAATTCAATCTCTTGCCACAAATGCTACAAAAACCCCTAATTTTTTCTTCCATTTCCATTGCTGAAGTCTACATGACCTTGAAAATAAGTACATGAATTCTCAAGCGTCATTCACCTTTGCGGATATGAGACGTAAAGATATCTTACGTATCATGTGAAACAATGCTGTTTCCCATAAACTCTTATTTTCATATTTATATCTTAGTACTTTTCTATCTTCTTTTGGCAAAGTTTTGGCAGTGAATATAATCTGAGGAAGTAAATCAATACCAAACATGAATAGGTTCGAGTCCAATTCAGGTGTACTGTAGGTGTATTTATGATGTAGAATTCCATATTATTCCACTGGATTGTAATTCCAAAAGTATAATGAATTCATTGATATCGAGTTCATTATACATTTGGAATTAGACGAATGGAATTCTATATATAATAAATACATGGCCATCTAAAGTAAGGCTATTGGGCATTTCTTGTGAGAATATTTGATTAAAAATAGCACTCTAAATCAGTGTGAAAGACAAGATTAAAAGATATAAATACTTGACGTTGCTCATTAGTTCGAAATCATTTTTAAAAAGGACTGTTTTTTACCATGAATCCCACTCCCGTTTTCTATTATTGAAAACGTTTGATTGGTAGACTCAAGAAAACTCAAAATCAACTTCGTTGCTTCATAAATTATATTTCAAATAATATACGTTAAGAACTTAATACAGAATTATTTTCACCCTATAAAATAAGATACCAAGAGCAGAAAATAAGTAATGAAAAACTAATGGTGCGGGTAAGCCTAAAATATATATTATTATAATTATGAAATGACCCCATTAAGTGAAGAAAAAGGCAACTGAACGTAACACTAGTAACCAACGGTACTTCTGAAAATTTAATGGTTGTTCATGAAGAGCTTGAATTATTATACAATTTATAGTTTGTTGAATAATTCCTCTTCATTGATTTGTGTAACTTCATGAATTAACTCGAAATTTTCATAAAAGTGTGATATCATGCTCGTTCAATACTTTTTTTTACAGGAAATGACATTGCATCTCTTAGAACTAAGTTGTTACAGGCCACTCCGGTAATTTGGGTACGATACAAGGCCATTAAACCTGTATATATATTTAAAATGAGTCTCCTTGATAGTCTATTAGTTAAAGTAAACTATTTAACGAGGTATTTTTTCAACATATTTTTAGGATGGTAGACTCTTACAATTATTTTTTTTTACCTGCATGGCAATTTCAAATAAAATGAAGTCATATTTCATTATTTTTCAAGACATAACGAAAAATTGGTTTTAAACCATAACTAAAAGATCAACTGATTCTTCGAAAAATGATACAAGATTTCGAAGCAAATTACTTTTTAACCTATTGCTCAATAATTTTATTTATATAGAGGCTAATTATATGGCATCAGTTTCTGGATCAATGTAAATTATAGAATTTGTTTCACCAAACCAAATTACAGAGTTTTTTTTCTTGTCATATTATTCTTCCTAACCCATCCTAATATAACCGTTCTTAAATGGCTAAATATAGCTTACTCAACATTTAGCTAAACATTCCTCTCCTACCATAGCCTAATATATTTCCGTAACCTTAGCAAAAGTAGCGTTATATCCTACAAAAAAATAGACTAGTATATCCACCAAAATAGCCCAAATAACATTAGATTCACCTAACAAATCCATTCTTAGAAAACAAAATATACTGTTCCTTTACCTGATTTGTCATCAAAGCATCTTGTCATAATTTATGTCACTGGTGAAAAACAATTAACACCTTATGACGTATATTAATTCAGCGTCGTATCATTGACCCAAAGTCAAGTTTTTATTATAATTATCATATGGACTACTAGGAAAACTTATATATATTTATTGCAATAGTTATGAAGTAGGGAAACAGGTTCCCTCAAACGTAATTGGCTCATTAAACGCTCCCAGGCAATTGCTTTGGATACTGTTAGAACTGCCGAGTTTTGCTTACCTATTTGAAACAAGGCAATTAGTCAATTAGGCAATCAGAGAGAAAGAAAACATGAAATGGAGGCAAACGTTTGCTGTACACATGAAAAAAAGAAACTTAATAAGTGGAAAGTGCACTCTGTGAATACCAGAGACACTTCTCATAGCTCGGAAAATTTTGCATTGAGTCAATGTGAACAATGTGATGAATTATCGTTCACATATATTATGAGAATGTGATAAATTCCGTTGTCACTTCAAAGGTTTACCTTGCATACGTTGCATTTCCCATTTTCTTTACCTTGGCTTTGAGGGTAGACTCGTCTTTCCCAAGACTAGTTTGTTTTTCTTAAACTGATGGAGAAAATATGTGTCGTCCATACCCAAATATACAAAAGATTAGGAATAATCAAAGAAACTGAATTAAACTTTTGCCAAAAATGAACAAATAAACCCACCTCTTAAGTGTAATACAGAAACAAGTCCTAAAAATCAAGCGCTTATAAAAATCTAATAACACTAATTAAAAGCACAAAGCCTTCGATTTCCTTGATTGTAACATCCCATCGTTGGGGTTAAAGCTCCGGAATGACATGTTTAAGCTCCGAAATTACATGTCATTACGGATTTCCTATTGGTGTCATTAATACCAGCGGAATGGACAGGGCTAAATGCCTTCTATTGTGAACCTCATTTGGACACCGAAATTAAACTCAAAGATTTAATTGTATTCATTATCAGGTGACTGAATTTTATCGCTCGGGTCAGGTTAATCCGGTCTTTTAGAATAATAGTTATGAAATGATATTCGCTGCGAAAAAAGACATTAGCAGAGGTGGTGCGCTTAACTTTCGACGGACGTTTATACGCAGTGATTATATTTTGCAATTATGGAAATAACCCAGTCTTAAATACGGCGAGAGCACTTCATTAATATTACTGGAAGCGTTTTATATTGTGTAGTGGTAATATACCATTTAGTATATACAAACATACATATACACACATATTGCAAGAGAGTTTTTAAAACAATAAATGCTGATTCCATACCTAAGATACTCTAACTCACAGCTATCTTAGCTTATATTACCTTATTAAGTTAAGATAATTCGTACATGCTTAAATATGAAGAACTTGAAGTATTTCTCTTTCTATTCTTCAAGAATGAAAACTAGACTTGATTATATCAGTTATGGACACGTGTGTCATTTAATCCAATGAGATATTTAACATATTTCATTTATATTCCAACTACAACGCAAACTGAGCTTTTAACCATACCAAGTAGACACGCTTTTCTTTTAGTCCAATAATATATTTAGAAGGTAGTCTTTCCTAAACCAGATTATAAATGCTTTTTAATGCATTTCAATTGTATTCCACTACAATATAAACTCAGAAAACTTCAGCTGCGTTCAGCCATGAATTTTCTTTCTTAGAAACAAATTGTTTTCCTATTCATTCCAGCAACAATAAACACAAAATTACCTGCACTAAATTAACTCACCGGAATTGCAAATGAAGAGGATTTAGACTAAGTAACAATACGTACATTTTTTAACAGTCCTCTATGCAGTAAAAAAAATTTCGATACATAATAAATGCTGACAGGCTAACCTGAATCCACTGCCTCTGAAATATAATTCAGTCTTTCATTTGGAAAGTCTGAATTCAAAATTCTTGAATTTAGACTGGCCTATTTTTTTTTTTTTATTCCCCGTTGGGAGATATTTTTGGTTTCCTTAACCTTTTCTTGAAAATGACAGTTTTTTTATTCTCAATGTCCTTTTAAAACTTGAATTTTCCTCAGTTATAAATTTGTCTCGGGAATTTATTTACGTTTTTCATTAATACCTTCATCAAGAACATGAAACTGAAAGAAAAATATATACTTACGAGAAACAACTAGCCCACTTTGGCAAGTGTACGAAACTCAAAATCCACAAACTGGTTATCCTTGGCATTCACACGGTCCAAAATGAAGTCTGAAGTCCTCAAGAAGGAACGGCAGTACCGTTTTTAATCTTCGACCCGTGGGCCCTGGCCAACTCTGCTCGCCTTACGACCATAAGCTGTAACGTAATAATCTCGTTAATTCAATGAATTAAGAGTTTATATAATTGGTTTGTTGTTACCTTCATTCGTTCTCATAGAAAGTTTCTTAGATTTCAAAAGACTGTTTACAATAGCCAGAAGGTTAAGTTGGCTGTAATTGTTTTGATGGTGCTTAAGAAAAAAACGCCTATTTAATGTTTGTGTGATTTTGGGGTAGACTACAGATTTCTTGTAATTTAATCAAAACTATATTAGGACCTAACTACATGCTGCAATTTAGTCATTTTACAGATATAACTGCAGTTTTAGGGAAATAGATATAATTTAAATTATGTTTTTAGGGAAATTTTAGTGATCCTATCCTTTAAAATTATTTTTCGTGTTCAAAAAATTCAATTTTTTAGCATTAGTGAAGCCATCTTGATAAAATATTGTTGTGTAGACCAAAATTGTAACTTTTACAACCGTAGTAAGTTAGAATGTACACCTTTGTGAAAGGTTTTAATAAATTGAAAAAATGTTTACCAGTTGGGTTTCCATATACACCCATCATTCTAGATTTCCCCTAAATATAATTTTTCATTGAAATAATTTACTACAGTACCTATATTTCAGGAGTACCCATCCTTCTACATTACCCCTAAGTAGTTATTTTTTTTTTTGAAATTTCACTGGGGTAGCTAAACATAATTTTTTCACTTAAATATTTATCATTCATTTAAATATTTATCACTGCAGTACTTATTCTAGAGTACCCATCCTTTAAAGTTCCCCTAAATAATTATCTTTCATTGAAATAGTTTATCACTGCTGTACTTATCTTTCTAGATTTCCCCCAACTGTTGAAGGCTTAAACAAGATTTAATTTCATGCTTAATGTGTTAGTTCATGATTATCTCTTCAAATCTTTTGCTCGTTACTTAGAAATTTGTTCAACTTGTCTCGCGTTTCTTTCGTATACTCAAGCTCTTCACATGAAACCAGAGTTTTTTTTTTTTTTTTTTTTTTTTACCCAGTTTCACTTTCCAAGAAATGGACTAACTTTAGGACTTTGTGATACAACTTGTGTTTTCTTCACCACCTTAGGTTTCCTAGTCTCTAACATTTTAATCGTTCTAATTACCCAGAATTAACCCAAAAGTAATTCAATTTAACTTTCGGATGCAGCTTATGTTTTCTACACCACTTTAGGTGTCAGTCTTCAAAATTTTTAATCATTCTGATTACCCAGAATTAACTCAAAAGTAATTAAATTTGACTATCAAATACAACTGTGTTTTCTGCACCACCTTAGGTTTCATAGTCTTTAACATTTCACTAAAATTCTAACCCTTCTAATTACTCAGAATCAACCCAAATTTCTTTCATTTTTCATTTTCAGAAAATGAGCTACCCACAATACAAAACTTCTAAGAGTACTGCTGTTAGGTATCCCGAACCGTATGAAGACTATGAGCTAGATTGGACAAGGATTGTCTTTTTCCTGATAGCTTACGGCTACCTCATTTTGTGGCTGCTAAGGGGTTTCACACAAGTAAGAAATCGTCGATTATAGCGGTCTTGGTGAGTCAACGAACGCCTGTTTGTCCTGGGAGGGTTGGGAAAGTCCTGTTGAGGGGAGAGGTGGTAATTGGGTGGGCCAGGTTGGGTTGTTGATCGATGTGTATCCTTAATTCATTTTTAAGAATCTTTAACTTGCTTTAAACAAATTAATATAATGTTTTGAGGGACAAAAAGTTTAATCCTGAACTTGCTTTGAACAACTTAATATAATGTTTTGAGGGACAAAAAAAGTAAGTATCATCGACAAGTTTTATGTATAAAATTCTTAATTTTTTAGGTTTTCAAGGTACTCCATTATCTTAATGGAAGGCTGCACTTTTTAAATTTTCCTTAATCTTGGTATTGTTCAACTACTGATGAAGCTTGAGGCAAGCGACGAAAAATGAAAAAGGTCTTATTGAATACATCCCGTTATGAACTGCGTGCCTTATCGTTGTTCATATACAATGAACCATATAAACGCTCTGATAATACCACCAGTTCTTTTGTTAAGTATAGGGTGCAGTTTCGTTTACGCTTTATATATTTCTTACTGCGGGTTGTAAAGTAATTGTAAACCTAAAATCAAGAAGGAAATCAATACTGTGCAAAGAATTGAATGTTAAAGATTGCTAATTTTCCTATTATGAATATGGATTGGGCTTAAGATTATTATTGTAGGTTAACAAATAGCTGTAGTCATGCTGGAGGGCTTTGAATTTTGAATAACGTTAAATATCAAATTAAAAATATTTAAAGTATTACGTTAAATGAGTCCAAAACACTAATATGGTTATTGTTATCGAGACAATTGTTGAAGACTACTAGGAAATGGAGTTTTATATATTTCATATATCAACACTTTAACTCATTTGCGTACTTTTTCTTTCAGGCTGAAAGATTCTTCAGCTGGCTGAAGAATAGAGACAAATCATGTTTTAACTGGACAAAAAGACCCACTAAAATCTGGACGTTGTCTTCAATCGAAGCCTGACAAGATTTTATCCCGAAATGTATACGACTTACTGTGACATATTAGCAAGGTTTTAGCATATCCGCAGAATACTTAAAATTTTTAAGAGAGAATTTTTAAGACATTTCTGTATCAAAGTGAGAAAATTAAGTGAGAAAATTTATAGTATCAAAGTGAAAATTTTTTTTAACATTCTATAAACTAATGTATTTCAAGAGTACCTGTCAATTGTGGTTAATTCTGCAACTTTTTAATATTTTTGATATCTTAAAATGACTAGGATTATTTTTTATAGTGAATGTTAATTTGCCATTTT
>NC_089761.1:36404272-36431772 GCF_040412425.1 Macrobrachium rosenbergii | reverse complement strand
CCCCAGCCTTTTCATCTCGCAGATCGTATATCAAGAGACACACGATTCTGCAGATTGACAACAGAGGAAAAGATGCAGGGAATAACTAAAGCTCTCCAATATTAAAATATACTAGAAGAAGAAAACGTCGGTAAATCTTTGAGTGTTTCACTTTTGAAATCGATCAAATATCCGTGAACGAATACAGATATCTGAATACGTATACTGTATATGTATGTATATATATATATATATATATATATATATATATATATATATATATATATATATATATATATATATATATATATATGTATGTATGTATGTATATATGTATGTATGTATGTATGTATGTATGTATGTATGTATGTATGTATGTATGTATATATATATATATATATATATATATATATATATATATATATATATATATATATATATATATATATATATATATATATATATATATATATATATATATATACAGTATATATACACACACACAAACTGCAAGATTAAGCGTTAAAATTTGCCGTTACCTAAAGAAATTCACGAAAGAAATCTTGGAACACAACAGAAAATGTTTTGTGTCCTTGAACGGTAAATTTATGTAAATCGGGAATTCTGTCGGTGCTCTCCAAATCTTTGTGACCAGTAAATTAAATGAATTTCCCATGTCTGAATAAAGCATTACATTGTATTTAAAAAATTGTTCTATTAGGTTATTCATCCCCGAAGTGGTTAAATCAAGATATACTGAAATATGCATGTTATAATCGCTATTTCAGTTTAAAAGCTCAAACGAAAGTGTTTTTATGAATATTCTCCCACTCATAAATATCAAACCTTCTCTGATGATGTGCTTAATCATCAATGTTTCATGACAAAAGCTCGGTGTCACCGAAACGATATTGTTCAACTCATAAAATTGCCAGCATTCCAGTTCAACGGAATTCCCTTTGTCAGTGAGTACTGAGCGCCTTGTAACTAAATTATCACCTGCTTCGAAATCCTTGGAACTTTAGCAAAAACTTTCCAGTATGAAAAGTTAACGAGGGTTCCAGGACGTCAAGTAACGTCAGTACCTGACTTCATCTTCTCGTCGAAGATTTGTGATTTTAACCTTGAACAATAGCCTGTATTGTTTTAGTTGAGACAATCCAATTGAGGAACTATAGCCAGTATTATTTTAGCTGAGACAAACCAATTGAGGTAACGGCGGACTCGTATTCGATAGTTCTATGGGTTAGTGATGCCATAAAATGGGGGACTGCAGTATCTGCAAAAATACAAAACTGGGAAAAATGGTAGATATTCCCCTGCAATAACTACTGACTTTGCAGATACTGCAAATGGGACCCCCTAAATACTATGGAATGCATTGAAGAATCATTTTGAAACTGGAGTAACTTGTGTGTTAGTCTTCCGCTAGTCCAATATGTGACGTCTCTCAATTTCGAAATTTTGTAGAGACTGCAGTCTTCCATTTTAGGGCCTAGTGGATATCTGTGTTGCTAACATGAAATACCTTGTGATGGTCTCAATGTGGATTCTCATTTCTCATTCCTGCTTTCGGTGGCTATTTTTGAAACTACTCATTGTTTTTTCTTATGTCTATATAACTTTTCTGGGCTGAATTTTGTGTTATCTTCCTTTATAACTTATCTGGGCTGAATGTAAAGTTTAGTGAATTTAGTGTGGTAACTTTAAAAATTTAGAGTTTTAACTTAAAATTGGTGTCAGATTTAATGTGTCCTTGTGCTTACCAAATTAGTTCTGAAGATTAAACTTACTAATTTCGCAAGTTCAGAGGCCTCAAGGTTTTTTGGGGTTTGGGGGTAAGTGTAATTAAAAAGCTTATTTGATGAACAGAATCCTTTTTAAGTAATTTGGTTTATATAAATCGTAACGTGGTTAAGTTAGTGTTCTTATTACTATGCTGTTAAACTTGAAAGTTTAAAAAAAAAAAGCGTTTAAATTTGATTCCTTTGATTCCTTAATCATGTGTAATTTTTATTACTTAAATAATTTTTATTATTTAAAAATTTTAAGTGTTAGCTTCAGTATTATTCCTGAACGGCCAGGTGGATAGTTTTAATTTTATTTCTTAGCCATGCATGTCTGAATTTATTTAAAATCCGTCCTTAATGTACGCTTAAACTGATTTTACTTAAACCGTAGAAGTTTGACAAAAGTCATTATATGTGAGTTCTATTTATGCATCTGTAAACCTGGTTTTTTCTTTAAGTAATTATGCTTTTCTAGTTTCAGGAAATTATGCTTTTCTAGTTTCAGGAAATTATGCTTTTCTAGTTTCAGGAAATTATGCTTTTCTAGTTTCAGGAAATTATGCTTTTCTAGTTTCAGGAAATTATGCTTTTCTAGTTTCAGGAAATTATGCTTTTCTAGTTTCAGGAAATTATGCTTTTCTAGTTTCAGGAAATTATGCTTTTTAGTTTCAGGAAATTATGCTTTTCTAGTTTCAGGAAATTGTGCTTTTCTAGTTTCAGGAAATTGTGCTTTTCTAGTTTCAGGAAATTGTGCTTTTCTAGTTTCAGGAAATTGTGCTTTTCTAGTTTCAGGAAATTGTGCTTTTCTAGTTTCAGGAAATTGTGCTTTTCTAGTTTCAGGAAATTGTGCTGTTCTAGTTTCAGGAAATTGTGCTGTTCTAGTTTCAGGAAATTGTGCTGTTCTAGTTTCAGGAAATTGTGCTGTTCTAGTTTCAGGAAATTGTGCTGTTCTAGTTTCAGGAAATTGTGCTGTTCTAGTTTCAGGAAATTGTGCTGTTCTAGTTTCAGGAAATTGTGCTTTTCTAGTTTCAGGAAATTGTGCTTTTCTAGTTTCAGGAAAATGGCAACCTTCGACTTTCTATTCAAGGGCCAGTTCTCTTTCTTCAGTTATATTGTCCTCAGTGTGTTCGCCATTCTCCTCATGTACCTCTTCATGCTGGCTTGCCAACTGTCGGGCATTTGTGTGAAATTTATGTTGGTGAGT
Source organism: Macrobrachium rosenbergii (assembly GCF_040412425.1). Classification (NCBI taxonomy): domain Eukaryota; kingdom Metazoa; phylum Arthropoda; class Malacostraca; order Decapoda; family Palaemonidae; genus Macrobrachium; species Macrobrachium rosenbergii. The sequence goes on along the minus strand of NC_089761.1, from coordinate 36,428,799 downwards.
GTTTTTCATATTTATTTCTGATCTCAGTCAGAAGAAAATCTTAAGGTTTCTTTAGTTACTTTGTAATTACTTAATTTTCGTTATTCCTTAAAGTGGGAGATGATGGTAAATTGCTAGGAGGAAAGGTTAATGAGTCTGTAACCTGTTAATAACTAATTATTTCGCAAACTGCTAATAACTTGAGTTTCCGTAAGTTTGGGTTCTGAAACTTCAGTAACTATTAAAGTGGGCAACTTGTCCTAAAAGTTTTGTTAGTTGTTGGTAGGAGAAATCTTTTCCAACAGTTTCTTCGTCCTTTGAATCTTCACTTTAGGCATGACCTTGTTAAATTGCCAGTAAATGTATGTGCTGTTGTTTACTTAGATTAAATTAAATTAAGCTCAGGATTTAATTTGATATTTGTTGGGCAAGTCGATATTTGGGCACAATCGACCGATAACTATTCCAACCTGGGTTAATCTGTACCAGATCTGCATAATCCTTTGCACAAAAAAGGGTCTTAAGATATATTACTCGAATCTGGTGGGTTTGGTATGGATGATTAAGTCAATGAAGCTTTTAATTCTTGGACTGTTACTCGCTTATGAAGTAACTATATTACTGGTATTACTGGAAGGCCGTTTAAAATGTAGATTATTCATTGCATAAAAAATTTTGTAAAGATTTTCGTCAATTGAGAGCAATTTTACTTTCTTTGGACCCTAATATTCCGTTTGTAGATTTAAGTTTGTACGAATACGCCGTTGATAGCCAGTGTTTGACTTAATATCGTGTAAAATTAAGTAACTAAAATTATTAGTTTTCGTATAAAAATTAAGTAATTGTAAAATTGTGGCTTAACTACTAAACCTGAAGGAAACTAATTTTCATTCAGTGGTGTTTGGAATTAATTGTAATTATCAATCACTCAAAATCTGGGATAAACTTTATATCCTAAATTAATGTTGGGATAAATATATAAATTGAACTGTTTATTCTTTGGAAATTTGTGATTAGGATAAATTTACTGGATTAAACTGTTAATTTCACTCAGTTGTTTGAATGTTTGTCATAAATAAAGTTGAATAATTTTCTCTACAAATTTCACTGGTTGGCTGCTAAAAATTGTTTTATTTAAATTTTGCTATAAATTTAAGTTGAATTTCTCTTAAACACTTCAGTGGTCGACTGCTAAAATTTTGTTTAAATGTTTATCGTAAATTAAGCTGAATAATTTCTCTAAAAATTCCATTGGTTGGCTGCTGAGAACTTCAGTCGTTTGAATGCTGAACGTCATAAATTGAAACTTGAATCCTTTCTCTCTAAAAATTTCAGTGGGTGGCTGATCGTTGGGATGACTTGGTAGACCGTTTTGAGGGAGTGACTGTCAGCTCAGGTAACAGCTCGCCTAATACTCTTTCATCATCGGCGTCGTCGTCATCGGCGTCGTCGTCATCGGCAAGTCAAGGGATGTCTGAGGAGGCTGCCGAGTCTCGCGCAGCGGAGTCCAGCTCCAAAGAATCTGACGGGGAAGAAGAAACTGTGCCGCTGAACAGAGACAAGAAGGTCACTTATGGGACTATATCACCGTAGGGCGTTACGGATTTTAATACTATTTTTAACAGTATTTTAAAGGGCAGGAACCTTTGTGAAATATTTTACTTGCTTGTCGAGTAATAGAGTATTAATAATTTGCATAAATTTCCCAGGCAGTAAAAAAAATACTAAGTTGGACTGTTTACTAACTGAACTTGCTTGCTGTCTGAAATGTACTGCTCATCAGCTGAACTGATATACTAACTGTGAGACGTTATCAGACTTGTACTACTAAATGAAATTGTGCTGATTGAGACTTAGAATTAACTGTCATTGCAAACAGCACTTCGCAGTAAACTGAAGGGAGGAACAAGTGGCCCCTTTGGATTAATAGTTTTGAAAGTTTAAGATTGTAAGTTAAGATTGTAAGTTGGTTTTTATGCTGGTTTTTATGCTGTCTTAAATTGTTTTTAAAGTTTTGCTGAGACTTGAGTATCTTTTTAGATTGTAAAATTGTATTGTGTAATTATTTGTATTAGATTGTAAAATTCTAATACTTGAGTATGTGAAATTCACTGTGTAAAATTCTAATGCTTGAGTATGTAAAAATTCTAATGCTTGAGTATGTAAAAATTCTAATGCTTGAGTATGTAAAAATTCTAATGCTTGAGTATGTAAAAATTCTAATGCTTGAGTATGTAAAAATTCTAATGCTTGAGTATGTAAAAATTCTAATGCTTGAGTATGTAAAAATTCTAATGCTTGAGTATGTAAAAATTCTAATGCTTGAGTATGTAAAAATTCTAATGCTTGAGTATGTAAAAATTCTAATGCTTGAGTATGTAAAATTCTAATGCTTGAGTAATGTTATGTTTAAGGTACCTTAATGTTTGTATGTTTAGTGCAAATAGAGAATGCTTTTTTTAATTTACTCAGTAATGTAATTACTAGTGAGTGACGTAAGTGTTAGGTGCTATTAGTAGGCACAATGTCTTGTTTGTTGATCTTTTCTATAAGGTCTTAATATTTTAAGTGTTTTAATTAGGTCTTAAAATTTTAAAGAAAATGAAAGTAATCAAACTTGGTTTTATTTTTCCATTTTCTAAACCATAATTTTTGAATGATTATAAGTCTCTGGTAGGTACTTTGCAAACTTTATTGGTCAGGCTTTGAGGGATTCTCTTTAATGATCGTTAAACAAAATCTTAATGCTTGTTTATAACAGATTGTGCAGTGACGTCTAATCATGAGACAGCGTTCATAACAGCAATGACAAAACGTTTGCAAATTTATGGAGTTTAAGAATTTCCCAGCTGTAACTGGAAATTTCAAGAATTAAAATGTGTAGCTGATCGATGGAAAGTTTCTTGGAAACTGCTGATGTGTGGTTAGTTGGTTATTGAGTCGGTGAATACTTTCAAATCTTATCATATATTATTAAACATAAGTAAATGGAGCATATTAAGCAACCTGTGGTAAGGGAAACCACTGGTATGGAATCGAATGTGATTGCAATGTAAGGGAATATTAAGCAACAAGAAATCTATTTCTATTTGTTGAGAAACATTTTATTCAGGGTTTATCCAGCAGCCTTTGAACCTATTGCTTGATCAATTTCATCACTTTTAACAAAAATCTATAATTATTGAAACCTCGTTTTTGTTAACTAGATAAACCTTTTTTCCCCTCATAAAATTTTTTTTTTCTTCTACATAGCTTTTTCCCTCACTACTTCAGAATTTTTTACTCGCTTAGCTTTTTCCCCTAGCTACTAAAGAATTTTTTTCATTCACTAAGCATATGCTTATTAAATAATATAAGAATGAAAAAAAAAACCATATAGCTTTTGCTCACTTAACTGCAGATTTCACCCGATAATACTTGACGCAAATAAAGTGTAAAAAAAAGTTCTGAAAGTGCTCAATATATGAATAAGATCTCGCAAACGTAAGGTACGGTAAACTTCATTAATTTGGTGAGTAGTGATTCCTGGCATTGCGAGAACCACTCAAAGCTTTAGAGCAAATGTAACGACAGGTGGTTTCAGCGAGTCGTGGTCGTACCCTATGGTTTGTGTGTCCTTGAATCTTCCTCGAATATGAATAAAAGAAGTTAAGTGTCTTACAAATGGCGATCGTCATTAGTTTACCTGACTGTCTACTTGTTGGAGGTTTATAATCATAATAGTGCGTTTTGTGTTTTTTTTTTAAGTAAATACTTGATGTTATCCCAGGAATGTATAATTTGATGCCAGTTTTAAGAATTTTTTTTTTAATACGTAACCTTCATTATGAAGAGCAAACTGGTTAAGTCTTGTGTTTGCAGGTTCAACAGCTATAATCTCTTATTGCAAAACCGGGTCGAAATGTAATGATACTCTAGTTAGGACATTTTACTTGAGAAATATCTATAAATTCCCGAACTACCTTACAATCTAATACAAATATATAATTACTTTCAAGGTCAGTTTTAAGCAAAAATATGACACGATTTTTTCAATAAAAGTTACTTGTCATTTGCATCGTATAGTACACTACAATATATTGACATTTGAAGCGTGAATGGTAGTTCAGGTCATTTTACTTAAGTGTTCAATAATACATCGATCATTCATTAATAACGATTTCATTTTAATTTATTTTTTCAGAAAATGCTACCTAATGGTCATCTACGTGAACTAGAGGTCTCGCTTGTTCACTACATTGCTGGTGCTCTGGGAATTCTAATCATGATTACCATGCTTGTTCTATTCTTTAGAGATGCTGGAGCGTGTTCTAAGCTTAAAAAGGTTGGTAAGCCGCCAGAATTATTTCTCCTGCTATCAGTTTCAGTTTTAGTTACTTATAGAATTACAGGAAGCTTTACATAGGTTCTAAGTAGATTCTAAAAAGTTCAGCGTTACTTCACCCTGCTCTGTACTGTAGGAACATAAACTTGTGGAATGTTTAATGTCCTGATATTGGGCGTTGTATTGCAAAGTATATCTCAAGTAAGGCAAGTTCTTAAAAAGCTACAGTTTTTGAATCATGAATATAACTTATTTCAGCTGTTTTGTACGGGTCTGTTAGTGTTGGGAAAGGAATATTTCATAAAGGATTACTTTATCCTCACTTTTCCACTTAAATTATCAGATATTTTTGAGTTGATGATATACCTACAGCAACTGCATGTCCATAAACCGAATATTCCTAGAGGAGTAACGTCTATATTGTTTAATTCAATACACTTTGTAAGCTTCTTTGGACATAAAAGAATATCACAATATTCTTTCGAGAATCTTACGAAGACAAATCCTTGGAAGCCATTTCAATTGACACGTCTTCTTTCAGAGACTGGTCGACTTTTGCCAGAGAAGTGGCCGTTGCTTCCTTCGTATGCCTTCCAGTCCTAGGAGACCAGAGACCTCAATAGCAGCATCCAATAAAGGAAAGGAACAAGAAGAAGATGCAGTACCCATAACCAGAGCCGAGGAAATTACAGAGTTCATCACGTTATCTCTGTAGTTGTTCATTTCTGTAGGACGTCATCTATGTGGAATGAAATTGACAAACTGATGTCTGCATCGTGCTGGGGAAGTTCATCTTTTATCTAAAAATACAGTAGATGGAGAGTTAATGTTGATGGGATATTGATCTTAAAAACTACTGATGCTAGTGGGCTGCAAATTGGTATGTTGATCATCCACCCTCCAATCATCAAACATACCAAATTGCCACCATCTAGCCTCAGTAGTTTATATTTTAGCTGAATTTGCAATAAACAGTGGGGTGCCACAAGGGAATGTCATTTCCCCTGTGCTATTCGTCCGTCTTATAGACTTTATAATTAAAACAATTGTTGGAGATGGACGAGAAGGCTTGGAATGGAAAACGATAGAAACTTGACAGATCAAACTATGGAAATGATGTAGTTTTAAATAGCTAAGCCACATAAGATTAGCAAATCTTGTTTGATTGGAGGCCTCTAGAGAGATGCGGCTCAAAATACACCATTAGGAATAATAAGCATTGAGGACAGAGTGTGCTCAAAGGGATTAAGGAATCTGAATCTTTCAAATACGTGGTAACAATGATATCCAGTACAGGTTCTCTCAAGATGGGATTTAGCTGAAGGCTAAATCAAGCAACGGGCAGGCTGAATAACATTTTGAAATCGAATAGGCTGAAAATTCACACGAAAGTAACATGTGAAAGTGAGATTATACGAAAGTGTAGTGCGACCTGCTATATAGACACAAATCACGATATGCCATTCAAGCTATATCTAAAAGATTTTGTCGATTTGAGAATAACACTTTCGGAAGGATATTAGGAGCCAGATGGCAGGGTACAGTTAGAAATGATACCATAGAGGAAATTACGGAAGTTCCATATGTCAGTCGGAGACCACGATTCAGCAACATTGTTTCTTGGAAGTTGTAATAAGATTAACAAGGGGATGCATCTTCAGTATAAACCAGTCCATTAATGTATAAGACTGTCCTTTTTAGATTCCTTTTTTTTTTTTAAATCAGAGAGAGAGAGAGAGAGAGAGAGAGAGAGAGAGAGAGAGAGAGAGAGAGAGAGAGAGAGAGAGAGAGAGAGAGAGAGAGATGGGTGCTGCTTACACAGTGCAACTTTGTGGAACAATGCAAGCAGTACTGAAAGGTTCTTTGCAGACTTGCTGCCTGCCGTTATTGTAAAATGTGAAATAGAATAATAAAATGGCTGTTGTGTATCTCTGGTCTCAACACAATCACCAAATAAATACGACATTATTTCTCTTTACACAAACAATTAATAGTAGACTTTTGTTTTCAATGTCTACCACAGTGACATTCAATTATTAGCTTTTGTAATTCATGAACTGAATGATAAAATTCAGTTTTAAAGGTGGCAAAAATCTCATTTCATGAAGAACAAGGAAAAAACGACATTTGTTTGGTTTAGAGCTCAGTTGAGTAACATAACTACTCATCTGAAGTACTGTTGGTTCATTTTCAGGTAAACTGCTGTTGGCTCATTTCGAAACTTCTTCAAAACATTATCCAGCGAAAAATAACAGACCTGCTTTAGTGGCTGCGTTACTTACTTGAACGGAGTTTTGACTACATCCTACTCTCTAGAGGATACGAGATTTTATTGTACCTACAAGGTTTGATTTTGAGGGAAGCGGTGAAGTATAACTGGAGTGTCTCTGGACAGATTTGTAAAAGAATTGTTTGTTTTTAAGTGAAATATTTTTCTGTGTTGCAAGCTAGCGAATACCACATCGTCAAGAATATAGAGGTAAGTTTAGTGAATTGAAACTTATCCCCAGAGAGGATAAGGATGGCTAAATTGGAAATTCTTGTTGTTATACTATCAAGAACGGTTTTTTTTTTTTTTTAATTTACAGGTTTCAAACCATTCAAGTTATATTTTTCATTAATTATTATTAGATGAAAAAATGTTGATATCGAACAGTTTTTCTCGTCAGCTTAATAATACTAGAATCATTCCACTAGTGGAAATAATTCATATCTATTTGTGCACTTCTGATGTTTAGTATTCAAAAGCCTTTCCAAATGGTTTCTGGTTATGCATTGAATATTGTACTGCCCTAAAATGAAAAATTGCAGTATCTGCAAAGTTTTCGAAATTGAGATATGCCACCTATTGGGCTCGTGAATCACTAATACACAAGTTACTGCAGTTTCAGAATGATTCTTCAGTGCTTTATTTAGGGGGTCCCATTTGCAGTATCTGCAAAATTAGTAGTAGGCAAGGGAGTATCTACCATTTTTCTCAGTTTGTATTTTTGTAGATAGTGCAGTCTTCCATTTTAGGGCAGTATACTACTGTTGTTTTTTTTTTTTATTGCACAGTGACAAAACAGAGGACTGGTTCATGAGAAACCTTTTGTGTTAGTAAAAGCTAGTATCTTAAGGTCTTGAAATGCTATAAATAGCTAAGAATCCCGTTAAACCATTTGAGTAACTTAGCTCGTCACGTTAGGAATTAATATTCCAGGGTTTAGGCATTTCTTCAAAATGAATGTAGCACTTAATTGCACTCTATTGGCGATATGCCCTAATTTCTACACATTACTGCTTGCACCGGACCACCAAACTGCCCTAAAATGGAAGACTGTAGTATCTGCAAAAATACAAAACTGAGAAAAATGGCAGAGACTGCAGTTTTCCCTTGCAGATACTGCAAATGGTACCCCCTAAATACTCGTGGAAAGCATTGAAGAATCATTCTGAAACTGCAGTAACTTGTCTATTAGTGTTTCACGAACCCAATAGGTGGCATATCTCAGTTTCGAAAATTTTGCAGATACTTCAGTTTTCCATCCTAGGGCAGCAAAGGTCTCGAGTGTCGATAATATTGGCCTTTTGTACAAGGAAGGAAAGCTTTCTCACCCTCTCCAAGGACTAAACTGACTTCTATAAGTACTGACATAGTATTATTAGGTATCAGAGTGGAATTAATTTAATTTTGAAAAAAAAATAGCAATTCAAATTTACTGGAGTAAAATCCTTTCCCTGTAACTGTAACAATAATCATTTTAATTTACTGTATAAAAATCCCTTCCCTACCATAATAGTATTAATCAGAAATTGCACGAATAGTAATTTGACTTGACTTCATTCCATGAAAATCTTTTCCCATTTCAGAAAATGACTGATTACCAGGTGAGGAAGTACCTCGTTCAGGACAAAGCCGCTAGCAAGCAAAACGACACCTTATATCCGGCACTAGTCACGCTAATAAGCTTGTGTGTGCTTTTTCTCTTTCTCTCTTGCGCGTGCCTGCAATGCTTCAGACACTTCGATCGTATAAAGGCTGTAAGTGTTTTGAAATGGTTTTTCTTTTTAACATTCGTCGTTTCTGATACGTTGCTGTGGATATGCTGGAGGCTTTATGAAGCATTTGCATGCCAGTTTATTTCTCAATTGCTTTTATTGCCACGAACAACAGAAAAACATTGTGGATTTTTATAGTTTGTTTGTGAGTTTTAAGTGAGGTCATGCCATTTCTATAGTACACTGTTTAATCAATTGTTAAAACTTGAACTTAACCATTTAGGCTGTTGTATTTTCTTAATGAAAGAACAAATTGATTAAAATAATGTAATAAAAAGTACTTTTGAAGTTTAACAGAACTTGAAATGAATTATCACTACATCTGAGAAACTTGAAACAAAACGTAATTGATTTCGACTTATACTTTAATATATGAATCCGTTCCAGGTGCTAGACCAGCCAAAATAACAATTATTCTTCCTTCAGGTATGCCGTCGCCTTCGGGAGGACCTGATCCACAGGCTCCTCGGGTCTCTGCTGCGGTTACTGACCTACCTTGAGGAGAGGGTAAGGCAGTGCCTTCGATGGAACGACTATCCGGAAACGCTAGGATCCTCCCAGGAGGATTTGGTGGCCTACAACGTAGCGCAGGAAACCGTTACCTTGATCAGGCAACCGAGAGATGAGAGCGAAGCATCTTGAGGTTTGCGAATGGAACCCCGTTCTCCAAGGCTATGTAGTCGAAGTGCGTTTGGGAGGAATTGATTTTCCATACTTTGAAAGTTCCATTCGATGGATTTTCAAATGAATTTTTTCATCTGATCAAGTATTGGAGTTAATGTGTCTTTGGGAGGAGTTGATTTTCCATAATTTGAAAGTTGAATTTGATGGATTTTCAAATGAATTTTTCATCTGATCAAGTACTGGAGTTAATGTGCATTTGGGAGAGTTGATTTTCCATACTTTGTAAGTTCCATTCGATGGATTTTAAACTGAATTTTTAATCTGGTCATGTACTGGAGTTAAAATGTATACGTCTGGGATTTCTCGAAAGAATAATTGTGGAGTGAATACTACTTTAGTTTTTTACAATAATTTAGCTGGTGTATTTTAATGCTTCCTTTATTAGAATTTTAGTACTTTTAACCTGGAAAAGAAGATGTTTATTTCTACTGTTTTTAAATGTTTATGTATTTTAACAATGTTTTTGATATGATCATTTATGACGAAACCCCTCGTTAAATTTTCATTGATGATTATAATATATGTCACTACAGTTTTTCTTCGTACGTTTCTCTCTCTCTCTCTCTCTCTCTCTCTCTCTCTCTCTCTCTCTCTCTCTCTCTCTCTCTCTCTCTCTCTCTCTAATATATATATATATATATATATATATATATATATATATATATATATATATATATATATATATATATATATATATATATATATATATATATATATATATATATGTAATGATTTTGGATGTCTAGATGAATGTACGGTATTCAACGATGTTGTGATATCCTATTTTATCAGATGATGGCAAAGAAATCATGTACAGAGTGTTTAGAATATTAAAATACTTGGAGATAGTACACAAGCATCATTTTCCACGACAAGTATAGCAACGGCAAATCAGAGTGACTGACTCGTCTTAAAGTAGCATTATGAAAAAAGTATTACTAGTTTGCTTAGCGCAGTGATTCTTAAACTGGGGGACGCCAGAAGCTTCCAAGGGGGGCCCAAGCAAGGCAGCCGGATGGTGCCTATCATTTTTGTTTAATTTGTGATGTTAATTGCAAAATTACCAAAAACATTATCACTGCCTCCATATGTTTTCTGATTATGATCTCAAAGCCTGCCATAAAATAAAAATACAAGTCAATTTTCACTTCAAACCTTGTTTATGAATTGAAATATATTACAGTGTATACTTATAAAAAAATTCAACAGTAATGAAACAAAAATCTATCATTCATCCATATACTCATATAAGCAATGAAGTATACTAGTATACAAAGATAGCATATTGTTCATATTGTTTATATTTGTTTTCTGATTATGATCTCAAATCCTGCCATAAAATAAAAATACAAGTCCATTTTCATTTCAAATCTTGTTTATGAATTGAAATATAGTACAGTGCATACTTATAAAAAAATTCAGCAGTAATGAAACAAAAATCTATCATTCATCCATGTACTCATATAAGCAATGAAGTATATTAGTATACTAAGATAACATATTGTTCATATTGTTTATATTTGTTTTCTGATTATGATCTCAAATCCTGCCATAAAATAAAAATAAAAGTCAATTTTCACTTCAAATCTTGTTTATGAATTGAAATATAGTACAGTGCAAACTAATAAAAAATTCAACAGTAATGAAACAAAAATCTATCATTCATCCATATGCGCATATAAGCAATGAAATATACTAGTATACAAAAGACAACATATTGTTCATATTGTTTATATGTGTACAAGTATACAAAAGACAACATATTGTTCATATTGTTTATATTTGTGTACAAGTACACAAAAGACAACATATCATTCATACTGTTTATATTGGCAAAATTTTCAGGGGTAGGGGGGCGTGGGATCTATACATAATTCATAGGGGGGGGGGCGGGGGGCCGCTGGGCAAAAAAGTTCAAGAACCACTGGTGTAGCGAGATCACCACGTCATGTAGGTCTACTGACGAGGTTAGCCTTAACGATTGCCCCTTTAAATGTGAGGTGTAGGTGGAGATTAGTGTAAATTGGACAGGTAAGTGAAAGGGGACGAAATAAGCGTGGAGAATTTAGCCCAGCAAGAGGCCCCAAAGGAAATCTTTGTAGTCCCTTCTAAGCGGTTGTCAGTAACCTGTCAGGTTAATGGGACGAATTTTATTTACAATTGGTAAAGAGGTTTTATTTCGCAGGGAGAATGTGACCGGCAGAATATAGTACTCGTACAATTAAGGTTTGATCGATGCACGATGACCTAACGTTAAAATTCCAACAAGTACTCACAATTTGGCTCCATTCATAAACGCCTGGTTCATTTTCAAGGCATGTGTAATGTTTATATTAAGTGAAAAATGCGCCGAAGTTTCTTAGAAGCAATCGAGTTTTCTGTACTGCTTATAATCAAGGCCACTGAAAACAGATCTATCTTTCGGTGGTCTCGGTATAATGCTGTAAGACCCGCGGCCCATGAAACTTTAACTACGGTCCGGTGGTGGCCTGTCCTACATTGTTGCCAGAAGCACGATTATGGCTAACTTTAACCTTAAATCAGATAAAAACTACTGAGGCTAGAGGGCTGCAATTTGGTATGTTTGATGACTGGAGGGTGGATGTTCAACATACCAATTTGCAGCCCTCTAGACTCAGTAGTTTTTAAGATCCGAGGGCTGACAGAAAAAGTGCGGACGGATAGACAAAACCGGAACGATAGTTTTCTTTTACAGGAAACTAAAAGATTATCCGGATAACTATCAGGACTATAAAGTGAAAACCAAGTAAGTACAAACATCTTTATTTATTAGCTTATAGAGAAATGCTCTTGAATCAAGTTATACTCCCTCGCTGATTCTAATCCGATAAATTTACGCTGCAAACTTTCAATGTTGATATTCGTCATTCTACATAATGAGAAGCACTGCAGATTTTGACATGCTGAAATACATCAGATTAAATGAGCTGAACATAATTAACATAATTAATGAGTATCTTATATGTGGTCCTCGCGACAATGCTACAGGAAATTCTATTAGATAACGAAGCAGAACAAAATCATTATACTGCCCTAAAATGGAACACTGCAGTATCTGCAAAAATGCAAAACTGAGAAAAATGGTAGATAATGCGGTTTTCCCTTGCGTTACTACTGATTTTGCAGATACTGCAAATGGGATCCCTAAATACTCGTGGAGAGCATTGAAGAATCATTCTGAAACTACGGAAACTTGTGTATTTTGAGTTTCCCTAGCCCAAAAGGTGGCATATCTCAGTTTTCGAAAATTTTGCAGGTACCACAGTTTTCCATTTGAGGGAAGTATAGGCCCATTCTCATTGCTATTGTGGTGTAAAGGAACATACTTTGATGCACAAATAGTTTTCAAATCATCAGTATGGAAGTCAGGTATAGTCTCTGACACAGCACTAAATATAGAAAATGTCTTTCTTGCTAAAGATTATTGCATAGTCTCCAGATTTCCATGGCAAATTACCTTGAGAAAACTGAAAAAGCAAAATGAATCACATATCTCGTATGATACTGAAACTCATTAAAAAAAAGTTGGAATTTAACAACTTTTAAAACTTTGATTACAAAATTCGAAAGGAATCCCTCCCAACTACGTATGACGTAAACTGCGTTAAACTACGTCACTTTTGTTACTTTGAGTATTCCGTTTTCTCCATTGTCCTTGGCGAGTGTTTACCTCTGCACTCACAGGATGGAAAAGGACGCATTCTGGTCTTGTGGTGGGCACTGTGACTCGACTTCGTCCTTCTCCTTTTAGCAGGATTAGAGTTTTTAACGTTAGTTCTGATTTTTTATTTGGAACCATTTGTTACTTTGTGTTGTTTGGCGATTTTAGTTGTTTTGTGCCACTGGGGTTTTAAGTTATTTCTATTGTGTTCAGTGGGTAATTACTGCCAATTTTATATTTTTGTTAAACTTTGTGATATTGGGGGTAAGTTTTTTTTTCCTCTTGTGTTTAATGTGTAATTGCTGTTAGTTTTTTTTTTATTTAACATTTAAGATTGTTATTGGGGGTAAATTTCTTTCTCTTGTGCATAATGGGTAATTGCAGTTTTTCTTTATTTACTTAGTATCTAAGACTTTGTAGTTAATTGTTTATGCGTACATAAATTTTTGTAACTTGTCTGGTCTAGTAAGTGTTTTGTTGGGGGGTCTAATAACTTTATTAGTCGTTATGACTGGACTGAGTTATACGTTATGATTCTGAACACTATTTATGGATTTGGGCGACTATAAAATTATCTCTAGTTATATCTCGCACATAGTTATATCTAGCACATGTGCTTTCTAATTTCTTACCAAATACATTTTTTATTGGATATATAGTAACTTCAACAGAAGTAACGTTACATTGATACCTTCGAAATTGCAGGAGATGGCAAAATGTGTAGCTGAGTTGATGTAATGATCATCTGTACCTAGGTACCAAATATTCACTGAAGTTTTAGGGTATTGCATTAATCGTGTTTTTATTCAACTTAGCACTGTTGGGTTATGACTAACTGCGGATCTAGCGCTTCGGATAGCGTATAGTAAGCTTTGAAAGTTTGGCTTATTAAAGTCACTAGGTGGGATTTTCTCAAATGGTTTATTGAACCCCTTCATATTTTTTGTTACACTATTTTTAAAGTTTTGTTTCTACTCAACTTTAGGAGATGGCCGAAACTTTCTACGATTCGGAAGAGGATAGAAAGGTTGTGATGTCATTTGCAATTCCCTTGATTACTATCGGACTCTTAAGCATCGTGATGACTGTTTGCTGTGTACTTTGGTGTGTGTACGCACCACTCATCAAGGAGGTAAGTAATTTTAATGATGTATCTTTGAAGCTGTTTAATTTGAAGCGAGGCGTGAGGTGGAAATAGTTTTCTGAACTTGGCTTAAAGGGTAGTTAAGTATCGGAAGTGTGTTGGTAATCTAGAAAGTTCAATAAACTTAGCTTCAAGGTTCAAGAATCAGAAACTTGATAGTATTTAAAATCAGTTCAGTAGCGCTGAGTTTTGGTACCTCGCTGTTATTTCTGAAGCACTAAGACTAAATAGTGAACTGTAACCTAGTTTTTAAACTTCTAGGTAAATGTACTTTTCTAGTTTAACGTTCGGCAGTGTTAAATTTGGAAAAAATATTGAAACTGGCCATCCAGCCGTACCTTTATAATTAAACATAGTAAAAACTTAAAGTACCTAGTTAAAGTACTTTTCTCGTTAACTTTTTTTCGCTAACGCTTCTCTTTTTTTTCGCTAACGCTTCTCTTTAAGCGTTCGGCAGTCTTAAATTTGGTAACAATATTGAAACTCTGGCCATTCAATTGTAGCTTTAGAAATTTCTTTTTGTAATGAAGAATTTTATTAAATTTTCGTACTTGGAAATTTAATCGTAACTTAGAAATTTAAGTTTTAGTAAAAATAGTATTTTTAATTTTCATACTGGCCGCCGTTTAACCCTGACTTAAGACTTTTGAAATTTTTTAATGCCTGAATTTTCATACCAATGGATTGTACACTTTCACGGAATGTTTAGTAAAAATATTACAGTATTTTTAATAATTTTCATACTGGCCATTTAACCCTGACTTAAAACTTTTGAAATTTAATGCCTGAATTTTCATAACAAAGTATTGTTAATTTTCACGGAATGTATATCCCCACAACTTTACAATTGTTAGTAATGACTCCTGAATCAATTCCTTTGATCCATTTTTCAGACTTACTACTACGCCCGTGATCAAATGATAGCTTTGTTCTATCGCCCTCCTGTCGTACAGGCGCAAGCAGTGCAGGAAGAAGGCGAGGATGCGTTCATCTTCAGTATGAACGAGAGGAACACCAGTATGAACGAGAGGAGCTCTAATACGAACGAGAGGACTAATATTTCAACCAGATTATCTAGGAATTACAATGCAACTTCTTCCTCTTAGTTAAAGGGAAGATTAGTCCGAGCATCGATGGTGCGCGGAAAGAGTTCTGTTTGTAGTCTGAATGAAAAAGGGATTGATATTTTAAGTAGATACATGAAAGTGAATCTCAGGATTTGAAGGGATTTTTTAAGTAATGATTTTGATGGTTCTTATATGAATTAATAATTTTAATCTTCGTACTAGTTCTAGTTGTGCACTGCGTACTTTTAACTAGTTATGGTATGCAGTTGTATTGTTTTATTTCTAAGTAATGTTAAATTACGTTAAATTTTAATCTTAATTATTGTGCACTTGCTGTATGGTGTATGCTGTTTTAATTTTAACCATGGATTAATTTTAATCATGATGGGCTGATATCCTTATACTTTAAAGATAACTACCATGATGGATTAATTTAACCATGATGGACTGATATGCTTATACTAGTTTTAAGTTATAACTACCGATATAACTACCCCAAGAGTGAATGTTAATGGTGTGGTGGGATTGAACACCAACTTAACGTTTAAAACAATTTTGAGATTGTTGAATATTCTTGAGATTGGTGAATATTCTTCTGTAATATCTCTTGAAAGGATTAAAACTTGGGTGTGTGTGGTGGGATTGAACACAGACTTAACGTTTAAAAACAATTTTGAGATTGTTGAATATTCTTGAGATTGGTGAATATTCTTCTGTAATATCTTTTGAAAGGATTAAAACTTGGGTGTGAGCTCTAGTATTTGTATTTTTTGCCTATTTGTATTTTTTACCTTAATATTTATAAGAGGTAGGGGGATGTGATGGTACTGGCTAGTGTAGAGATAAGGAACTTTATAATTATCACTTTAGTGGTAGAATCTTTAGGCAGTTTTCCAAATTTGAAGTGAAGGCATGGTCTTTATTAGATTATCTTGGAGTGACTAAATCTGAATTTTTTTAGAGAATTTTACTGAAATAACATACACTAACGATAATCGCATTTCCCGGGGTATGGAATACTATTACTTTGGCCAAATCATGACCCACTATAAGGAGTGGGGATAGTTTCGCTTGTTAAATATCTAGGGAAACAAGTTATACACCAGTTTTTTTTTTTCTGGACAAATCTTAAAACTCTTAATTGAACTTTGAATTAAAACTGCCCAATCAATTTTGGCTTCCTTACTCAATAAATAAGGAGTCTCAAGCTGTGAAACTCGCTGAAGACCTTGAGAAAATAAAGGTGTTTTATAGGACAAGTTTTACATGTTAGCAGGATGACGTGTAATTAGTAACTACTTGCATAGTTTCATAATTTAAGTTTGAATTTAATAAAATATTCTAATAATGGTTAAGGCCATAAATATTGATGTCCCTAAATGCGTTTATCTTAACGAGAATATAGTACCCTTCGAAAATACTGCTCACTTTAACAGACTAGAATGTTCAGACAATTTTCCAAGTTAAGGAAAGGAAAATGATTCAACGTAAATTGTTTTGAAGCTGGGAACAGTACTCTCTAAAAACCGGAAAAATATTTTCTTGTTATAGTATGAACGCGACTTCGGTTATAAATCCCAATGGCTTTTCAAAAGGCATGAAAACAATTTGCCTAACTTGGCAATTCTTGACTTCTATTTAGTCGATGAATGTGTATTTTCTAAAGATAGGTGATTTAGATAAGGACTTTGTATTACAATGTCATAAGTATTCCAATGTCATACATATTAGAAATTTACTTTTAATTTTAAGCATTGACATCCAAAGAAGAAATATTGTCCAACTATTCTAGTGACAATAGCAGAAAGACCTTTCCTCGCTTCAAGTCTTTAAATAGGAACGTACAATATACCGCTCCAAAGAAGCTGAAACTCCTGAGATGGGTATATAAGTATGCCTCCAACTTTTTATTTATTCACACCCCATTCATCGGATACTAACCCATACGATGGCATATCCTTCCCACGAGGAGTTCTATTCATACACACCCCAAGAAACTGCATAATAGACTTCGGTCAATGGCGGAGTATGTAAACACCCAGAGAGAGAGAGAGAGAGAGAGACTCCCGAAAGTCGAAGTTTTCGAAGTTTTGGAAGTTTGCTCACGAAGAAGTTGACGGTTTTCACCCCAGTGAAAATCTACACGAAGTTTATGCTTCGGGTTCCCCCCAAAACTCGGCGACGCAAACATGACCCGAACACGTCTCTGGGAGGGAAGAAAAGTTTCTCCCATACTCCGTCAGTTTTATTTGGCTACGTAACTTCCCGATAAACTGCCTCGGGGGCGTCTACGGAGTAACATATGAGACGGCGTCGTGTAGTTTGCCCGACCATACATTACCGTACATGGTAAGTTATGGGCTGCTTATGTGCGGACTGGAAACATTTTGGAAAGCAGGGTCATTTTACTTTTTTAGGGAGGGGGTGGGGTGGCTAAAATATTTATCTTTTATTAGAGAAGAGAGTTTCTCTTTTCGAAGGAATTCTTCTGGGGTCTAGCAACACAATCTTATTCTGTAGGAGCGTGGTTCTATAGAATTCGAGGTTGGAAACACGGAACGGTACAAGGCCTAAGAGCTGAATTCTTCAGTAGCCGAGAATGAGCAAGATTATTTTTATCTGTGGTTGCACAGGAATCCACAGTTGCTCACGTATACTAACATACATCAGTGCATATACAAATACATGTGTTTATACAGTGTATATATATATGTATATATATATATATACCAAAATTATTAATCTGTAAATTTCTGTAAAGTTTATTATTATTATTATTATTATTATTATTATTATTATTATTATTATTATTATTATTATTATTATTATTATTATTATTATTATTATTATTATTATTATTTCAGGTGAATAGTCTACGGATTATAAACGCCATGTTTACACTTGCGACTCCTTGATTTGGCCCCAGCCTCTCTGCAACTAGCTTTTATACAGCAAAAATGAATAAAACGTACCTCCAGTATGGGACGTAACGTCCTTATAGCCAGAACGTACCGTGTCGACTCTCTCTCTCTCTCTCTCTCTCTCTCTCTCTCTCTTATATTCAAGTAACGTTAAAATACCCATTGGAGTCTATTCGACCGCCATATACCGCTCTGAAGACGCCAGTTCTTAAAGAATACCTTTTATTATACCTTTTTTTTCTGTCTTATTTTCATTCCCTTTCTTTCGGCCAGAGATCAACGATACATTATTTCTCTCACTCGCTCCGAACTTCGCGAACTTCCGCGACGATGGAAAATGAGCTGGAATTCGATTGAGAAGTTTTCCTTCCCATAACTTCGTCATTCCTAATTTCTGCCAGAATTGATGGCGAGAAGTTAGCGGCGTGTTCTTTCCAGGTAGCAGTTGTCTCGTTATGGGAAGATAATAGCGGTTGTATTTATGGAGAGAGAGAGAGAGAGAGAGAGAGAGTATGGAGGAAGGATAGTTCAAGATTGAAATATTTACTAATTACTTTGCCATGCATGCAATTTTCTTTTAGGGGCAGAAGGGGAAAATCCTCTAATTATTTTCTTCTCCAAAATATTTATAGCTAAAATATATTCCTTAGACTATAGTCAGGGATACGCCATTAAATTCAAATCAATAATACTGAATCTAGGCTGGGATGAGTAAGTTTTGAGATAAACCATTACGAACATTTCATACAGAAAAGTAATTCCTCACCAAACAACATAAACATCTCGATGTTCTTAGTTCAGTTAAGCCTATGCACGTAGTGAGTTTTTTTTTTTTAATCTTATGGATACAATATGCAAATACCAAACGTCTGATGCTGGAATTAATAACGACAACTTTATCTTTTATTTATTTACCCTTGTAACATGTCAACAACAATATACCTCTCCAAGAGGAATATATGATTTTCTACCTACTAGTTTATGGAACCAGTTTATGAAACGGGTGTCATGAGGCAGTGCCGCGTCCGGGATATAATACAGAGAATTCCGTGGTCGCATCAAACTTAGACGTGATGGAGTTCCAGGATTCATTAGAGAGTTATGAAGGCAATTTCATGGTTGATGCGGCAATAGGTGTGTTAACTGAAGGATGCTACATATTATTATTATTATTATTATTATTATTATTATTATTATTATTATTATTATTATTATTATTATTAAGAAGGCAATTTCAATGTTGAAGCACCGGTGGGTGTTTTAACGAAATGGTGATAGATATTATTATTATTATTATTATTATTATTATTATTATTATTATTATTATTATTATTATTATTATTATTATTATTAAGGCAATTTCAATGCTGAAGCAGCAGTGTGTCAGTTAACGAAATGAAGCTAGATATATTATTATTATTATTATTATTATTATTATTATTATTATTATTATTATTATTATTATTATTATTATTATTAAAGAAGGCAATTTCATGGCTTATGCAGCTTTGTATATGTTAAGTAATGAGGGCTAGATATTATTATTATTATTATTATTATTATTATTATTATTATTATTATTATTATTATTATTATTTACATGCCCCAGTCTTTTATAAGAAGTCTCTCTCATTTCGAAAGAGGCTACCCATACCTCAACTCTTATGACGTCACTCTCATGACGTCATGTTTCCTTTTGGTCAGACTGATTATTCCTAGACTCTGTGGTCCCTGCCGTCAACAGCAAACTGTAGACAGACGTGAAAACTATCAGTCTTTCTCTTCTCTTTGGTTTGTAAGGCTGACACCGTTTTCTGTTCTAGGAAACTAAGAGTTTTATGGTTCGGGGTGAGTATTATTGTTAGTGTTTTTCATGTAGAGTGTTAATTATTAAATTCTTTTGTTAGGTTGTGTGATGTTTTTAGTGTTCTTAAAATAAGCGATTTGTTCTTAATTCCTTGTATTTTTATCGTTACTTGGCAAGACATTTAAGAGTTTATTATCGTTTTAAGTCCCTGTAAGGAATTCTGTATATATTAAAATTGCATCTATGGAAGGACAGTGTTAGTGTTAAATTTTGTGCTAGACTTTGCATTTTTTGTTTGACTTTACATGACTACAGCTTTTTAGCAGTTTTGAAGTTTGTATTTGATATTAACACCTAGTAACTTTTAAAGTTTCCCCTCTTATTTTAAATTTTCTCTAAACTATATTACTTGGGTCAATGAGCTTTCTTATGAATCAATGTCACTGGAAATATCCAGACATTGCAGTGAATTAATTTTCCTAAATCCCAACAACTGGATTGTTATGAATGTATCGATATAAGCTAATGCTTTCATGTATTTAGGTTTTTGAAACCACATTCATATCTCCAAGAATCAAAGGCATTGCCTAATTTTAAATATTTTCCAGATGTGCCTGTTGATCTATTTCAAGGAACCAAGTTTTAACAGCGACGACGTTTCATCAGTGTGTAAATTGCTGACATTCTTGTCAGGCCTCTGGGTTTTTCTGTTAATTTCCTCCTTTGTTTACTTCAGGACTATTTACTCGAAGACAAACAGTCCACGTAGTAAGGTAAGCTTTATTTTTATTTTCCGTAGGCATTTGGCCGGCCGGACTAAGTCTTTGAATATCTTCATACGCAAAACTTGAAATTTCTTTACTTTTTAGTTTCCTAAAGTAATAAAATTGGTATAGAGCGGTTTTGGAAAGTACGCTTAACTTTACTGGTTGCCTTGGTGGGAGAGTTGGTTGCCTTGGTGGGAGAGTTGGTTGCTTGGTGACTTAGTGAGAGAGAGCGAGAGAGATAAATAGGAACTTTTAAGTTGAGTTTCGGTGATCGATCTTCGAAGGGAATTTGTTTTTCAGTTCAATATTGATTCAGAATTGATTTTTTCTATTTCTTGAAATCTTATAAAAAAACACTCTTAAAACATCCTGTGAGGTCTCCAATCCTGTTGTGGTGCCAACTTGGTTATTAACTTTGGTAACTGTATAGCTTCTAAGTACATCACTGTTATCTTATTTGCTATTTCGAATTTTGGGTTAACTTAATATAAATATTAATTATATGCGCGTATCTTATATTTTACGAAATAGTCATAACTTCACCTATACTTTTGCCTATTGTGAACCATAAATATAATGCACATATAAAAATTTTGTCTTTTATACAACAAATTGTTATATACTGAAGTACTGTAACAAGGTAAATTACTGTATACTGCTCACTAAAATTAAATTGACATGTTAATAAGACTGAACCCAAGAATGGCTTTGAACTAATGAATTTTGTATATTAAATTTGTAAAGTCCAGATCCCTTGAGGCAACTAGTTAAATTCATTGAAGTTTGTTTTAAATACTGACTGTCTTGACTCCATAATAGTTAAAAAAAAAAAGTTCATGAACTTTAAAAAGTTATTGTAAAAGTTATTAGGCATTTTTTATATTAAATCTTTTAAGCCTTGGAATTTTTTTTTAGTCAGTAGATTAAACTTGGTTGTATGGAAACTGATTTCAGTATATTTCCAGATTATGGACCACACTTGGAACCCGCGCCGCCTCGTTGAAGCTCTCGTCAGAGGCTTGAGGACATTATTGGCAGCTCTTGCTGCAATGCTCTCTCGTTATGCAAGGAAACTAGAACCACCCAAATCTGATAAATCTACAGAAACGGACTCTGATAGCACCGGTACAACTTTATCAGACGGTTCCGGTAACTCGAGTTCTCGGACATCAAGCTATGAGACTTGTTACGGAAGGTACAGGGGAAGGTACAGGGGTTTGCAGAGAGCGGTGCGCCCTAGACGGTACAGACTCGTGGAGTCACCTTGCGGAGAGTACCTCAGAGTAGTTGACACTAGGCCGACTGGCAGTCCCAGTACTCAACGGGTGGCGGGGCGCTTGAGGTTCCCACGTTACAGAGCAGGAAGGTTGGGTGGTGCGTCCTGGGTTCCCAGGAGAGCTGGAGGGAGGGGGGATGCAGTTGGCAGAGCCAGGAGACCACACGTATGTGAACATGTGTTGTATCTTACGGCTCATGGCTCAGACAGAGCTTACGACTCCGACAGAGTTTATGCCCCCGACAGAGCTTCTGGCTCAGACAGCGAGGAGTCTTGAAAATTAGGGAGCTGCTTTGAATAAAGCGCAGGCTGTCGATAGTCATTTAGGCAATGAGGCACAAATAAGTTTTTTTTTTAATACTGCAGATGAAGTGCCTTATTCTGAGGATTGTAATGGCTCTTAAATCAGATTGTTCTTAGGTCCAACATTCAGTATTTGTTTGGCTTCAAAGTTGGAGCATTCAAACTGCAGGCTTTACTTTTAATTTCTTAATGATTGTTAATCTACCTTTAATTACTGATGTTAATATACCATAATTACATGGTATTTTATTCAATTTTAAGTTTTTTAACCTTAGAATAAAGGTAACTTTAAACAATTTAAGTTGTACAGATTCTGAGTTGTACAAAAAAAGCCTAATAGTTAAGCTAAAGTAGTGTTTTACAAATTGATACGCAAGTAGAAGTTATTTACTTGGTGTGAGGTGTAATTTTGAATTTGCATTAGATTAAGTTTTACAATAGAAAGTAACCTAGAAATGTAAGCTAACAAATTATTCTGGATCTGAAATTGACATTGATACTTTAGTACTGGTTGTTAAAATTTAAGGTCCTAATTCTGAATAGTTTTAATTTTTGGATTTAATTTTGATCAGTGAAGTTTCTGGAATGGATTCAAAGGTTGCTGGAATGGATTCAAAGGTTGGATTTAATTTTAATCAGTGTGAAGTTGCTGGGCTGGATTCAAAGGTTGGATTTAATTTTAATCAGTGTGAAGTTCCTGGAATGGATTCAAAGATTGGATTTAATTTTAATCAGTGTGAAGTCCCTGGAATGGATTCACAGGATGTATGGTTTCTATTAATGTATGGGTAGTTTAGTGGTTAAGTGTTCAGCTGATTTCACGAATTATGTATTTTGAAACTGACTTAAAAGATTTTATTTTAACTGCTTGTACTGTAAGGTCCGGTCCCGGATTACCGAATTAAATTCTATGCAACAATAGGTAATTTATCTAACCTTTTTAAAAATGTTCATGAAGTGTAACGCTCAATTTGAGTTGTTGGCAATTTGAGTTGTTGGCAATTTGAGTTGTTGGCAATTTGAGTTGTTGGCAATTTGAGTTGTTGGCAATTTGAGTTGTTGGCAATTTGAGTTGTTGGCAATTTGAGTTGTTGGCAATTTGAGTTGTTGGCAATTTGAGTTGTTGGCAATTTGAGTTATTTGAGTTGTTGGCAATTTGAGTTGATGGCAATTTGAGTTGATGGCAATTTGAGTTGTTGGCAATTTGAGTTGTTGGCAATTTGAGTTGTTGGCAATTTGAGTTGTTGGCAATTTGAGTTGTTGGCAATTTGAGTTGTTGGCAATTTGAGTTGTTGGCAATTTGATACTTAAGTAGTTTGCTTTTCATGGCTCCTGAAGAAAATCTTTTTATGGAACAAAGCAAAACGCTATATTATTAAACGCTATTCCAAGGAGAGGTGGTGTTCATAATTCTGAAAAGGGTAAGTGGCTACTATTGTTTTGTCGAGGTACTGCATAGGGAACTAGCGTTCTTGACTGCTGTCGCTGACTCGCTCAGTGGAATTAGTACCTTTGCGGTACACACACTTTTATCAGTTAAACCAGATAAGTTAGTGTTGACGTTTTGTTGTTTTTCGTCTGATAACGTGGTCAAATAGTGATGTCTGGCATCTGTGGGCATACTGACTACGACTAAATTTCTTTGTAAAAAAAAAAAAAAACTTCTTTAAATTTTGGCAATAAAGACTTGATAATGAATACTACCATAAATCTTATACAGCCATTTTTATTTAACCCTTAAAACTTTAAAAGATATCAAAATTTAAGTTGAATCGAATATCAAAATTTAAGTTGAATATCTCTACTGATAGTCAGCTTTGAATATTAGAGGCAAATTATGCAAATGCAATTGCATCGGCAATGCTGACGCTTGTTCGTTTACCCACAGTGTGGTCAAGGCGGCAACGATGATTGTCATAGTTGGCTGTAGCTACGTTAGCTGGCGGTGTAGTCATTGTTAGTTGTAGTTGGTAGCGTAGGCAGTTGTGGTTATATTGGTTGTATTTAGTGGCAGTATATGCATTGTTTTGTTGTTAGTGTAGTCATTGTTGTAGTTGGTAGCGTAGTCAGTTAGTTGTGGTTATATTGGTTGTATTTAGATGAAAGTGTAGGCATGATTTGGTTGCAGTTGTTAGCTGGCAGTGTAGCCATTTTCTTGTTGCAGATGCTTGGGGGCCCAGTCATAAGATGGGTGTGGATATAAGAGTTGGTTGTAGTTAGCTTGTAGTATAGTTAAATTGGTTGTTTTCTGGCATTGTAGCAATTATATTAGTTGTAGTTGCTTGGTAGTGCAGCATCGATGAAACAAGGCTAGGAAAGATAAATATCGTAAAGGAATGAAACTAGGCTTTAATAGCTGAAATGGATCGCACATTAAATTTGTCACTTAATCTTTGAGAAGTTTATATCATAAAGCTCTTGAAGGTCTCGGTACCTGTTTCGAGACAACCCTCCATCGAGGTCTTCCAGCGTTTACATTCCTCGAAATGGTTTCCCCGTAGGAGGGTAGTGCTGTCATTGCACCTCATGCGG
>NC_089761.1:36394272-36399272 GCF_040412425.1 Macrobrachium rosenbergii | reverse complement strand
ATCAATCATGAACAGTATTCGTGGTGATTTTGTTGAAATGCTCATGTTACTCATTGGATTATTTACCTGTTATATTAGCACAAGAATCCCTGCTTATTGTCTGGCCTCTGGAAATTTGGACCCCGAAGAAACCTGTCTCGCCCAACAGGTGAACACTCTTGGAACAGATCACAAAAATGACGGACCCAAACAACGCACGAAATCTGACGTGAAGAATCTCCGAAAGGAGAGGACGAACCATTTTGGCAAAACGATCCCCAAGAAAGCAGACAGAGATGAAGAAGACGAGGTCGAATTCATCAAAGGAACGAGAAATCTTAGAAAACGGCGAATTGCTCTAGCTAAGCAAAAGCTTAGTTTGGAGGAGGAAGGACTCCGTCTGCAAAAGCGAATAACGGCCTATGCAAACGTCGAGAACAACATTGAAAGAGAAGAAATGGCAATTCAGGAAGAAGAAAGAGCCGTGAAAAAAAGAAAGGCCTCTATTCAAAGGGCAAGAAGGGCTCTAGAGAAGAAGAAAGGCGCTTTGAAAAGAGATATGAAGGCCTACACGAAGAAAAGAAAAGCCATTTCGAAGAAACGGAGAGTACGAAGGAAAGAAGAAAACATCGAGAGAGAATTGCTTACCAGACCCAAGAAGACGCTCGATAATGACAACGATTTGTCTGCGCTAAGATCGGAGCTTGCAGAAGTAAGGAAAGAACTCAGCAAGCATCAGGATCACCTAGAGAAGGTGAAAAGAGATTTCGCATTGGCATTGGAAAATGAAAAAAAGAACCATGCGAAAGAATTGGCCAGCAACTTCGAGGCCAAGGAAGAACTAAGACTCGCAAGGGAAGACTACAATAATATGGTATGGCCGCAAAGACGGAAAAAAGAAGCCATGGAGCAGCTGAACAGCATCTTGCGCGACTTTCTCGTGAAAAAGGAAGATGCCGCGGAGAAAGAGAAACAGCTGGACCAACTAAGGAGAGAAGTCATTCTGGAGTGTCAAAACATCCAAAA
Organism: Macrobrachium rosenbergii; assembly: GCF_040412425.1. Lineage (NCBI taxonomy): Eukaryota > Metazoa > Arthropoda > Malacostraca > Decapoda > Palaemonidae > Macrobrachium > Macrobrachium rosenbergii. The sequence continues at coordinate 36,398,267 of NC_089761.1, read as the reverse complement.
ACAAATAGATAGTCTTGACAGAGATAAAGACTCTTTTCAACAGAAAAGGGACGACCAGATGAACATAGAAGGGAACTTCACTTTAATGAGAAGGCAACTCGTACAAGATAGAGTGGCTATTTCTTTCGAGCGGCAGAAACACAAAAGGAACAAGCCTGTGTTCTATATGAAATTGGAGGAGCAGAGACAGAGATGTAGAAATAGGTTTGAGTCTCTCCGAAGAGAAGAAGAACGATTCAATAAGGAAAAGGAAGACTTGAAGAAACAGAAAAAAAGTTTCAATAAACTCGTTCGAGACAAAGATATTGTAGAGAAAGCGTGGAAGTGCGTCGCCAAAGAGAGAGAGGCAGAAAAGATGACTGAAAGGAGTCAGGCGGCTATAAGGCCAAGAATTCCTCTGACAAGGGAAAAATCGGATTTGAACAACGCACGGGAAAACTGCAGCGAGTATAGAGATGCCACCACCAAGGATAGAAAGCAAACTGTCCCTCAAGAAGTATCCTTTAGCGTGAAGGAGACAGACACATATATATCGGCGGAAAGGCTGGCCCTCAAAGAAACGAAAGGAAAATTTAAGCTGGCAACCAGCCCACCACGAAATCCAAAAGAGACCCAGAATATCAAAGAACATATAGCAAACAAGTTGAAAGAAAGGATGGAAAGATGGGAACTTGAATTAGCGGACGAATTGGAGAGCGAAGGAGAATTTAGAAGACGGAAAAAACATCTTCCTTTCTCTGGCTATTTCTCTATCTCTTAGTCCCTGTGAAGAGAGGTAGGAAGAGGAGAAGGAGCACAGGGCAGGAAGGAGGTCCCCCACCTCCTTTTCAGTCCTCTATCCTTCTTTCTTTTCTTCTCTTTCTGTCTCTTTTCTCTCTCTCTCTCTCTCCATCTGATCCTTCTTTTTTCTTCCTTTTTCTTCTTTCTTTCTGTCTCTCTTTTCTCTCTCTCTTTCCTTCAGTGAGTGAGAGGTAGGAAGAGGAGAAGGAGCACAGGGCAGGAAGGGAGGTCCCCCCACCTCCTTTTCAGTCCTTAGCTTCTTTTCCTCTCTCTCTCTCTCTCTCCATCTCATCCTTCTTTCTTCCTTTTTCTTCTCTTTCTGTCTCTTTCTCTCTCTCTCTTTCCTTCAGTGAAGAGAGGTAGGAAGAGGAGAAGGAGCACAGGGCAGGAAGGGAGGTCCCCCCACCTCCTTTTCAGTCCTTAGCTTCTTTTCTCTCTCTCTCTCTCTCTCTCTCTCCATCTCATCCTTCTTTCTTCCTTTTTTCTTCTCTTTCTGTCTCTTTTCTCTCTCTCTCTTTCCCTCAGTGAAAGAGATAGGAGAGGAGAAGGAGCACAGGGCAGGAAGGAGGTCCCCCACCTCCTTTTCAGTCCTTGGCTTCTTTTTTTCTCTCTCTCTCTCTCTCCATCTCATCCTTCTTTCTTCCTTTTTCTTCTCTTTCTGTCTCTTTCTCTCTCTCTTTCCTTCAGTGAAGAAGAGGTAGGAAGAGGAGAAGGAGCACAGGGCAGGAAGGAGGTCCCCCACCTCCTTTTCAGTCCTTAGCTTCTTTTCCTCTTTTCTCTCTCTCTCTCTCTCTCTCCATCTCATCCTTCTTTCTTCCTTTTTCTTCTCTTTCTGTCTCTTTCTCTCTCTCTCTCTTTCTTTCTTTCAGTGAAGAGAGATAGGAAGAGGAGAAGGAGCACAGGGCAGGAAGGAGGTCCCCCCCACCTCCTTTTCAGTCCTTTATCTTTTCTTTCTCTTTCTATTTCTCTCTCTCTCTCTCCATCTTATCATTTCTCTCTTCTTTCTTCCTTTTTCTGCACTGTCTTTCTTTCTCTTTCTCTTTCTCTCTCTCTTCATTTCTCTCCTCAGTGAAGAGAGATAGGAAAGAGAGGAGAAGGAGACAGGGCAGGGCAGGAAGGAGGTCCCCCACCTCCTTTTCAGTCCTTAGCTTCTTTTCCTCTTTTTCTCTCTCTCTTTGTCTTTCTCTTTCTCTTTCTATTTCTCTTTTTCTCACTCCTCCTTTCTTTATTTCTCTGTGTCTTTCTCTCTTTCTCTCTATGAAGAGAGATTGGAAGAGGAGAAGGAGCACTGGGCAGGAAGGGAGGTCCCACCCCTCCCTTTCAGTCCATAGCTTCTTTTCCTCTTTTTCTCTCTCTCTTTGTCTTTCTCTTTCTCTTTCTATTTCTCTTTCTCATTCTCCTCCTTCTTTCTTCATTTCTCTCTCTCTCTCTCTTTCTCTCTTTCTCTCTGTGAAGAGAGATTGGAAAAGGAGAAGGAGCACTGGGCAGGAAGGAGGTCCCACCCTCCCCTTCAGTCCATAGCTTCTTTTCCTTTTTTTTCTCTCTCTTTTATCTTTCTCTTTCTCTTTCTATTTCTCTTTCTCTCTCTCCTCCTTTCTTCATTTCTCTGTCTCTTTCTCTCTTTCTCTCTGTGAAGAGAGATTGGAAGAGGAGAAGGAGCACTGGGCAGGAAGGGAGGTCCCACCCCTCCCTTTCAGTCCATAGCTTCTTTTCCTCTTTTTCTCTCTCTCTTTGTCTTTCTCTTTCTCTTTCTATTTTCTTTCTTTCTCCTCCTTTCTCTTATTTTCTCTTCTTTCTCTCATTTCTGGGCAGGAAGGTAGGTCCCACCCCTCCCTTTCTATTTTCTTTCTCTCTCTCCTTTCTTTCTTCATTTCTCTGTCTCTTTCTCTCTTTCTCTCTTCTTTCAGGAAGGAGGTCCCACCCCTCCTTTCAGTCCATAGCTTCTTTTCCTCTTTTTCTCTCTCTCTTTATCTTTCTCTTTCTCTTTCTATTTCTCTTTCTCTCTCTCCTTCTTTCTTTATTTCTCTGTCTCTTTCTCTCTTTCTCTCTATGAAGAGAGATTGGAAGAGGAGAAGGAGCACTGGGCAGGAAGGGAGGTCCCACCCCTCCCTTTCAGTCCATAGCTTCTTTTCCTCTTTTCTCTCTCTCTTTGTCTTTCTCTTTCTCTTTCTATTTCTCTTTCTCTCTCTCCTCCTTCTTTCTTCATTTCTCTCTCTCTCTCTCTTTCTCTCTTTCTCTCTGTGAAGAGATTGGAAGAAGGAGAAGGAGCACTGGGCAGGAAGGGAGGTCCCCCTCCCTTTCAGTCCATAGCTTCTTTTCTCTTTTTTCTCTCTCTCTTTGTCTTTCTCTTTCTCTTTCTATTTTCTTTCTCTCTCTCCTCCTTTCCTTATTTCTCTATCTCTTTCTCTCTTTCTCTCTATGAAGAGAGATTGGAAGATGAGAAGGAGCACTGGGCAGGAAGGGAGGTCCCACCTCTCCCTTTCAGTCCATAGCTTCTTTTCCTCTTTTTCTCTCTCTCTCTTTGTCTTTCTCTTTCTCTTTCTATTTTCTTTCTCTCTCTCCTCCTTTCTTCATTTCTCTCTCTTTCTCTCTTTCTCTCTGTGAAGAGAGATTGGAAAGGAGAAGGAGCACTGGGCAGGAAAGGAGGTCCCACCCCTCCCTTTCAGTCCATAGCTTCTTTTCTCTTTTTTTCTCTCTCTTTATCTTTCTCTTTCTCTTTCTATTTCTCTTTTCTCTCTCTCTCCTTCTTTCTTTATTTTCTCTTTCTCTTTCTCTCTTTCTCTCTGTGAAAGAGATTGGGAGAGGAGAAGGAGCACTGGGCAGGAAGGAGGTCCCACCCCTCCCTTTCAGTCCATAGCTTCTTTTCCTCTTTTTCTCTCTCTCTTTGTCTTTCTCTTTCTCTTTCTATTTCTCTTTCTCTCTCTCCTCCTTCTTTCTTCATTTCTCTCTCTCTCTCTCTCTTTCTCTCTTTCTCTCTGTGAAGAGAGATTGGAAGAAGGAGAAGGAGCACTGGGCAGGAAGGAAGGTCCCACCCCTCCCTTTCAGTCCATAGCTTCTTTTCCTCTTTTCTCTCTCTCTTTGTCTTTCTCTTTCTCTTTCTATTTCTCTTTCTCTCTCTCCTCCTTCTTTCTTCATTTCTCTCTCTCTCTCTCTCTTTCTCTCTTTCTCTCTGTGAAGAGAGATTGGAAGAGGAGAAGGAGCACTGGGCAGGAAGG
>NC_089761.1:36379272-36389272 GCF_040412425.1 Macrobrachium rosenbergii | reverse complement strand
AGAAAGGATCTTTCTCTGTGTTGTATGTTATTAGCCTCACTTCTTACCTTGATTTCTTCTAGATGTGTCCCTTAGCATCGCTTCATTGATGATGTTCTAACTTCTTTATATTAATTATTTTAAGTATTGATATCTCTCAGAAAGGTGTATAGAGACGAGATCGGTAATTTCTTCAATTTAATTAGTAATGTGAGGTTTAGTACTTTTGATGGGACAATCGTTTACCGATTGTTCCCTTGGTGGCTCGTTGCCTCCTTACTTTTATTGATAAAGTTTGTTATACCAATACTTATCTGATTGTTTGGAGCTATTTTATGCATTTATCGTTAATGCTGTCTGATGTTTTGTTTATGATGTAGCTTAAGTGTTGTTAACTTCAATTTAAATGTTTACTGTTTGCTAATTTACTTTGATGGTGTTTGAGGTAACCTTGATTGATTTTGCTGCATCGTTTGATGGCTGTTTCATTGATTTTTGTAATGTGATTATTATTTTTGCTCCAAACTTGACTCACTTGTAAATATGTATATATCTTATTATAATAAATTAGTTTTAGGTCACTTTATCGTTTTGTTCAGCTCCTTCCCCCTTTGTCTGCCTCAATTTCTGCCAGTCATTCCAGTCCCAAATTTTTTTTTGTATTTAAGAACCTGTTGAACCGACTGCGGTTCATTACAGTACAAAATTAACAAGTTACAATGATAGAAAATGAAATCACTCTGGAGCTATTAACTTGGCTCAGTCTATATGGGGAACACGGAAGCGAGGGGAGACGTACTCTCCCTTGAAGGACAAAGTTTTGATCTGCTCTCTCCTGGTGTTCTCCAGCCTGTTGGACCCCTGAGTTTCTTGTTATCTGAAATCTCCACCTCCTTCTAGCCCTATTGGAAGGATTTATCAGCAAGGCCTCCCCTTCAATTAATTCATTGGAAGGACTGTAGTGGTTGTGATTCAAATCTCTCCTTAGAGGACTTGATTGGAGGTGATCTTAGGAGGGTGTGTGAAAGACCCCTCCCTAGTATGTTTGATTGGAGGGTGTAGAAGTACATCTCTTTGTCCAGCCCCCAATTTCCTGGAATTTCCATGAAAACGCCTCCTGAGAAGGCGGGGTTATAGAACCAGCTGCTGTAAGCATTTACGCTGTGCTGACTTATGATTTGGTTAACTTTTACGATTGTTTTTATGACTTCAACACGATATACTGCTTATGGTTCATGCAAAAATCCTGCCTCGATCAGCATATTGGAATCACGATAGTAACAACAGCTTTTGGGCGTTATCACTGTGCTCTTTGCCTCTCTTTTTTATTCTTACGTCTCCTTCTCTCTCCTAACTTTTTCTCTTTTCTATATTTCTCTCCCTCTCTCTCTTTTCTTTTTCTCTTTTCTATCTAATTTCCCTATATACTCTACAACACAACATCACTCTGTCACGCTACCTCACACAGCCCTCAGTGTGACAAAAAGAATACAGTTCAATGGATGATTGCAAAATCACACAAATAAAATAAAGTATTTATATGATTGCCCATCAAGTAATTTCTCAAAAAAAAAATTAAATTGCACAAACTGTGTCAATGTACTAATGCAAAAAAATCAATTAAAAATATATGGTAGGAAATTCACATATTATATCATGAATCAAAAGAGATACATATATACATATACATATATAATGAATTACCATACTGTAAAAATGTTTAACTGTTTTAACATATAATGCAAATAATAATATATAACGAATTCAGCAGTAAGTTATGTCTATCAGACCATTTTACTCTCCATTGGCCCTTTTTATTTCTGTTATAATCCTCCCAATATTTGAAATTACCACACGTTTGACTAAGATTGCAAACACTATTATCACAATTACGATTATGATCAAATTGAATAGAGACAGAATTGGTGAAACATTTTCTTTGTAATAGAAAAATTCATCTACTAAATCCAACTCATTTATTTGTTTTAACTCTAATTGAGACAGTTTAAATTCTTTAACTTCACTAGAATAAATCATGTACGGGGCATTTTTATGGATTGTTATTTCTGTGGAAACGTGAGGTTCATAATATAATTTATTAGGAATAACTAACTTGCATGTCTTATCAAAAGCATGGACATTATTGAAATTAATTTCAGTACTTATATTATGGCAGTTAATAGTTGCTGTTACTGTATTCAGTGAAAATACAAAAATTGACTGTTCTACTAGGATGGAAACAAAATCATGTTTGGATAATTGTGTACACAGTACTGTCTCTTGATTTTTGTTTTCAATTATTTCTTGAACACAAGGATAGGCATTAGTAGTTTCGTAAAGGTTGTCAAGGTTGCAGATATACTCCTTATCTTTCAAAATTATACAGTCTCTTAATTGAACATCAGTAATAAATGACATCATTAGCCCATGTTCTTCTAATGCAAAATTGATGTGGTTGACATTTGTGATAATTACGTTTTCCTTTATCAACATGGGAAAAGGATGTATGGACAATAGTACATCTGCATCTTTTTGATTAAATGGTAACACTAGAATAATCTTATTTTTAACTACCTTGGTGGTTATCAAATTATAATAGACCATTATATCCTTTACCATAGGGGTATAATGTCCTTCTACCAAAAAATCACTAATTATGTCCTCTAACTCCCTTGGGTTAATTAATGTTGGGCTTAATATTCCTTTATAGGCTAACAAAATGGCATTTAACACTTCTTTATGGTCTTACAACACAGTTCTAACATTGTTCATAAAGGTATTTAAATGTTGTTCATGTGTTATTATCTTAATCTCTTTGGTAATGTTGCTGTTCACTGCATTAATGAATACTTTTATTTTTTTCAATTCCTCACTGTTTAAGTTTTGAGAGCTTATAATCTTATTTAACACAATGCCCCTTGTTGCTGCCCATTTCTCCAGTTTGTCTATACGGGCACTTTCTTTTTCTACATTAGAATCAGTAGCTACTCCAAATAATTGATTAAGCGCTGTCCCTATAAAAGGTGAGAGGGATCGTTTGGATCTTGTATTTAACACACTTCCTATGTCATTATCTAGTTTTTCCAACAATGGTAAAACACTGTTATTTTCACTTTTCTTAATTAATGATTTTAATTCCTTCTGAACATCTTTCAACGTCATTTCATTGATAAGCACTGATGTAATGTCAATACTCACTATGCCCAAGTCCTTAATTAATTTTACAGATCCCTTTTTCTCTAGTAGTGCACCCTTCCGGATCACCACCTCGGATGACACATAAAGCAGTGTTATGATAACCAAGAAGAACCGCATGTTTGTATCTGTAAGAATAAGCCTTATCTGATATTCTGTATACATGAGGTATTTTAATGCCTACATATTGTTTATATATGACAGTTCAACACTTTACATAAATTTATCTTTTTCTTAAGTTGTATTTGTTATTTATTGGTTCCTGTTTATCTTCTTTCAATAATTCAACTATTCTTTTATTGGACCAAGAGTCTGTTTTTATTACCTTTACATGATTGGTATGAACAATTCTTTCTTTTAGATCACTCTCACTTATGAACTTTAGCTTATTTTATTTCAACACTTCTAATGCCCTATAAGGACCATTGAACTTTGAAGATACTTTTACATTAAGACCTTCTGGAACATGATTCTGAACATATACCTGAGCACCTACATTTTTGGTTTAGCTGTATTTTTGTCATAGTACTTTGCTTGGACACTCTGAGCTTCCTTAAGTCGTCCTCGTCTGTTTGATCGTTTCATACGTACGTTTAGTTTTCCAGGCAATATAGTCATCGTAGTTATAAGTATGTCGGGGTGGTGTGGCATCATCTAGTAACGTATTTGGTAGTCTCTTCTCGTATCTGTATAACAAGTAGTGTGGTGATTCTCCTACTGTCTCATTTACAGTATTGTTTATAGTAAACTGCACGTCTTCCAAAGAAAAATCCCAGTCTTCTGTATTAGGTTTAACTAAAGTTTTCAAGATATCCTTTATCTTACGATTCATTCTTTCTACTGCTCCATTTGAACTTGGTTTATATGCTATGATTTGACATATATTTATCTCATAAAATTCACATAATTTTCTTAAAAGTTCACTAGTAAATTCAGCTGCGTTATCAGAAAGAAGAACTTGTGGGCATGAATGTCTCGTAATAATTCTGGACTTAAGAGCTTCTGCTACTGTAATTGCAACTCTATTTCTTACTGGTACAATCTCTACATATCTTGTTAGATAGTCTAAAAAGACTAATATTTGTTTATCTCCTCTAACAGTAGTAGGAAATGGACCTAAAAAGTCCATAGATACGACCTGAAATGGATTCAACTCCGATGGGTATTTTTCAAGTGGAGCTTTTGGATTTACGTTACCTTTATTTCTATTACAAACTACACAATTTTGTACAAAGTTCTTGGCATCCTCACTACAATGCGGCCAAAAATAGTTTCTGGTTAGGATTCTAGTTGTCTTTTTGATTCCAGGATGTCCTGCCAACTTGTAGGAGTGTGTTAGTTCTAAAACTTCTCTGATTAGTGTTTTTGGGATGTATAGACGAGAATAACCATTCTTCTCTGTTGGTCTTTTATACAAAAATCCATTGATTAAAACAAAATCAGGTCTTAAAAATTCATCTGTCATTAATTGTCCTATTATATGCATGATTTCTGTATCCATCCCTTGTTGTATTTGTACTCTTTCTAAATCTAAGTCTACCACCTGACAGCTAAAACAAAAAGTATTAGTGGTAATACATTTCTCTATTTCTTCTTAGGATCTGGATAATGCATCTGCTAGTGTATTAAATTTTCCTGGGATATATCTGAATTCTGGTGCAAATTCTAGCCCACCAATGAACCATCTATTGAACTTCATGTTATTTGTAAAAGTTCTCTTCTTAAACAAATCACAAATTGGTTTGTGATCAGTAAGTACATTGACTTTATGTCCTAAGATTATGTGTCTAAATTTCCTTAGTCCCCAGTATAATGCTAAACATTCTCTTTCTATTGTGTTATAATTTCTCTCTGCAGCATTCAAATCTCTACTGGCATAATATACTGCTCTCATTCTTGTTTTGTCCTTTTGTAATAATACAGCCCCTAGCTCGGTACTTGAGGCATCACAGGCTAAGTAAAAGTCTTTGGAGAAATCTGGGTAGACTAGTACGGGATTTCTGGTCATTTTACTCTTTAGTGTTTGGAAGGCTGTCTCTTGTTCTTTATTCCATTCATATTTGACATCTTTCTTTGTTAATTCTGTTAATGGTTTGGCTATTGTAGCAAAGCCCTTAATGAAAGGTCTATAGTAGCCTACCATTCCTAGGAATCGTCACAATGCTTTCAAATTGGTAGGAGCTCGATATTCAACTATTGCCTTTATCTTGCCTGCTTGCATTCGCAGACCATCTTCACTAATTACATGTCTTAAGTATTCCAAAGATTTCATTAAGAATTGACATTTCCTTAATTTGATTTTTAATCCTGCTCTTTTTAATCTTTCCAGGACAATCTCTAAAGTTTTGAGGTGACTTTCTAAATCTTTGCTAAAAATGATAACATCATCTAAGTAAACTGCAACATCTTCTATACCCCCTAATATTTCAAGCATTAATCTAACAAACGTTAAAGGAGCCGAAGTGAGTCCAAATGGCATGACTTCAAATTGCAAGTGTTCCTTGTGTGTGCTGAAGACTGTGTATGGTTTCGCCTCTTCGTCTAAAGGTACATGCCAGTATCCACTAAGTAAATCTAAAGATGAAAATATCCTTGCACCTGCTAATTGAGCTAACATATCTTGAATCACTGGCATTGGCATTCCATCGGGGATGGTGTTGGAATTTAACTTTCTATGATCTATCACAAGTCTCCAATTTCCATCTTTCTTTGGAACAAGTAGTAATGGAGAATTATATGGAGATTTAGAAGGAATCACTACCCCATCTTTCTTCATTTCTTCTATCAGATTATCAACTATGGGTCTTTGGCTTATTGGTAATCTGTAATTAGGAATAAAGAATGTTTTTGTTCCATCGTCTAATACAATTTTATGTCTTAGGACATTTGTTCTACCTAATTTATCTCCTTCTATTGCTATTACATCTCTGTATTTTTCTAATACTGGAATTAATCTATCTTTGTTTTCTGGAAAATCTGTTCTATTCACTTCTTTGCTTAATTCACATGTTTGACTAGTTACAGAGAAAAATGCTTCTTTTTCTATTGTTAGTAATGGATTGTTAATAGGTATTCCTTTGCAAAAGACAATGCCTGCTTATAGTGTTAGTTTGTTATCTGAGTAGTTCTGGACATAAACTTCACAAGTATCACCCTTCATTTGGACTAAAGAATTACCAATCCTGACAAATTCTGGTAACTCTTCATTTAATAAAAGAACGTCTTTAACTTCTATCTCTTCCTTTCCCCTTAGATGTAGTTTTGTTAAACACTTCGGATGCAAAATTACCTGTCTGTTTAGTATAAATTGTACTTTATTATCATCAGCAGTGCTTACACAACATACTTCTTCATCTTTTATCTCTGCAAAGTAACAATGTTCTGTATCTATACTAATTTCTTCAGTTACTGCTATTATATCATTTATATCTACTTTATTTATTTTATTTAACAACAGTACCTCATTTATTAATTTCCCTCCATTATCACAACTGTTTACTACATTGCTATAACATTCTGTATTTATCTCCGCATATTTATCATCATACATGTCTTATTCCTCGTCATATTCAGAATGTTGGGGACCACTTTTATTTATTTCTGGGTCACTTCTTTTGTTGGAGGGTATCATTTCTGGATGTACACATCTTAAATTTCTAGTCTGTAATTGTGGAAATTCCTCCTTTACATTACCATCCATTTTAATTTGATTGTTCTCTTGATGATAATTATTTTATGAATGTCTTTCTCGCTTGTTGAAGTCGTCTCAGACAAATTGATCAGATTTGGGTGAAACTTTTCTTCTTCAAGCGTAAAGCATACGCTCTTTTTATAATCTTGTGTAAGGTTAATACTTCCTTCTCTGCAATTCAGTATAATTCCACATTTCTTCATTAATTTATATGAGAACAACACCTGTGCGGGAAAGAATCTGTCTTCTAGAACTATAAAACTTTCAACAGTTTTATGTGACGAAAGGTCTATTTCTAAGTTCACATTTCCTAAACTTTTAATCTGTTTACCCGCTACTCCTTTTATTATTTTGCTCTGACTCTGAATTAGCGTTTCTTTAACGCCTAAGTAAATTGTTAACGTGTGTTTATCAATTATGCTTATAGTTCTACCTGAATCCATAAGGACAGTACATAATTTATTCTGTATTGGAACTTTGATGATAGGTAAATCCTTTCTTATTATTTCTTCTTCATCCATGGAAAATACAACTTCTTTACTCTGCAATATGGATAGTGCGGATGAACCCTCACTTCTCCTTTTTGCTAATTCTTCTACTCTTAATTTATCTTCTTGAAGGGACTCTCGTGTGGTATTCTGTGTAGGGATAAATTGTCACTGATTTGAAGACTTATTTGATGTTGAGCGATTACTGCTTAATTCAACTAATTCTTTGTTTCCTTCTTGTGTTTGAAACCAGCAAATCTTTGTTAAATGTCCTACTTTCTTACAAACCGTGCAGATTCTAGGTTTTCTAGACTTTAGTAAAATGATTTGTATACCCGCAGCTTTCACAGGCGGTTTTTGGTGTCGCCCCTTGAGCGGAATAGTTCACTTGGGTTGAAGTGTTTGTGTTTGAGTTTCGACCATATCTATAAGGTTTGTGCGGTCCACTCTTTGTTAGATTGTTTCTTCCCTTTTGATCTGGATTCCATTTTCTTTTAGTATTTTTGGCATATTTCCCTTGGAAGATATTTGGTCTATTTCCTACTTGTCTGGAATTATCATAAAACTTATTATTCATTTTAAAAGTAGGATTATTATTTCTGACTTTCCTTTCATTTTGTGCTGCTGTTATTTTCTCTATTGCATTCTCCACGCTTGCGTACAAATTAGCAATTGTTTTATGTTGTGGGTTAAGAAATCAAATTATGTTGTATAAAATGTCAGTCTTATTTACTGGTTCCCAGAGTGATAAACAAATTTCTTTAAATTCTACATAGTTCTTAAGTTTCCTAAAACTTGTGGAATTCAAAGTTTTGTGTGCGTCTCCATGTTCTGAGCTGACGAGCAACAAGGCTTCATTTATTTTAGCTCTTTCATCTGTTATTCCCCCTGAAATTATACGACTATCTGCATCTGCTACCCAATGATTTACAGTATAGGATTCGAGTCTACTTTTGTCAGGATTTGAATCATCCACCTGTCCACAGAAGCGTGTGGCGGTTGTTATTACTGCCGCTTCATTCATATTGTGAAATTGTAAGGTGCGAGTATCATTAGTATTATTAGTATTGTTACTATTATTATTACTGTTAGTAGTACTAGAATGATTAACACTATTTTGGCTCTGGTTAGTTGCATTATTATGATAGTATTTCCTTGCGCTACAGCGGAGTGGGAATTTCACCTAGAAATTCGGCTTCGTCTAATTGTGGACGGTCTTAAATCGTAATGTAAATGTCTAACAGTGTTCAGTAATTCTTCAAACACTCTTTGCATGGCCACACACAAAAAAATATTCAATCAGAGTACATCAATTATAAAAAATTTTTGTTATATTGTACCAAAATTTAAACAATTAAAAAAAAATTCCATTCTATACTGAGTGCAAGTGCACAAGTAAAACCTTCAATACAGAAAAGAAATTCTTATATGAAACTGGACATCATATCATCAAAATTCATCACAATGAATACACAATTTAGTTTGTTATTATGGTTATTTTGTACTTTTTCTATATAGGAATTCAGGTCCTTAGACAGTAGCCAGTTAAATATAATAAGGTCAATAAGTGTAAGGCTGTTACGAATTTAATTGTACAAGGGTTGAATACTTTTCATATGTTGTGCAATAAATGCAAATATGCCGAAATTTCAAACCGAACTATCTGCTTTTGCTCACACTAATTACAGCAAACTGAAAACTAGGTGGGCTCCTTTCTTTAATAAAGAAGATTTAAACACACTTCGTAAACTGAGTAAAAAGGAAGACCTGGTTTTTGCAAAACCAGATAAAGGTAAAGGAACCGTTATTCAAAACAGGGCTGATTACATTCATAAGATGCAGCATATTCTATCGGATAAATCTAAATTTCTGGAAATTGGTGAAAAAGATTTCAAACTCATTTTTAGAAACGAGGACAGGATCAACCGTTTTTTAAAGGCCCTAAAGGACAGACATACAATTAATCAGGTCACTTACGACGAGCTTTTCGTCACTGGCTCTTCTTTTGGTGTCATGTACAGGCTCCCGAAAGTGCATAAGGAAAATGTTCCTATGAGGCCCATCCTTTAGTCTTATGCCACGCCTGGCTATAAAATTGCCAAATATCTGATCCCTTTATTGGGAAGCTCATTTAATAATGAACTTTGTCTTTCTAATTCCTTAGAATTCAAAAATAGCATCTTGTGCCAGGATTCCGATTTAGTCATGGCTAGCTTTGATGTAGAATCTTTATTTACTAAAATATACCCGTGGAGGAAACAATTGAATACATTTTAGACACTATTTTTACTGAGGATGAGTGTTCACCATGGTTTTAACCGTCATGATTTTAAGAAGTTATTGGAGTTGGCAGTGTTTTTAATGATGAGGTATATGTGCAGGTTGAGGGAGTGGGCATGGGTAACCCACTGAGTTGCACATTCGCTAACATTTTTATGCACAAAGTTGAGAGAGAGAGCTGCTGGACAGTTGTCCCTCTTCTTTTAAACCTTTATTCTATCGCCGATATGTGGATGCCACTTTTGTTCTTTTTAAGGACCATTTGCATTGTGATTCGTTCTTACAATATGCCAATTCTTTGCATTCCAACATTAAATTTACATATGAATTGGAAAACAATAACCAACTACCATTCTTAGATACGATT
>NC_089761.1:36369272-36374272 GCF_040412425.1 Macrobrachium rosenbergii | reverse complement strand
CTCTCTCTCTCTCTCTCTCTCTTCATCTCATCCTTCTTTCTTCCTTTTTCTGTCTCTTACTGTCTCTTTCTCTCTCTCTCTTTCCCTCAGTGAAGAGAGGTAGGAAGAGGAGAAGTGGCACAGGGCAGGAAGGGAGGTCCCCCCACCTCCTTTTCAGTCCTTAGCTTCTTCTCTCTCTCTCTCTCTCTCTCTCTCTCTCTCTCTCTCTCTCTCTCTCTCTCTCTCTCTCTCTCTCCATCTCATCCTTCTTTCTTCCTTTTTCTGTCTCTTACTGTCTCTTTCTCTCTCTCTCTTTCCCTCAGTGAAGAGAGGTAGGAAGAGGAGAAGGAGCACAGGGCAGGAAGGGAGGTCCCCCCACCTCCTTTTCAGTCCTTGGCTTCTTTTCCTCTCTCTCTCTCTCTCTCTCTCTCTCTCTCTCTCTCTCTCTCTCTCTCTCTCTCTCTCTCTCTCTCTCTCATCTCCATCTCATCAGTCCTTCTTTCTTCCTTTTTCTGTCTCTTACTGTCTCTTTCTCTCTCTCTCTTTCCCTCAGTGAAGAGAGGTAGGAAGAGGAGAAGGAGCACTGGGCAGGAAGGGAAGTCCCCCCACCTCCTTTTCAGTCCATAGCTTCTTTTCCTCTTTTTCTCTCTCTCTTTATCGTTCTCTTTCTATTTCTCTTTCTCTCTCTCCTCCTTCTTTTTTCATTTCTCTCTCTCTCTCTCTCTTTCTCTCTTTCTCTCTGTGAAGAGAGATTGGAAGAGGAGAAGGAGCACTGGGCAGGAAGGAGGTCCCACCCCTCCTTTCAGTCCATAGCTTCTTTCCTCTTTTCTCTCTCTCTTTGACTTTCTCTTTCTCTTTCTATTTCTCTTTCTCTCTCTTCTCCTTCTTTCTTCATTTCGCTCTCTCTCTCTCTTTCTCTCTTTCTCTCTGTGAAGAGATTGGAAGAGGAGAAGGAGCACTGGGCAGGAAGGAGGTCCCACCCCTCCCTTTCAGTCCATAGCTTCTTTCCTCTTTTTCTCTCTCTCTCTTTATCTTTCTCTTTCTCTTTCTATTTCTCTTTCTCTCTCTCCTCCTTCTTTCTTCATTTCTCTCTCTCTCTCTTTCTCTCTGTGAAGAGAGATTGGAAGAGGAGAAGGAGCACTGGGCAGGAAGGGAGGTCCCACCCCTCCCTTTCAGTCCATAGCTTCTTTTCCTCTTTTTCTCTCTCTCTTTATCTTTCTCTTTCTCTATCTATTTCTCTTTCTCTCTCTCCTCCTTCTTTCTTCATTTCTCTCTCTCTCTCTTTCTCTCTGTGAAGAGATTGGAAGAGGAGAAGGAGCACTAGGCAGGAAAGGAGGTCCCACCCTCCCTTTCAGTCCATAGCTTCTTTCTCTTTTTCTCTCTCTCTTTATCTTTCTCTTTCTCTTTCTATTTCTCTTTCTCTCTCTCCTCCTTCTTTCTTCATTTCTCTCTCTCTCTCTTTCTCTCTGTGAAGAGAGATTGGAAGAGGAGAAGGAGCACTGGGCAGGAAGGGAGGTCCCACCCTCCCTTTCAGTCCATAGCTTCTTTTCCTCTTTTTCTCTCTCTCTTTATCTTTCTCTTTCTCTTTCTATTTCTCTTTCTCTCTCTCCTCCTTCTTTCTTCATTTCTCTCTCTCTCTCTCTTTCTCTCTTTCTCTCTATGAAGAGAGATTGGAAGAGGAGAAGGAGCACTAGGCAGGAAGGAGGTCCCACCCTCCCTTTCAGTCCATAGCTTCTTTCCTCTTTTCTCTCTCTCTTTATCTTTCTCTTTCTCTTTCTATTTCTCTTTTCTCTCTCTCCTCCTTCTTTCTTCATTTCTTTCTCTCTCTCTCTCTTTCTCTCTTTCTCTCTGTGAAGAGAGATTGGAAGAGGAGAAGGAGCACTGGGCAGGATGGAAGGTCCCACCCTCCCTTTCAGTCCATAGCTTCTTTTCCTCTTTTTTCTCTCTCTCTTTGTCTTTCTCTTTCTCTTTCTATTTCTCTTTCTCTCTCTCCTCCTTCTTTCTTCATCTCTTTCTCTCTCTCTCTTTCTCTCTTTCTCTCTGTGAAGAGAGATTGGAAGAGGAGAAGGAGCACTGGGCAGGAAGGGAGGTCCCACCCTCCCTTTCAGTCCATAGCTTCTTTTCTCTTTTTTCTCTCTCTTTATCTTTCTCTTTTTCTTTCTATTTCTCTTTCTCCTCTCTTCCTTCTTTCTTCATTTCTCTCTCTCTCTCTCTTTCTCTCTGTGAAGAGAGATTGGAAGAGGAGAAGGAGCACTGGGCAGGAAGGGAGGTCCCACCCCTCCCTTTTAGTCCATAGCTTCTTTTCCTCTTTTTCTCTCTCTCTTTATCTTTCTCTTTCTCTTTCTATTTCTCTTTCTCTCTCTCCTCCTTCTTTCTTCATTTTCTCTCTCTCTCTCTCTCTTTCTCTCTTTCTCTCTGTGAAGAGAGATTGAAGAGGAGAAGGAGCACTAGGCAGGAAGGAGGTCCCACCCCTCCCTTTCAGTCCATAGCTTCTTTTCCTCTTTTTCTCTCTCTCTTTATCTTTCTCTTTCTCTTTCTATTTCTCTTTCTCTCTCTCTTCCTTCTTTCTTCATTTCTCTCTCTCTCTCTCTCTTTCTCTCTTTTTCTCTGTGAAGAGAGATTGGAAGAGGAGAAGGAGCACTGGGCAGGAAGGGAGGTCCCACCCCTCCCTTTCAGTCCATAGCTTCTTTTCCTCTTTTTTTCTCTCTCTTTATCTTTCTCTTTCTCTTTCTATTTCTCTTTCTCTCTCTCCTCCTTCTTTCTTCTTTTCTCTCCTTCTTTCTTTCTCTCTTTCTCTCTGTAAAGAGAGATTGGAAGAGGAGAAGGAGCACTGGGCAGGAAGGAAGGTCCCACCCCTCCCTTTCAGTCCATAGCTTCTTTTCCTCTTTTTCTCTCTCTCTTTATCTTTCTCTTTCTCTTTCTATTTCTCTTTCTCTCTCTCCTCCTTCTTTCTTCATTTCTCTCTCTCTCTCTCTCCTTCTCTCTTTCTCTCTGTGAAGAGAGATTGGAAGAGGAGAAGGAGCACTGGGCAGGAAGGGAGGTCCCACCCCTCCCTTTCAGTCCATAGCTTCTTTTCCTCTTTTTTCTCTCTCTTTATCTTTCTCTTTCTCTTTCTATTTCTCTTTCTCTCTCTCCTCCTTCTTTCTTCATTTCTCTCTCTCTCTCTCTCCTTCTCTCTTTCTCTCTGTGAAGAGAGATTGGAAGAGGAGAAGGAGCACTGGGCAGGAAGGGAGGTCCCACCCCTCCCTTTCAGTCCATAGCTTCTTTTCCTCTTTTTCTCTCTCTCTTTGTCTTTCTCTTTCTCTTTTTATTTCTCTTTCTCTCTCTCCTCCTTCTTTCTTCATTTCTCTCTCTCTCTCTTTCTCTCTTTCTCTCTGTGAAGAGAGATTGGAAGAGGAGAAGGAGCACTGGGCAGGAAGGGAGGTCCCACCCCTCCCCTTCAGTCCATAGCTTTTTTTCCTCTTTTTCTCTCTCTCTTTATCTTTCTCTTCTCTTTTTATTTCTCTTTCTCTCTCTCCTCCTTCTTTCTTCATTTCTCTCTCTCTCTCTCTTTCACTCTTTCTCTCTGTGAAGAGAGATTGGAAGAGGAGAAGGAGCACTGGGCAGGAAGGGAGGTCCCACCCCTCCCCTTCAGTCCATAGCTTCTTTTCCTCTTTTTCTCTCTCTCTTTGTCTTTCTCTTTCTCTTTCTATTTCTCTTTCTCTCTCTCCTCCTTCTTTCTTCATTTCTCTCTCTCTCTCTCTCTCTTTCTCTCTTTCTCTCTGTGAAGAGAGATTGGAAGAGGAGAAGGAGCACTGGGCAGGAAGGGAGGTCCCACCCCTCCCCTTCAGTCCATAGCTTCTTTTCCTCTTTTTCTCTCTCTCTTTGTCTTTCTCTTTCTATTTCTCTTTCTCTCTCTCCTCCTTCTTTCATCATCTCTCTCTCTCTCTCTTTCTCTCTTTCTCTCTGTGAAGAGAGATTGGAAGAGGAGAAAGAGCACTGGGCAGGAAGGGAGGTCCCACCCCTCCCTTTCAGTCCATAGCTTCTTTTCCTCTTTTTCTCTCTCTCTTTATCTTTCTCTTTCTCTTTCTATTTCTCTTTCTCTCTCTCCTCCTTCTTTCTTCATTTCGCTCTCTCTCTCTCTCTCTTTCTCTCTTTCTCTCTGTGAAGAGAGATTGGAAGAGGAGAAGGAGCACTGGGCAGGAAGGGAGGTCCCACCCCTCCCCTTCAGTCCATAGCTTCTTTTCCTCTCTTTCTCTTTATCTTTCTCTTTCTCTTTCTATTTCTCTTTCTCTCTCTCCTCCTTCTTTCTTTATTTCTCTGTCTATTTCTCTCTTTCTCTCTGCGAAGAGAGATACGAAGAGGAGAAGCAGCACAGGGCAGGAAGGGAGGACCCACCCCTCCCTTTCATACCTTATTATCTTTTCCCCTCTCTCTCTCTCTCTCTCTCTCTCTCTCTCTCTCTCTCTCTCTCTCTGTTTTATTTATGATTACTAGACTGTCAAACATTAAGCATAAACTATATAATTATACAGCATTTTCCTATTTTTTGGAATAATCAAAGTTTAGTCGAAGCTACCATAGAAGGGTTTCCTTATCTCATTTATTGTGCTAAAAAAACACTTTTTGTTTTATAAAACGTATATTAGGATTATTTACATAAGTATATACCTTATCTTGAACATAAGCTAATCAATAATCTGAATTCCTTTTTGTTATTTACCATGTACTAACAAAAATTTGCAGTTTATATAAAATTTCTATTATGTATAAACATACATAGTACACATTTCATATAAACTACAAACTACAAACATATCTTGAATATATGTGAAGCATTATTATGAAACTTCCTTTTATTATTTACTCTAAGCTAAAGGAAAAAGTTTGTTTTTATAAAATTGTTATTATGCATGTTTGCATAAGCACTTTATCTGCAGTACGACTGGACTTCATTTTCCTCATTTAATTGTACTGAGCAAGTCTACTTTTTTCGAGATTTTGAACTTATTTTGAAGTATGTTTTCAGGCTTTCTGTAAAA
>NC_089761.1:36329272-36361772 GCF_040412425.1 Macrobrachium rosenbergii | reverse complement strand
AAAAGATGTACGTTTTATCGACGGCACCAAATTCCTAAACCCAATCCTGTTTTTTTTTTTCTTTGGCGAACATTCCCTTTATTATGATTGACCTTTTTTTATATACAGATATTCCGTTGCTTCAGTAATGGTTTTTTTCTGTTTCGTATGAAAAGATAAAAAAAAAAATACGCCATTCTTCCAGTTGAAAAATGCATAAAAAAGAGACAAAAAATTCTTTGTCTCCTGTCAAAAGTGACAATAAATATTTGTTTTTGTGTGTTTTGGACGCGACCCACGATGCAAATTGAAATGAGATTTTCTTGATGCGTCTGATTGCCTTTCCAACTTGAATTGTATATTGTCTCAAAACATTTAATCATAAATACCTAATTTAAGGTCCTCTTGAAAGTTTAAATCTCTCTCTCTCTCTCTCTCTCTCTCTCTCTCTCTCTCTCTCTCTCTCTCTCTCTCTCTCTCTCTCTCTCTCTCTCTCTCTTTATGTATATATATGTGTGTATACTTATATACATACGCACAAATACAATATATTTATTTATATTAGTTATTTATGGCGTGAGATTGTTAGTCCCACTGGCTACGTACGGATGTTCAAAGGACATTAATATCGAGGATAGATGATCTTTTTTCGGTGGCCACCTAGTGCAACTAATGATCAGACTTCACAAGCATTGCTATAGGGACACAATACCATAATACATGTATGTATGTATGTATGTATGTATGTATGTATGTATGTATGTATGTATGTATGTATGTATGTATGTATGTATGTATGAGTTAATGTTGACTTCTTTTGTTAAGTACGAAAATTTCCATTGAAAGTAAACATGCTGGAAGTAAATTTATTATCATAGGATATTTACCACATCACCTGTATGTAGAACAACGAACAACCTTCATTTTCACCACCTAAACTAAGGATAATTACATTTTCGTGCAAAATATAACCAGAAAAAAGAAGATATGTCAATCCCGTTTTTCTGATGTGAAAAAGATTCAACGCTCTTTGTTAGATTTTTATTCTTTTTGGAAATACAAATGTTTTTTATAAAAGCTTCAGCTTTTTCTGTCTACTCGTTAGGCGAAATCGTTTAACAATTTCCATCTGAACCGTAGAAAGGTTTTTGAGGGAAAGTTTTTTTCTTCACGTTTCGTTTGAGCCTTTTTTTTTGCCTAAAATTGTAAGATACTTCATAAATTCTTATTAGAATATGTGTTTGTGTATTAGAGAGAGAGAGAGAGAGAGAGAGAGAGAGAGAGAGAGAGAGAGAGAGAGAGAGAGAGAGAACTTCTTTCGGTCACATATTCCGAAGCCTGGTTTTGGGAAGAATAATATTATGAATCAGCAATAATATATGAACATTTTGAAACCTTTAATATATTGTTTGCCATTGTAATAATATCATCCTGACTTTATTTCTTCGAAATTATTAGAATGTATGTATGTATGTATGTATGTATGTATGTATGTATGTATGTATGTATGTATGTGTGTGTCAGTTCCTGATCCAATCGGCGCCTATAAAGTAAGATTATTATCCTTCGAGGTGGTAAGAAAAATAGATGTAATTAATTAATTTTGGGTCGAAGACATCGGAGGAGGAATATCAAAGGGATACATGCCATAAAAATTTTATTTACTCTTTTCAGTTGATTTTTTGATGCATGGTATATAACCTCAATATTATTATATTGGGTTTGAGCTCCTTTAGGGAAAAATAGAGGAAGTTTCACTTTAGTTTATATATATTAATGTGTATATATATATATATATATATATATATATATATATATATATATATACACACACACACACACACACACACACACACACACACACATATATATATATATATATATATATATATATATATATATATATATATATATATATATATATATATATATATATATATATATAAATGTGTGTGTACAGAAATACAGCAAAGAACAGAAACCATGCTCCCAAATAAAAATTTTTGTACATACACAACATTAATACTCACAGTGATTTTTTTTTAATTATTGTTAGGATTCTTTTATATATTTTATACATGATGCGAAAAACAAAAAAGGACTCATCAAGAAAAATACATTTTAGTGTACAATTTAAAAACTTCGTAATTTTTAGATGATGAATTTTCATTAGTCATGAATATCAACTGTTCTTGGCTTCCTGACAATTTTCTAGCGTTCATCTGCTACATTTTATGAAATAGTTACCTGCTTCATAGCATATATAATTTATTAAAATGATCGAAATGGAGTGTCATGTCTTAAGTTTAAAAAATGTAAAAAATGTCATTAAAAATGCAAAATTCTTATTAAAATTACCAGAAAAGTGGGTTTTATTTCTCATTCATAATCATTTTCAGAGAGTGCGCAAAATATATCCAATTACTCGTGAATATTCCCATTAGAAACTTTAAAAAAACTCTACGGACTTACCACTCCACGTTTCATTTACTCTTACGTTTCCCAAAAGATCATCGTTTATTTAAGAATGCTATTTTATTAATCTCTCTCTCTCTCTCTCTCTCTCTCTCTCTCTCTCTCTCTCTCTCTCTCTCAATATATATATATATATATATATATATATATATATATATATATATATATATATATATATATATATATATATATATATATATATATATATATATATATATATATATATATATATATATATATATATATATATATATATATATATATATATATATATATATATATATATATTTATATATATATATATATATATATATATATATATATATATATATATATAATATATATATATATATATATTATACAAGGCCTTTCACCTTTATTGCTTTCTTATGACAACACTTAAATGCCACTAATGCATAATCTAAAATCAATCCATTGTATAGGGCTTAATGCAATTCTAATATTATCACAATGCCGGAACTCATTAATGCGCAAATGATTATTTCACAGCTCATTATCGGATACATGTCCAATTTATGGTCTGGCAATGCCACAACGGACCCCAAACCATCAGTCCAAACAGTTCATACATTAGCATTATGGTAATGAGTTTAATATTGTCAACAAAGGACGACACTAATTAGAAACGGTACGCCTGATAATTGCTGAAAGGAATCCATTAATGCGTCGTGATTAGAGACGCCGTTCTGATAGGAATGTATTTTCAATACTTTTTTTTTATTTTATCAGTCATACTCTTCAAGATATTGGCAACTGCACAACACATTCCAGAGTACGTTAAGACGGTAAATTACGCCTTTCAGATATGAATACATTTATTTATTTCTTAATTTTTTATTTCACCGATGATACTCTCCAAGTTCCAGAACAATCTTCAGTAAGATTCAATTTGCTTAATGTGGATGAATAAAATGAGATAGAATTAGATTTGATAAAATACCCTTAGTTTATATAACATTACGCTAGCGTGTGAAAAAAATTAGCTTCGGTAAATTTCTGACAGGTGTAGCAAGGTAAGGTTAGGTTACGGTAATTGGGGTTAGGTTAGGTAATGTAAAAATAGATAAGGTTAGGTGGAGCATGACTGACCTTTCATGTTAACCGTTAACCGAAATCTGAGGGAGTAATGAAAAAGGAGAAAATAAATCAAAAAGGGGGAATCCTGGTGAGGTAATCAAGAACTTTGAAAAATGAACGAAGGAAATTGTGGATATTATTTGCAGTTCGACCATATTTATGTAAATAAAAAAAACGTTTTAGTACAAAAATGTTGAAAGGACTACTCAAGATAAATGCAGACCACCAATAAAAACTTTCTAATGAGCATTTATTTGAAAATAAGAGAAATATTTTGAAATAAGATACATTCTTAATGTAACAGAAAATAAAAGCTAAGTATAGAAATTATTGTATAAGTATCCATGTCTTGATTTCACAATGTCAAGTATCAAGACCTTTTCGAACACTTTTGTTCCATACCTTCATAGGATAATCATAACTTGAAGCTTAAAGATAAGGCATGTAAGTCAGTTTTACAAATATCTTATACGTATTAAGGTAATTTGCATACTCCATTTACTTTAATGAATGTAAATCCTCTTACAAAGTTTCTGGAACCAGGTGCTTATGGTCTTCCTCTTCTCATTCGTCTCAGAGAGAATTTGGTCTAGTTTTCCTAATAATTTTAGTTCCCATTTGTATATTAATACTGCTTCGGTTGCGGTTGTTTATTGTACATCATCATCATCACCATCTTCTTCTTCTTTTTCTTTAGTTTCAAATGCCTGTGAATGAACAGATAAACAGATAGACGAGAGATAAGTCTTAGTAGGGAAATAAACATTACTTTATATAAACTAATAGATAGACTGAGAGATCATTCTAAGTAGACAGACAGATAGACCTAGCGTTCCTAGCATCTAGTTAACTGGACTATCAGTCTTTGAAGTTGGAGGAATTCTCTGAATAATTTCTTGTTGAAAGTCCTCCACAGCCTCTAGTCTCCAAGAAGTCATCCTCTTCTGTCGGATTGGGCATGTAACTTGAGGTGTCGGAAAAAATAAGAGAATAAGATGTGTCTGAGAGAATGTTAAGTGAAATTCATGTATAATTCATTAATGGGAGGTTGATATCAATGTATCAAAAATATGAAAACTTTTACATTCGACGGTTTGAATGTTAAGATAATTCGAAAGCAAAGAAATTGACTGATGTATTGCACATCAATCATGAATCATTAAAATAGAGAGAGAGAGAGAGAGAGAGAGAGAGAGAGAGAGAGAGAGAGAGAGAGAGAGAGAGAGACCGTCCGTTGTCGCTAGTTAACGTAAGATGAAAGGAAGGTGACACAATTTTAGCACCCAACTTCCAATAGATCAAGGCGAGAAGATAATCAACAAGTAGAAATTTAAAAAAAAAAAAAGTAAAAAAAAAAAAAACACTTTGCGAAGAGGGAAGCGAGAGCTGGCACTTTTGGCAAAGTGACGAGAGGGAAAACCTCCTTCTCAGGTGCCCTCGAGCCCCATGATTAGGAAGTGAGAGCAGTGTTACCAACGCTCTTCTAGTCACCTCTAGCAGTGCTGCAAGGGGAAAAAAGGTCTCCTCTCCTTCCTCCTCCTCTTCCTCCTCATCCAACTCTCCTCCTCCTTCTTCTCCTCCACCTTGGAGAGTCCTTGTGTGGGTTAAGAGATGCCCAACAGCATTTTAGCTGTGTAATTTGTTTCACTTTCCTCTTCTTGACGTTGGATGGGAAGCACCTGCTCGGTTAAGGTACCCTGAGGGATAAAGTGTGCGTCTATTTTTTTTTTTTTTTTCATTCTGTTCTATCTACGTGAGGGATTTTATCTCTTGTGGTCTCCCTGTTGGATGAATTTGTGTGTTGCTTTTATTATAATAATAATAATAATAATAATAATAATAATAATAATAATAATAATAATAATAATAATAATAATAATAATAATATTATTATTATTATTATTATTATTATTATTATTATTATTATTATTATTATTATTATTATTATTATTATTATCATTATTATTTATAATGAGCAAACATGATTAAAAGAGATACAAATTCGAAATGAAAACTCTTCATAATGACATAGCTAAGCGATCCAAAATTTGAAAAATTGTTTTAAAAAATTATGATATGTTCAAGATTTTTAGAGACATTATTTATCTAATGAGTGAATTATACTTATATCTACAAGTTCTCTTGAACCAGCTCACGTATCCAAGTATAATTCACTCATTAGATAAATAATGTCTCTAAAAATCTTGAACATATCATAATTTTTTAAAACAATTTTTCAAATTTTGATCGTTTAGCTATGTCATTATAAGTTCTTTAAAAATTTATATAAATTTAACAACTTTATGCTGAGGGGGAAGGGGGAAGGGAGGGGAAGGGGAGGGGGTAGAGGAGGGGCAGAGGGGCGAAGGAAGGGGCATGGGATGGGGGATGGGGGAATTAATATAATAGAAGGTGAAGGTGAGGGACACACACGCACACACACACAACACACGCAGAAAGGCAGCCAAAGAAATTAATATAATAGATGGTATTCCTGTTGACCAAATATATATTGCTAATAAAAGCTAAGTAGTTAAGAATTCTCATTGTGTCTGTTATGATATATTCTATGAAATTTTCTTAGTTTCTTTGATAGCTGATCCATCTAAATTCTTGGCCAACTGGTCAGAGTGGCCAATATGATGTCCTTGCCACCTGCCGTTAAGATACTAGCACACTGTTGAGTCGTAGACTACCAGGTCTTGATAATTATATCCTGATATGAGCTGGACTATTGAATATCATACCTTGATTAGAACCAGTTCTAGTCTCTCTAAAGTCTAAACCCACATGTTAGATGGCATTCCAAAGAAACACACACACATACATACATACATACATACACACACACACACACACACACACACACACACACACACACACACATATATATATATATATATATATATATATGTGTGTGTGTGTGTGTGTGTGTGTGTATATATATTATATATTGTATTTCGGCGGGATTTGTCAGATATCAGTGGTAATGAAGCTATTCCTTTGTAATAAGAACAATTATTTTTAAGGTGTCAAAATCTACAAACTAGCTTCATTGCGTTCAAGAAATAGATTATTTACATTTGCACTGATATAAAACTCTTTTTCACTAAGAAATTAAAAGGACAACAAACATATTTAGAGAATATAAGAAGTGGTTTTTAAGCATATCTCTGAGCGTCCAAGACTAATTCTCCGATTTTACTGAGTCGACAACGGTCCGTTGCATTCAGATTCTAAATATAATTCCAGTATAATTCTATCGTTCAGAATACTGGCGCAAATCGCACTGAATAAAAGTTAATGTTCCATTAAGTTTATAATTACAAATTTTCAGCTGAGATTCATTTCGCCATTGCTGAATATCAGATTTCAGTCTGTCGTTTTTGTTTAAACTTGGGAATTTTTTCTGTGAAGTTCATTGAATCTGCACATATTTAAGAAGCTTTTAATATGTTTATACGTTAAGACATCGGCAGCGTTGCTAAACCATAAGCCAAATAAAAAATTAGTTTGAGTTTGTCGATATAATTTGGATACAAAATTAGAAAAGAAATGACGATTGAGTTGGAAGGCCTTTGCATAAATGATAAAGGAAAAGACTATTTTTGGAAGACTACTTACGTTGAAAAACGTTGACGGAAATCAATGCAGTTCTCTCTATATGTCTGTCTTTCTGCCTATGCCTCTCTTTTCGGCGGTTCTACCTCCCTCAGGGCAGGTCTCCAGTAATGAGATAAGAGATAATGACATTCACCAACCACTTTATATCCAGGGTCTTTGGTAAGAAAAGACCCGAGAACAAACACCCTTACGAAGTTATGCGACCTTAATGAGCAAGGACATTGAAAGGCTAGAGGAGACGGTAAACAATGACGATGAATCTCTTCTTCTTGAACTTTCGTCAAAAACTCGTTGCTTGTGGATTATTTTTGTTCTTTGCGCTCTTTGCTGCCATTCTATAGTTTAGGAAAAGCATGATTTGTATATATAGATATTCTTACACTTTGCTCCCTTATTTTGCAGATTGTTTTATCAATTTTTGCGCTTTTTGCTGCCATTCTGTAGTTTAGGAAAAATATGATTTGTATATATAAATAGTCTTACACTTTGTCCCCTTATTTTGCAGATTGTTTTATCAATTTTTGCGCTTTTTGCTGCCATTCCGTAGTTTAGGAAAAACATATCAATATATAAATAATTTTTATTCTCTGTCCCCTTATTTCGCAAATTATTTAATCATTTTTTGCGCTTTTTGCGGCGATTCTGTAGTTTAGGAAAAGCATGATAACGCTATATAAATAATATTTATTCTCGGTCTCCTTATTTTGCAGACTGTTTTATCAATTTTTGCGCTTTTTGCTGCGATTCTGTAGTTGAGGAAAACTATGATTTGAAAATATGAATAATTCCTAATCTCTGTCCCGTGATTTTACTGATTATTTACCAGTTTTCGCTCAAAATCATTCATTCATGAAAATGTACAGATTTTTCAGTGATTACTTTTACTACACGGACCTTATAGTCACATTCCATTCCTTTTAACAAGAATATAAATTCTCTTGCCACCATGCTTAATGCTTTAGTCACAGGGAAACTGTGCATTGTTTATACACTGAATAATCATAGGTGATTGACAACACTTCTAGTTTATTCCTGAAGGAAACATATTGGATTTAATATTGAGAATTGATGTATTTTTTTGGTACTTTCCATAGTTATTCCTGAGAACATTGTTATTCAAGTTAATGCGTCAATGCAAAAAGGTATTATTATTATTATTATTATTATTATTATTATTATTATTATTATTATTATTATTGATGTATCTACTTGTTACCAAATAATCAGGAAAGACGCCATAACTTCCATAGAGAGAGAGAGAAAGAGAGAGAGATCTGTTGCACCGTAGTTCAATTAAACACAATCGCACAAAATGGCTGATACTCTGACTCTCCTTGAGAGAGAGAGAGAGAGAGAGAGAGAGAGAGAGAGAGAGAGAGAGAGAGAGAGAGAGAGAGAGAGATAGCTTTTATACCCTCCGCCAATTCATATCCTAAAATATGGTCTCTGATGTAAATTCTTTTGTGACTTTTTTGATGGGTGAAAATCAAAGTGATATAAAGGAGATATTTTAAGTGTGTGAAAAAAGTTTACATTTTGACATTTTTTTTGTACAGATCACACGTATTTGAAAAGAAATCAGGCCTTATTCTGATAGGCGTTGAAAAACCCTTTTTAATTCTGGTATATTCATTACTAAATAAAAATTTTTATATTTAATATTTTAATTTTTTTTTCATAAAGAAGGGACGAAGAAAATCTTGACAGTAATTGCTACTGAAATAACGACGCTTGCATTTTTCTGCTATAAATATCGCCTTTGGTGTTACTTGTTTCTCGAAATAGATAATAGGTCATACCATTTTCCTAGAAATACAATAAGAGGTTATATATATATATATATATATATATATATATATATATATATATATATATATATATATATATATACTATATATATATATATATATATATATATATATATATATATATATATTTCTACTGGTCACTTTCAAGAGAAAGTTAGGAGGGCATTGTGGCTATTTTAATTACACACAAGCATACATACATACATGCATACATACATACATACATACATACATATATATATATATATATATATATATATATATATATATATATATATATATATATATATATATATATATATATATATATATATATATATATATATATATATATACATATATATATATGTATATATATACATATATATATACACACATCTGAAAAGCATGCAGAAATGGGTGTCCATATTTCTTTGTCATAGTAATTCATTAATATTTACATTGGTTCTCAGTTTCTTAGTGGCACTGCCTGGCTTATATCCAAATGAAGGAAATTACATAATTACTAGACCATAAAAGCCTTGGCTAATGAGTTTAAGGGTTTCGTCATCACACCCCGGCAACCTACCGTAAGGGTATCCGACGTTCTGTTGACCAGTAGCTTGTCAGAGTTATGATAATGAAATATTCAGACTTGCTGACCGTGGCTGTAGCTCTAGTGTTAATATCCTGAACATAAGATGTCTGTAATTTTTATTAGATAATATACTCTGTTGGATTCAAACCATCTTTGTGATACACTGCAACTTGTGCCAAAACGCTAGGGCTTGTAGTAAATTTATCACTGCTTCTTTTGTACTCGTACAAGGAAGGATCATTAAATCTCAGATTTCATAGATAGTTTGATATAAACATAAAAGAATTTTATTAAAAATTCACTAAATCTTCAGAGTTTAATTATGCTTTTATGCATAGCATGTATACAAGGTTAGTCTTCCTTTATTAAGAAAATAAAAACATAGCTACAATTTACAACAGACCTTTTGTTAACGAATATGGGTTACAATGACACCGAAAAGCCACCAGACTGAATACTCCCCACAGTGAACATTCAGTTTATGAGTCTAATACTGAAATCCGAGGTACCAGCAAGGTTTAATTACCAGAGATGGAAATTACCGAGGGGAACAAAAAAGGGTTATTGTTACATTTAAAACATTGCTATTAATGAGCTGTTATGATCAGGTAAAATCATTATACATATCCTGTCGAACTAATTACTGACTGGATTAATTTTTTGCGTGTTCCTGTTTAGACAAACACTGCAAATACTATAACAAATAATCACGTCCTTTTTTCCACTAATTGAATGTCACTTTTACGGTAATGAGGGAACACGGAAAAATGAATTCAATTTACAGTGCATCGAATCTGATGGTATTTTGAGTCTTTTTTCATGCTCTCGTGATAAAAGTTTAATTGTTATTTGAGTTTTTCCTCATTACAAGGAGAGTGAACTAGACTCTGACTAGTTTCTATGTTTTCCCGCATTGTCTCTGGTGGTTGGGCAGAGTCAGAAGGTCGATATCAGGCCCACATTCCATCGCATAGCATGCGTAGGGAATGGGCCAGTGCTTGTATAAACCATCTTAATCTAAACCACTAACAAATTTAAAACACTGAGAAGGGCTTTCACGGGAACCCATCAACAGATTTTATAAGAGTTTGAGTCACATGTCTTTTAACCAACGATTCTTCCATTGCATTTTTTATTTAAAAGATACGGATGCTGCAGAGACTGATACCACAGTAGTCTGATAATATTGGTTCTGAGTCTGAATATCAAGATCAAATATAGGTAAATATAATTTTATCCTTTAAAAAATTGTAATTCTCGATTCTGATGATATTTTAGTCAGATATTCACATCAGGAGAGATTTTGATTTCAGTGACGCTGAAGATGAAAGTAACTGAAGAAAGGTGCTCAAATGAGACATGAAGGAGGCGACGGGAGCGGCAATGGATGTCCTCGACGCCCGAGGGGTGACATGAGAGATAGATTCATTCTTTATCCGGCGAGAATGGCTTAACAGAGGTCGAAGCTATTTCATCTTACTTCTCTCTAAACATAAAAAGATCAAACGAATCCCATTCGACAAAATGCGAAAATGACAACTAGTGACCTGCCGTCTCTCCAGCCTTTCTGATTTTCCCCCAAAATGGCCACCAGTCCCCCTTCCCCCTGGTCTCTGAAATTCCGGCTCCTCAAATTCCTCATCTCCCATTTTTCACCTTTTCCTTTCCAGTTGATTTTAAAAGTATCTCACCAAAATAAATTTTTCTTTGTGGCAGAGAATGTGTTAAAATTCCTATTTTTTTGGAGGATGAATACGACAAAGATACAATTAGCTCAGTTTCAGGAAAATTCCTCATGATTAATCTGACATGAAGGGATAGAAAAAAAAACGCCAGTGAAATCCTTTTTCTGTAAATGGTTATTGCTTTGATGAATTATTTCTTTGAAGGAAAATGTTCAAGGCAATCCTTCTTCCAAATGCAAAAAAAAAAAAAAATCTTCAAGAAAATATATCTCGGTACGAAAAATCCTGCACAAATGAACGTAAGAAGAAAAAGATACAAATATCAAACTTTTTATTTTTAACAGAAAAAAAAACTCGATAAGGTTCTTCACCTTTAGAGGAAACAAACCAAAGTAATCTATCCCTTCTGAGCAAAATATTTAGAAAAAATTATCTTGAGGGGGGGAAATGTACCCAAGCAAACGACTCATCTTAGAGGGGGAAAAATATCAAAGACACTTTATTTAAAAAAAAAAACATTATTTAGGGTAAAAAGAAGTGATGGAAAACAGTGTATGGATGAAAATGCTTAAACAATATTTCCTTTCTTTAATTTTTAAAAACCTAAGGAATTTCTCCATTCCGGAGTATAATTGAAATAAAATCTTTATTCTTTTGCTATCATGAGTTTTATTAGCTAGTGAAAGTATCCGAATATTGAAGGATATAAATAGGAAAGTAGAGCATCTAGTTTTGGTTAAAAATCATAGTAAAGCTGCTTACATCTACTTGTGTTTATATTATAGTATACAAAGTTGTAACTGAAGTAAAAAAAAAAAAGACAAAAAAATGAAATGTAGGATTCGCTATCGTTATGATAAATATGCTTTTATTTCGAATTCAAGATTAATTAAACGACAAAAAAATAATGTGGAGTATGGCAGGAAGAATGAAAAAAATAGGTGCAAAACTACAAGAAGAAGAAGAAGAAGAGGGAGGAGGAGGAGGAGGAGGAGGAGGGGGAGTAAGAGAAAGAGGAAAAGAACCCCAGATGCTGAAGAGGAAGAGGCATAACAAGATTACCCTTATCCGCAGCGGAGTGGTTCGTTGCTGCCAACATTTCCTGACGTAACAAGTGCTCAAGACTTAACTCCATTTCGCCTCTCGCTTACTCAATCACACCTTATTCCACTGAAACCTTGAAGTGGAAACTGCTGCTTCCCCACAACAACTTCGTTGAGCTGCCTCGGTTACCAATCTCATTATGCTTGCTTCTCTCTCTCTCTCTCTCTCTCTCTCTCTCTCTCTCTCTCTCTCTCTCTCTCTCTCTCTCTCTCTCTCTCTCTCTCTCTCTCTCTCTCTCTCTCTCTGTATATATATATATATATATATATATATATATATATATATATATATATATATATATATATATATATGTGTGTGTGTGTGTGTCTGTGTGTGTGTATGTGTGATATATATATATATATATATATATATATATATATATATATATATATATATATATATATATATATATATACATGCATACATACGTATGTGTGTTACATACATATGAATAAATTTCTGACTTACATTACGACCTGGGTACGATCCCGCTGTGAATCAGCATAAAGTTGTTAAACTGATATAAATTTTTAAAGAACTTATAATGAAATGGTTAATTGATTCAGGATTTGAAGAACTGATAAAAAAATGATGATAGGTTCAACAGAAATTATTTATCTAATGGGTGACTTATACTATTATACCTGAGCTGATTCAAGAGAATTATTTTGTAAATTTGAGTTTGCCTTCTCGGTAACCACCGATTTTAAAGTGGTAATTATATCCTGAAGAGTTTTCATTTCGAATTTGCAGCCTTTTTATCAAGTTTACTCATTATGAATAATAATAATAATAATAATAATAATAATAATAATAATAATAATAATAATAATAATTTTATTATTATTATTATTATTATTATTATTATTATTATTATTATTATTATTGTTGTTGTTGTTGTTGGAGAAGCAAATCCACAGTTATGTATATGTACATATATTTAGAGATAAATCAGTATAGATTTATCTTTAAATATATTTACATATGCATAACTGTGGATTTGCTTCTCCATTTTAGCGCTCATGCCACTATGAGTATTTTTTTAATTATTGTTATTAACATGACAACAACACACAAATTCATCCAACAGGGGAGACCACGAGAAAAAATCCCTCGCGTAAATAAAACAGAATGAAAAAAAAATGACGCACACTTTATCCCTCAGGGTACCTTAACCGAGAAGCTACTTCCCATGCAACGTTAAGAAGAGGAAAGTGAAACAAATTACACAGCTAAAATGCTGTTGGGCATCTCTTAACCCACACGAGGACTCTCCAAGGTGGAGGAGAAGGAGGAGGAGAAGAGGTGGATGAGGAGGAGGGAGAGGAGACCTTTATCATCCTGGCAGCACTGCTAGAGGTGACTAGATGAGCGTTGGTAACACTGCTCTCACTTCCTAATCATGGGGCTCGAGGGCACCTGAGAAGGAGGTTTTCTCCTCTCGTCACTTTGCCAAAAGTGCCAGCTACCGCTTCCCTCTTGGCAAAGTGCTTTTTTCTTTACTTCCTATTTTTTTAAATTCATTCTTGATTATCTTCTCGCTTTGATCCTTTGGAAGTTGGGTGCTAAAATTGTGTCACCTTCCTTTCATCTTACGTTAATTAGCGACAACGGGCGGTATCTCTCTCTCTCTCTCTCTCTCTCTCTCTCTCTCTCTCTCTCTCTCTCTCTCTCTCTCTCTCTCTCTCTCTTCGGTTGAATGATTCATGATTGACGTGCAATTCATCAGTCAATTTCTTTGCTTTAGAATGACCTTAATATTCAAACCATCGGATGTAAAAAGTTTTCATTTTTTTCGATGCATTGATATCCACCTTCCATTAATAAATTATACATGAATTTCACTTAATATTCTCTCAGACACATCTTATTCTCTTATTTTTACCGACGCCTCAAGTTATATTCCTAATCCGACCGAAGAGGATGGCATCTTGGAGACTAGAAACTGTGGAGGACTTTCAACAAGAACTTATTCAGAGAATTCCTCCAACTTCAAAGACTGATCGTCCAATTAACCAGATGCTAGGAACGTTAGGTCTATCTGTTTCTCTACTTAGAATGATCTCTCAGTCTATCTATTAGTTTATATAAAGTAATGTGTATTTCTCTAATAAGAATTATCTCTCCGTCTATCCGTTTATCTGTTCATTCACAGGCATTTGAAACTAAAGAAGAAGAAGAAGAAGAAGAAGAAGATGATGGTGACGATGATGATGATGTACAATATACAACAGCAACCGAAGCAGTGTTAATAAACAAATGGAAACTAGACCAAATTCTCACTGAGACGAATGAGAAGAGGAAGACCACAAGCACCTGGTTCCAGAAACTTTGTAAGAGGATTTATATTCATTAAAGTAAGTGGAGTATGCAAATTACCTTAATAAGTATAAGATATTTGTAAAACTGACTTATATACCTTATCTTTAAGCTTCGAGTCATAATTATCCTGTGAAGGTATGGAACAAAACAGTGTTGGAAAAGGTCTTCATACTTGACAGTGGCAAATCATGCCATGGATGCTCACACAGTAATTTCTATACTTAGTTTTTATTTTCTGTTACATTAAGAATATATCTTATTTCAAAATATTTCTCTTATTTTCAAATAAATGTTCATTAGAAAGTTTTTATTGGTGGTCCACATTTATTTTGAGTAGTCCTTTCAACATTTTTGTACTAAAACTTTTTTTTTATTTACATAAATATGGTCGAACTGCAAATAATATCCACAATTTCCTTCATTCATTTTTCAAAGTTCTTTATTACCTCATCAGGATTCTCCATTTTTTATTTATTTTCTCCTTTTTCATTACTCCCTCAGATTTCGGTTAACGGTTAACATGAAAACTTAGTCATGCTCTACCTAACCTTATCTATTTTTACAATACCTAACCTAACCGCAGTTACCGTAACCTAACCTATCCTTGCTACACCTAGCAGAAATTTACCGAAGCTATTTCTTTCATACGCTAGCTAATGTTATATAAAGTAAAGGTATTTTACTAAACCTCATTCTACAACATTTTATCCACCCACATTAACCAAATTTAATCTTACTTAGGAAAATTCATTTAACGTAATTCAGAATCTAAACTTCTCCCGCCTTGTAAATCTCGGATATGTACTGAAGATTGTTCTGGATCTTGAAGAGTATGATCAGTAAAAGAATGATTAAGAAATATATAAATGTATTCATATCTGAAAGGCGAAATTTATTATCTTAACGTACTCGGGAATGTATTGTACAATTGCCAATATCTTGAAGAGCTTGAGTGATAAAAAATAATAAAATATATTCCTATCAGAACGGCGTCTCTAATCACGACGCATTAATGGATTCCTTTCAGCAATTATCAGGCGTACCGTTTCTAATTAGTGTCGTCCTTTGTTGACAATATTAAACTCATTACCATAATGCTAATGTATGAACTGTTTGGACTGATGGTTTGGGGTCAGCTGTGACATTGCCAGACCATAAATTGGCCATGTATCCGATAATGAGCTGTGAAATAATCATTTGCGCATTAATGAGCTCCGGCATTGTGACAATATTAGAACTGAATTATTTGATATATAATGTATTGATTTGAGATTATGCACTAGTAGCAATTAAGTGCTGTCAAAAACAAGCATTGAAGGATAGAGGCCTTACATAATATATATATATATATATATATATATATATATATATATATATATATATATATATATATATATATATATATATATATATATATATATATATATATATATATATATATATATATATATATATATATATATATTTATATATATATTATATATATATATATATATTTATATTTATATTATGTAAGGCCTCTCATATATCATTGATTTCTTATATATATATATATATATATATATATATATATATATATATATATATATATATATGCAGTCGATTGATTTTAGATTATACATTAAGTGTATTTAAGGACTGTCATAAGAAAACAATAAAGGTAAAGGTGAGACGCCTTAGATAGTATATATATATATATATATATATATATATATATATATATATATATATATATATATATATATATATATATATATATACACACACACACACACACGTTAATAAATAGTATTACTAAATGAACGATGATCGTGTGAAACTTCAGAGTAAATGAAATCTGGAATAGTAAGTCCGTAGACTTTTCCAGTTTTTAATAGGAACATTGCTGTGTAGTAGGGTATATTTTGCGTACTCTGAAAATAGTTATGAATGAGAAATAAAACCCACTTTTATGCTAATTTTAATAAGAATTTTACATTTCTAATGACGTTACTTACGTTTTTTAAACTTTGGACATAACACTCGATTTCGATCATTTTAATAAATTATGTATACTATGAGACTAGGAATTTCTTAATAAAACGTAGCCGATGTCAAGAAACGAAGGAGTTGATATTCACGACTAATGAAAATTTATCATCTAAAAATTATGAAATTTTTATACTGCAAAATAAAATGTATTTTTTCTTGATGAGTCCTTTTTTGCTTTTCGTATCTTATATATAAAATACATAAAATAATGCTAACTAAAATTAACAAATATTAATCCACTGTGGGTATTCATGTTGTAAATATGCACAAATTTTCATTTGGAAGAATGGTCTCTGTTCTTTTCTGTATTTTTGTACACAAGCACATACATTTATATACACAGGTATGTATGTATATAAAAATTTATATATATATATATATATATATATATATATATATATATATATATATATATATATATATATATATATATATATATATATATACATGTGTGTGTATGTGTGTGTATGTGTGTATATATATATATATATATATATATATATATATATATATATATATATATATATATATATATATATATATATATATATATAAACTATAGCAAAACTTCATCTAATTTTTCCCTAAAGGAGCTCAACCCCAATATAACAATATTGAGGTCATATACCATGCATAAAAAAAATCAACCTAAAAGAGCAAATCAAATTTTTATGCCATGTTTCCCTTTAATCTTCCTCCTCCGATGTCTTCCACCCAAAATCAATTAATTAGATCCATTTTTCATACCATCTCGAAGGATAATAATCTTACCTTTTAGGCGCCGATATATGTATCCTCGTAATATATATATACATATATATATATATATACATATATATATATATATATATATATATATATATATATATATATATATATATATATATTATTTATTTATTTATTTGTTTGTTTTTGATAATCTTAAAGAAATAAAGACAGGATGATATTTTTAAAATGCCAAACAATAATTCCAAGGTTTCAAAATATTCCTTTTATAGCTTTAAGGATATATTCCCTCTGTTTCATGATTCTATTCTTCACAAAACCCAAAATGATTTGCTCTGAATGAGTTCGGTTGATTCAAAATACAGAACCTAATCGAAGAATGAAATTGTCTCAGTGGAGATCGGGCGAAATTACGGGCGATTCCTCTGTGTGAAAGGAAGGCCAGGTAATGAAATGATGGAGACGAATGTTTCCATAAGATCAATCTCTTGATTAAAGCTACGACCATGAAAAGGAAGCTGCTAGTCAATGTCAGTGCGTTATAATTCAGTTTGAAATTAAATTGAATGAATCCGGCCTGAGAAGCTATTAAACAAACAATAAACTCTGGTTGTCTAACTTGACCTGCATTCCGGAGGTGATTGGAATAGAAAAGTGAACGAATCATAATTGTGAGATCATGTTTTATTTCTCTGATGCCAAGCAAAATTACATATTGGTTAATCAGCTTTGGATTAAGAGGAACATTAGGAAGTAAATGTTCAGAGCCTTTTCGCTTAATCTGCTAATTACCTTAAGAATAAGGCTGCCAAAAAATAGACTATTTTTTTCTCCACTTTTCTAGATCAACACTTTATAATTGGAAATAAAATAATTATGAGATCAAAAAATAATTTTACTTTTATACATTTAAGCTGTAGAATTTTGTGAAGATTTACAGTAATATTATATATTATAAATCTATCGTAGTTCTTTCATAATTAATACTATCATAATTGTCATAAAGGGCATAATCTTTAAAGTATTGATTTTATATCTTTATACGAGTATTTTGATTCTGTTTGAGGAAAATCGAGGTTTATTACTATATAAAAATGTGAAACATTTATTCATAATAAAAACCAAACGCTTTCTGAGTGGTTTCTTGACAATCAGCATCAAGCTAAATAGCGAATACTCAAAAATAAAGTAGAATATGTGATAGAATAAATATATTATATTGAAGAAAATTCAAAGGGAAAATTTTACCTAATAGCATCTTTCTTTTCAGTTCAAGAATTGCAGCATCTCAACACCTATGTTAAAAAATCTAATATTATTATTATTATTATTATTATTATTATTATTATTATTATTATTATTATTATTATTATTATTATTATTATTATTATTATTATTATTATCATTATCTGAGAAACAAAAACCATTGGATTCTTTACAAACCACTTTCCATTAGACCAAAAAAACTAGCACTACAGGCTAAAATCAAATACAAAATAGCTACTCTAGGTATTTTTGCTCACTTTAATATATATATATATATATATATATATATATATATATATATATATATATATATATATATATATATATATATATGATAAAAGGTTATCTGAAGGAACACTGAGAGGCTCAAGGGTAGGTTCGAAAAGAGTAGTAGATAAATGGACCACTTTCCCTCTTTTTTGCTCAGAACGAATTCTCGTGAGAGACTGATGGTCGGGAACTATTCAGACGACCACAAGAGGATGCAACTCCGGAATATGTGAGTAAAAGTTCTCTCTCTCTCTCTCTCTCTCTCTCTCTCTCTCTCTCTCTCTCTCTCTCTCTCTCTCTCTCTCTCTCTCTCTCTCTCTCACACACACACACAACACATACATAGCCACATATTCTAGATACAACTTAGGAATATGTGAGAGAAAGCTCTCTCTCTCTCTCTCTCTCTCTCTCTCTCTCTCTCTCTCTCTCTCTCTCTCTCTCTCTCTCTCTCTATATATATATATATATATATATATATATATATATATATATATATATATATATATATATATATATATATATATAATAAACAACCACATATTGTAATAAGACTTTATCAAGTATCTTACAATTTTATGCAAAAACAAAGGCTACAAACGAAACGTGAAGAAAAGACTTTCCCTCATAAAACCTTTCTATGGTTCAGAAGGAAATTGTTAAACGATTTCTCCTAACGAGTACACAAAAAAATTGAAGCTTTTATAAAAACATTTTTATTTCCAAAAAGAATAAAAATCGAACGAAGAACGTTGAATCTTTTTCACATCAGAAAAATGGGAACTGACATATCTTTTTTTTTCTGGTTATATTTTAAACAAAATAGTAATTATCCTTAGTTTAGGTGGTGAAAATAAAGGTACTTCTACATACAGGTGGGGTGGTAAAAATCCTGTATTAATACATTTACTTCCAGTATGTTTACTTTCAGTAGAAATTTTCGTACTTAACAAAATAAGTCAGAATTAACATATACGTACATACATACATACATACATACATACATGCATGCATACATGTACTGTGGTATTATGTCCCTATAGCAATGCTTGTGAAGTCTGATCATTAGTTGCACGGGGTGGCCACCAAGAAAAATCAGCTATCGTCGATATTAATGTCCTTTGAACATCCACGGGTAGCTCGTGGGATTAGCAACCTCAAGCCATAAATAATTGATGCATATATGTATGTATGTATATATATATATATATATATATATATATATATATATATATATATATATATATATATATATATATATATATATATATATATATATATATATATATATATATATATATATATATATATATATATATATATATATATAAAGAGAGAGAGTGAGAGAGAGATTTAAACTTTCAAGTGGGCCTTATAATTAGGTATTTATGCTTAAATGTTTTGAGATAACAAACAAGTCAGAATAGCAGAGAGACGCATCAAGAAAATCCCATTTCAATTTGCATCGTGGGTCGCGTCCAAAACACACAAAAACAAATATTTATTGTCATTTGTGACAGGAGACATAAAGTATTTTTTGTCCCTTTTTTATGTGTTTTTCAACTGGAAGAATGGCGTATTTTTTTTTTTATCTTTTCATACGAAACAGAAAAAGCCATTACTGAAGCAACGAAATATCTGTATATAAAAAAGGGTCAATCATAGTAAAGGGAATGTTCGCCAAACAAAAAAAATGGGAATAGGAATTTGGTGCCTTTGATAAAACATACATCTTTTTACCATTCAGCCGAAGCTCTTTCGAATGCATTTGTTCCGGACAGAGAGTTTCAAAGCATTTTTGATCCGCCGTGAAAAGATATGGAACAGCCTAAGCATTGATTAATAGCTATAAAATTTCCTCAGAATTCTTATTTCTTTGCGGGGGGGGTGTTGGGAGAGGGGAATGAGAAGCGAGTGGAGTGTAGGAGGAAGA
Source organism: Macrobrachium rosenbergii (assembly GCF_040412425.1). Lineage (NCBI taxonomy): Eukaryota > Metazoa > Arthropoda > Malacostraca > Decapoda > Palaemonidae > Macrobrachium > Macrobrachium rosenbergii. The sequence continues at coordinate 36,340,874 of NC_089761.1, read as the reverse complement.
GGGGGGGGTAATAGATTTTGCGTAGAATGCTTTAAAGAATATTTATACATTGTAGGTACAGAAAATGGTCAATCTCTAAACTTTCTCCGGGTTTCTAGTTTTCTTTTTTCTGTGTTAAGATCTAATATCAAAAAGTTTCAAAATATTACGCTAGATGTTAAAAAAAATTGGAAAAAGTGGAATTCAGTGCATAAGAAACCATAGAAGAATACCTGTTCTAGACACAGAAAGCGACTAACTGAAGAATACTGAATTCAGCAATAACCAACCTTACAATTTTAATAGAGGCAACAGTTACTATACTGCAACCATGCAAATTAGCGCCATAATAAAAAGAACATTAAAATGGTTTGAATAGATTTTAAGATATAAAATAGAAAATATAAATTAGCTAGAAGACGAGAGAGAGGCGATTTCAGCCACAATTTGCCCTAAATTAAAAACAACGTCTCTCTCTCTCTCTCTCTCTCTCTCTCTCTCTCTCTCTCTCTCTCTCTCTCTCTCTCTCTCTCTCTCTCTCTCATAAGCACACGCAAAATTTTGTTAAAACTATCCATTTACAATTTATAGCTTATGTTGAGCAGGTGATCTTAACATGTGTTAAAATTATCTAATTACAACCTATAGCTTCCGTTATGGAGACGATCTCTCTCTCTCTCTCTCTCTCTCTCTCTCTCTCTCTCTCTCTCTCTCTCTCTCTCTCTCTCTCTCTCTCTCTCTCTCTCCAGCAGTTGCGATGGTAAAAATTCTTTTATAAAAAATGAAAGCTTTCGTTAGATAAAAAATTTGCATTTAAAAATGAATGCCGCACAAAAAATTATCACTTTTCTAAAGGAAATTATCAGAGGCTGGAAATGAATGTATTATTACGGTTTTCTCTTTACGTTATTTATCTATTCTACACACATTTTTCTCGTAATTCTTTCCGTCAGTTGGTTTAGACGTTATTAGTTAAATAAGGATAATGACTGTTTAAGTGACAAAAGTACTGAAGCATACAGCCACACAATATGTATAGTACTGATCAGAGTGAATCAAAATTACCCTCAATATATATATATATATATATATATATATATATATATATATATATATATATATATATATATATACATATCTATCTATCTATCTATCTATCTATCTATCTATATATATATATATATATATATATATATATATATATATATATATATATATATATATATATATATATATATATATATATATATTTCGTTAATATTTGTTTGAACATTTTCATTTGACAAGTTATGAACTCATATATCAGGTTACAATACAAAGGTTAAGTTGAACCGTTTTCCGTAAATTCTAGATAGATAGATAGATAGATAGATACAATAAACGAAGATTTTCCTTTCGTCAAATCTCCAGAAAAAATGAAATACGAAAGAAGGAATACAACGAGTACAAAGAGAAAAAACACGGATTAAGTTCATGCTCCCCCTATCTGCATAGCTAAAGAATACAAACATCCAGACACATCTCAGCCACTTGGCAGAGACGAACCGTCATTGTCATTCTAGGAGAGAATCTGTCACGCCCAATGCCTCAGCCTGTAAAGGAATATTGTTTGTTGATAGAGCTGCACATTCCCCTGAGTGCTGGGCTAAAATCCGCTCGAACCGTGAGCTGGCAAACACAAAAGGAATAACTTCCCTCCCCTGGGGGAAAACTGATATAAATGCATTCAGAGGCCATTGAAACTGGGATTTAAAACTAAAATACTATTATCGGGGATACTGCAGTCCCTTTTCCAATAGGGAGAGATTCGGGCACGATAAAAGTGATTTTTTTTAATCTATGGTAATTTTTTTGTCTGCTACATTTTTCCCATAAGAATTGTATGTACGGGATTTGAATGAAGGTTGCTCGCAAATAAAAATAATGGAAAAATGGTATTTATTGATTTTTGAAGTTCATAAATTCATTCTTATCCAGTTATTCTCGAAAAAATAATGGTTTGCTCTCAGTAACTCTTCTCTCTCTCTCTCTCTCTCTCTCTCTCTCTCTCTCTCTCTCTCTCTCTCTCTCTCTCTCTCTCTCTCTCTCTCTCTCTCTCGGAGATGATAATCAAATTACCTTGAACAGTAGGTTATGGCATTATAGAAAATTAAACGAAATTGTTTAGGAGAAAGGATTTATACATTTTCTTCTTAGAAATAATATTTTGGAAGATACATTTTATCCCAAGAAGAGTGAAATTAGTCAAATTCAACAGAAAGATGTAAGTAAAGTGAGAAAAGACGATTAAGAATGATAAGAAAATAGTATATTATTATTATTTGAAATGTACCCATAGTAGCAGGAGTCTTGAAATGGAGAAACAAATCCACAGTTATGTATGAGCACAGATACACTGAAGATTAAATCAAAACAAAATACTTTCGGGAATCTGTTCGACTGAAAGCGACAAAATGGGAATCGAACAGATTCCCGAAAGCTCTGTTTAGATTCATTTTTAGATATGTTTGTACCGGCCCATAACTATGGATTTGTTTCCCCATTATTATTATTATTATTATTATTATTATTATTATTATTATTATTATTATTATTATTATTATTATTATTATTATTATTATTATTATTATTATTATTATTATTGTTGCTGTTGTTGTTATTGGGAGAAAAATCTCTATCACGAGAGTTCATAAATGCTCTAAAGGTTCCACAATTATATAATTGTTAAAGGCTCAAGAAGAATTTTACAAAAGCTTTCGAACCCTTCTCTGAGTTCATTTTTTGACTGAAGATGAACCCAGACAAGACTTCGAAAGCTTTTATAAAATTCTACTCGACCCTTTAACAAATATATTATTGTGGACCCTTTAGAACCTTATTATTATTATTATTATTATTATTATTATTATTATTATTATTATTATTATTATTATTATTATTATTATTATTATTATTATTATTATTATTATTATTATTATTAGCATCAATAAAAATTAATATTTCACTTACACTAGCATATTCTTTCAAATTCAGAACCCCCACTTTCAAGACAGAACAACATCCACTGATATCCTTTACATGAAAAAGTCGTGTTATAGAACCCAAGGCAAATCTTTAACAAAAGGTTTTTCCCATAAGTCAGGTCCGGAAAACGCTATGAGAGTGGAGATGACAAATGGTGATAATGAATGGGCAGATTTCAGGCTTATTTTAACTCGTCGTGACCTTGATTTATCTATTAAGGACGCATGTTTCTTTTTTTATTTTCACTCAAGGTAACGTTGAAGTATTTGGGTTAACGTTCGGTAATGTGGATATATATATATATATATATATATATATATATATATATATATATATATATATATATATATATATATATATATATATATATATATATATATGAAAGCTCTCGTTTCCCTAAGAACTAAAACGGATTAAAACTTCCGATAAATTTTACTCTTTTTTCTTTTGCTTCTGAGGGAAGGACTAGATAGAAAGTATATTTACGAAAATGATAAAAGAAGGACTTCATGCGTGAAATCCATTTACCTTAAGTGAAGGAAGACGAAAGCTGGAAGAAAAAAGAAAAGAAGAAGAAGAAGAAAGGCTGTTTTCTTACGATGAGACGAAGCCGAAGTGAATGATGAAGATAATGACGGAAAAATGGTATCAGCCTCTGTCCAGATAAATCAGATCGCTGCTCGCTTTGATATCTCTCGGAACGATGATTCGATGGCAAGGTGATATCGCTACGTGATGGCTGAGGGAAAGATATAATACGGAGATTCACTAGCACTTCAGGCGAGCGCATGCGCACTCACGCACGAGCCACTTATTTATGATAATACTGATTATTTGCTGATGCTGAAGTCATCATTATTGGGAAAACAGCCTATGGACGTGATTACATTCCACATATATTAGTCCGTAAAACAAAGGCTTTTTTATCTACAATACTTATATATAAGTGTCTGATTAGATATACAGCAAAGCTACTCGAATATTAGTTCATTTGAAAAGCAGATTTCCGTCGTCAATATTTCTTGATTTATATATCAACAGCGCACAAGGAAGAAAATCAGGTACTAAAAGAGCGCTTTTAAAATTGCAAAACCAATCTATCTTTTTAATGATAGTATCAGCCAAGTTACATATTACCCCTGTTAGTGCTGCTAATGTTACTAGTAATCACGATAATATTGACTGTTCGAAAATATACTATTAAATATAATATAAGAAACGTTATTAGAGTGAAAAGAAAAATTCTATAATATATATATATATATATATATATATATATATATATATATATATATATATAAATTTATACATATGTATATGCACACACACACACACACACACACACACATATATATATATATATATATATATATATATATATATATATATATATATATATATATATATATATATATATATATATATATTACTCTGCAAGTCATCCTTTTGGAATATATAAAATAAATACTGTAGACACTGATTAAGACTTTTTTGCAATATTGTTTTTATATCCACCAGCTGACAATACATTTCTACAGGGTGTTTATTAAGACTTGTGCGGCGTTGAAGCTTGCTGTTCATTACCAGTAGACTTCCAGTGAGGCAGACACGAAAAGTAAATATTACTGTACATATACCCAACATCAAGTCGTTGTAGCCGTCAGTGCACCTCATGCGGTGCACTGTAGGCACCGAATGAGGTGTATGTATGTATGTGGATATATATATATATATATATATATATATATATATATATATATATATATATATATATATATATATATATATATATATGTATATATATATACATATATAGTGTGTGTGTGTATGTATGTGTGTATGCGTGTATGTGTATGTGTATGTACACACATATGCAATATATATATATATATATATATATATATATATATATATATATATATATATACATATACACACACACACACACACACACACACACACATATATATATATATATATATATATATATATATATATATATATATATATATATATATATATATATATATTGCATATGTGTGTACATACACATACACATACACACATACACACACATATGTATATATATACATATATGAACACTGACACATACACATACACACACACACACACACACACATATATATATATATATATATATATATATATATATATATATATATATATATATATATATATATATGTGTATGTGTGTGTGTGTGTGTGTGTGTGTTAGTGTGTGTGTGAGTGTGTGTGTATGTGCGTATATAAATATGTGGTGGCAATTTATCAAAAAATCCAAAAAGATAAACCGATATTTTGCTAACGTTGCAGATATAAGCGTTCGCGGAACCTCACCAGCATTGAGAAGAAATGTCATCTCTTATGAAAATCTTCAAAATAATGTTTGCAAGAAACATGCCTGGTATTCTGGACTTGCTAGAGCTCCTGTCTGGATTATTCATCTGTTACCTTTGCAGCGGAGGCTTAGTTTCCCGTCTGACCTCCGAGGATGTGCGGGAAGAAGACCCTTTCCTCCGACAACTGTCTGAGCGCGGACGCTCCCAGCGGATGACCCACAAGATGGAAATGAGAGGAAAGTTCGAAGCTGACGTGAGGGACCTTCGATCGGAAGGAAGGAAGAACAGTGAGCTGAGTCAAATGAAAACGTGCTGTTGCAAGGTGGAGAACAGCAGCGACAACGAAACAGCGTGCGAACGGACCGCACAGGACTGCGATCCAACCACGCAGAGGAAAGTACCGCGAGTGACCCACGTCATCAAGATGTTCCAACCACAAGACTGCGGAATGTGTGAAGTGAAACAGGCGAGAATCGCTCTCGATAAGGAAAGTGTAAATCTAGAAAAGGAGGAAATGTCTTGTGAGAGTGCAAGCAGGGCCAAAGAAAAAGAAAAGGCCTCTACTGAAAAGGAAAAAAGGGCTCTCAGAAAGGAACAAAGAGCTGTCAGAAAACAAGCAAAGGCATTCCGAGAGAAAAGGGAAGCCCTGATAAAGGAAAAAGAAAAGTTTCTGAAAAAGAACGCTGAACAGCTGAAGGAAGACCAAGTCAAATTTAAGAAGGAAGAGGAGGAGCTCAAAAAAGACAGAGAAGTTCTCCGAGAAGCAGAGGAACTGCTTGCTGGAAGAGCGGTGCTTGCAGAAGAAAGGAGAACACTACGCAAGCACCAGGATCGCCTAGCCCACCTGACAGAAGCTTTCGCGTTGGAAGAAGAGGCACTTAAGAAGGACAAAGAGGACTTTGCCGAAGAAGTTAACCACTACCTCGGAGATAAGGAAGACCTCAAACTAGACACTGAAGCCTTCACTAAAATGCTAGAAGTGCAAATACTGGAAAAAACTGCCACGGAGAGAGTAAGCTACATCTCCCACGATTGTCGTCGGAAAATGGAACAAATGGAACATGAAAACTACCTGTTTGATCTCCTGGAGAATGATCTGAAGATGATGTGGGAACACGCTAACAGACGGAGGCAATTCAATGAACATGAAGAGGAGGATCAGGAAATCCGAGAGGAAGTCTTCGTACTGCATAAAAATAAATTCAACGCAGACAGAAGAGCGCTTGACTTCGAATGGGAGCTTTTAAGTGAGGATAGGGCTGCGTTCTTTAAAGACAAGTTGGAACAGTTTCAGAGACATCAAGAAAAGTGTATATCTCTCAAAAAGAAAAATTTAGAATTCGCAGATGAAAAGAGAAAGTTCAACATGGACAAATAACTTGCGAAAAACAACCAAGCGATGAAAAGGAACTTCTTAGTGAGGATAAAAAAGTGTTCTGTTCTGTTCTGTAGTTTATATAAACTACAAACTTTTTCTTTTAGCTTACAGTAAATAAAAAAGGAAGTTCATGTTACTCTTATATTCAAGATATGTTTGTAGTTTGTAGTTTATATCAAATGTATACTATGTATGTTTAACTTGTATGTTTGACTTGTGTTGAAGATTATGTACTTATCTAAACATTTATAATATATTTTATATAAAATGAAAACTGGTTTTTTTAGCACATAGTAAAATTTATGAGATAAGGAAACCCATCTGTGGTAGCTTCGACTAAACGTTGTTTATTCCAAAGATATGAAGTTTTGCACAATTATATAGCTTATGCTCACTGTTTGATAGTCAAGTAATAATAAATAAAACAGAGAGAGAAAGAGAGAGAGAGAGAGAGAGAGAGAGAGAGAGAGAGAGAGAGAGAGAGAGAGAGAGAGAATTTCAGTAATTTCTCAAGGAACTCTAAGCAGTGAATTTGACGTGAAATTCATGAGAGAGAGAGAGAGAGAGAGAGAGAGAGAGAGAGAGAGAGAGAGAGAGAGAGAGAGAGAGAGAGAGAGGCGACAAAATTTCACTAATTTCTCAGCCAATTCTGTGCAATGAATTTGTCGTGAAATATATCTATATATGTATATATATGGACACAAACACACACACACACACACACACACACACACACACACATATATATATATATATATATATATATATATATATATATATATATATATGTGTGTGTGTGTGTGTGTGTGTTCGTGTGTGTGTGTGTGTGTGTGTGTGTGTGTATACTTCATGACAAATTTATTGCACAGAATTGGCTGAGAATTATATATATATATACATATATATATATATATATATATATATATATATATATATATATATATATATATATATATATATATATATATATATATATATATATTAGCGTGAAGGTGGACCATGGAAACGTATTCATCTCTACATAATTCTTTATTGTTAACGTTTCGTAATAAAAGCTTTATTACATCATCAGGGAATCTGTTAAATAATGAATAAAATTACTTTAAAAATTGCTCTTAAAATCAATAAAATCCATAAAATACTTCACAGTTAAAATACAAGATAAAAAAACGAAAAAACAAAAAAAAAAAGACGTCAAAGACCGCTAACCAACCTTATACCAAGAAGGCAGACGACAGAATACATAAGAAAAGTTAACTCAGGTACAGCTGAGTGAAGGAGGTCTGGGTATTACAGAAATAGTTTTTTATCAATAATGATTTTACAAATTTTCGAATGGTTTACAATCCCGAGCATTCAAGCATAAGAAAACCATTGAAAATGCTAAAACATATATTGTAGAAAGATTTCTGTATCATAGGCCAAACAACTAATGCATGCGAACTGCCTATCCTGGAATCATTATTTATTAAACAACTAGTTCCCCAGGTAAATACCCAGACCTCCTCCACTCAGCTGTACCTGAGTTAACTTTTCTTATGCATTCTGTCTTCTGCCTTCTTGGTATAAGGTTGGTTAGCGGTCTTTGATATCTTTTTTTTTTTTTGTTTTTTCGTTTTTTTTATCTTTTATTTTAACTGTGAAGTATTTTATGGATTTTATTGATTTCAAGAGCAATTTTTAAAGTAATTTTATTCATTATTTAACAGATTCCCTGATGATGTAATAAAGCTTTTTATTACGAAACGTTGGAAATAAAGAATTATGTAGAGATGAATACGTCTCCATGGTCCACCTTCGCGCTAATGTATACCACTGGCCGTCGCCTACTTCTGTTCTTTGATATATATATATATATATATATATATATATATATATATATATATATATATATATATATATATATATATATATATATATATATATATATATATATATATATATACACACATACATATATTGCTAGAATTATTCGCTTCTTAGAAGCCCTTCATTGCAAAACTTGGGAAAACAACACCCACCAACAGGAAGCACCATTAAGATTCTCCCTGGTAACTGAATTTTGCCAATTAAATTTTTGAGGGTCTGTACCTACCCTCGGCAAGCCTCTTTAAAGTACTTAACTTAATCTTTCTATGACTTTCACTGGCTATGGAACTCTTTCCCCAGACAGAAACTTTCCTTCTCGCCGGGCACACGAATGGCCTACAGCAGGATCTAAAGGAATTTGCCCTCGACACCCAGGCCACCAGAATTGCTCGGGACCACGGACACCAGCAGAAATCCGAGGTCTGATAAGAACGGCCCCGGGTCAACGAAGGCAGGTGAGAGCAGACAAGCGACTGATCCGGTGCAGCAGGAAATTATTCCCCCCTGACTGAAATTCCCCCCCGGAAAAATTAGCCTAGGACTGATTTCCTCCCGGGAATAACAACCCAGGCTGTTTTTCCCCCCGGGGGGAATTTTGGACCTAGGATATTCTTCCCCCTCTAGGCCATTTCTTCCCCCTATATGTATCCACCTTTGCGGCGTGTTCATTACAAGCCCGTTGGGGATTCCCGTATAAACATAAACAAAAGACTGGAAAGAACAAAGGCAATTAATGACCCCCAAGAGGTAGTTTGGTCGTGATGATAATTATCGTGTGTGGCAGGTTGTTGTTGCTACACGTCGCCGTCATAGCCATACTCTTATAACAGTAGTGGGGTTGGGGGAATCTTGGCCGAGAGGGGGAATATTAACCTGGGACGAAATTCCGCAGGGGGAATCTTGGCCGAGAGGGGGAATATTATCCTGGGACGCCAGGGGGAAATATATCCTGGGCCATATTTCCCCGGGGAATTTCGGACAGGGGAAATACAGACTGTTACAGGTAACAGATCAACCAACATTTATATATATATATATATATATATATATATATATATATATATATATATATATATATATGTAGATATATTTTATCAAGAGTATCCTCTCATATGCCATCTCCCTGTCAATAAGTCAGATGAAATAAGGACTAAGCAATTAATTCACTCATTTTAGTATGGTTCGCTGTAGGCGAATTGGCCTCTATAACCTCTCCTCACCACTGCCTTTTTGGGGGAAACCACTTTAATCTCTTTTTTGTCCAATCGCTGCCGGAATTCCTTAAATTCCAGGTGCGGACACGATCAGGGCTAATCGTCGCCCGAGGCAGGTCGGCTGGTGGGCTGAACACGTGCGTTCCGCCTTATGGCTTTCCGGAATTACGTTTTTCCTCTTCCTAGGTTACGTTGTGGTCGTGGCAGCAGGGCTGCAGTTTCAAGATGGCGGGTCTTGGAAAGAGACGCTCGGTCTTAGATGTGCTCAGACCCTGCCGTAGCACGGATGCCGTGTCCCTGGCTCCATTAACTGCCTATTTCTAATACGCGGCTGGCAGTAACCAGAGTAACTTTTGTTGTGAATTGATTCACCTGCCCTCCCTCTCGCTGGCCCAGGTAAGAAGAGAACTTCAGCTCCTAAGTAAGGTAAAGTACCGGGATTTAAGGTATTTTCCGTCAGTCACGTTTCCTATCCGTCTTTAAGTATTTTCTGTTTCTTTTCATAGTGCGATAAAAAAAAAAGTATATCTTAGTTTAGCAAGACCACTGAGCTGATTAACAGCTCTCCTATGGCTGGCCCGAAGGATTAGATTTATTTCACGTGGCTAGGAACCAACTGGTTACCTAGCAACGGGATCTACAGCTTATTGTGGGATCCGAACCACATTATGACGAGAAATGAATTTCTATCACCAGAAATAAATTCCTCTAATTCTTCACTAGCCGGTAGGAGAGTCGAACGCTGGGCCAGCAGCGTGCTAGGCGACAGCTCTACCCATCCCTCCAACGAAGAACTAATTCCTGTATTGCTTTTATATATTTTGTGCTGTTTAATTTGCAAAGCAGTGACGAGAAGTGTAACGTAATCGTATGATTTTCGGGTCATTGGAATCGAGTTCAGTCTAGGCATATTCTATGCAATCCCTCGATTCCTTCATTGCAGTGCTAGTTCCGGTTGAGTAACCATGAGTGTTTCGATTCCAGATTAGGAGTTATTCAGCTGTAGATCCGAGTATCGTCTCGTATGCGTAGTGGTGCTCGCTACCTCGTTTTCAGCGCACTTTGAAGCGGCATCCCATTGTGTTTCCTCCAGCAAATGCCCAGTCATTTGCACTTCATCTTATTACCCCAGCATTGCACTGAAATTATTCTGATGTATTTTCTTTTGTAAATATAATGAATTAAGTCAACCCCAGAGTTTACCTAATCCGTTCCCTCCTGAAGTAGGCTTTCAGCCGTATTTTGACGTTTATAATTTTAGCTGACCTCAAGGCCAGAGTCCAGGTTTTTGAGGTATTATCTTCAAATCATTTGTTATAAAAATATTAAACTGAAGAGTATTCTGAGTGATATCTCTTGTTAGCAAAAAGAAACAAACATATGAACAGTGGATGGGAAAATGACTTCGATAATCCCATATCCATATATTACAAAAAGATAGAATTTTGTGGTCTTCACCTACATACTTGGTACTTTTCGTTGCTCTTTCCAGAGATTTTGCTATGAGAAAGATCATGGAGTTATATATAAATATAAATATATATATATATATATATATATATATATATATATATATATATATATATATATATATATATATATATATATATACATACATAAGTGAAACAATGAATGATATATAGGCTTTTGACTCACGGTACTATATATAACCAGTAAAGGATATACATTTACATTTTATCCGGAGTAAAATCGAAACTAAAACAAACAAACTAAGAAAAAAAACTTCTACCAGTAGGAGAGACGAAAGAAAATAGGTT
>NC_089761.1:36309272-36324272 GCF_040412425.1 Macrobrachium rosenbergii | reverse complement strand
TTAAAATGATAATTTGGCTGATTCGCTTTTTTTCACGCCGTAATAAAATATCAAAGAGTTTTACATTAAAATGTATGTCGAGTCCTGGGCGAATCCCACCACTGGAAATGTCCTAATTTGTCAAAAAATAGTGTCCCGGTATCATCTGTATAGGAACGACCGGATTTAAGGATAAATCTAAATTCGAGCGTTGTCCATTTGCATATAAAACTTATCATAAACAACAATTTTTGGCAAATACTGCACGATAATTTCCCGTGGTCTTTTGAGCCAACGGCCGATGTGCGCACCAATTCAGAGATAAAAACTCACCGTTGTTTTCGTAACTTTGAATCATTTAAATTCCGTGGGAATGATTCCAGTTATTGTGTTTTGCCGGAAATTTTGATAATAACTCAGTGAGTGTTTTATTTCGACATAGAGGCTAATTTATGACTGAGAGAGAGAGAGAGAGAGAGAGAGAGAGAGAGAGAGAGAGAGAGAGAGAGAGAGTGCGTAGTTTGAATGTTCATTTATAATCATAGCACTGAAAAATAAAGCTGTCAGGGTAAAAACCTTTATTTTCTCTTTCGTGAATAAAATTCAGGTAGTGACAAAAAGAAAAAGAAAAAAAAAAGCTTTGAAATATTGACGGAGACCTTCGTAAATGCTAAACATTGTCAGCTTTAATAACTCTTGAACGAGGGGCTAATGGAAGATAAGATGGAAAAACATTCCTTAAAAATAAATACCCTTTTTCTTAGTTATTTAGAGATTTGCACAAATACACACATCTATCTATCTATCTATCTATCTATCTATCTATCTATCTATCTATCTATCTATCTATCTATCTATCTATCTGTTCATATAAGGCCTACGTTATCTCTTTGATTTCGAGATTTGAAATCTGAACTTTTATTCAGTAAAAGTTTCATTTAAATGAAGAGTTCTAACTTTTCCCATTTCAACAAAACAGCTACTGGTTTCATTACTACTAGAATTAGGTTTCATTTTCTGTGCATATAATAATACTTAATGTTCCACCATGCACACTTTATTATTATTATTATTATTATTATTATTATTATTATTATTATTATTATTATTATTATTATTATTATTATTATTATTATTATTATATTGTTAATGTTGCTAAACCAACAACTATTCCTTTCAATAATAATAATAATAATAATAATATATGAAGGGAGTAGACCCTCTTTTAAACAGGTCTTATTAAAAAGGATGGCTGTATTATGTGAATTTATCTTATATAGTGTCTTTTCTATCTTCCTTATGATTCGCTTTTCAGTCTCAGCGATGTTAGTCAGCAACTGGCCGATATTCATGTTGGAAAAGGATAGTGTGCGGAATATGGGAAGTCTTTTATTAAAATATCCAATCAGAAATCGTTCGTCTGGATTCAGGTTCTATTTTAGGTACCGTCGACATGTTTCGACCAGCTCGTTGGTCATCCTCTGAACGTAGTTGCAGAAGGTCTGAAGAAACGATCAAGACCCCCTATAAATAGCCCCCCCCCCTATAAATACCAACCCGAAGATAGAAAAGACACTATATAAGATAAATTCGCATAATACAGCCATCTTTTTAATAATAATAATAATAATAATAATAATAATAATAATAATAATAATAATAATAATAATAATAATAATAATAATAATGATAAAAATAATAAAAATAATAATAATATTATTATTATTATTATTATTATTATTATTATTATTATTATTATTATTATTATTATTATTATTATTATTATTATTATTACAGCAAATTATGATACAAAAGACACAACAGAGAGAGAGAGAGAGAGAGAGAGAGAGAGATCTTCGTCTGCAGCCTGATGAGAGAGAAAAACTTCTCCCCGCAATTAGGAAAACGAAGTTTGCAAAGAATATTTCGTCTCGGTTTTCTCAAGTGTCTTCGGCGCGAGACCCGAATTCTGAAACCGGGGAAAACTTTTGCGGGTCAACATTTCTGATCATAGAATTGGCGATGATGCCCAAAAAATAATAAAAAGAAGGAGAAATATCGGTCCTCTCTCGAGAATTATTTTTTTTACCGAGTCTTTGTTTCGTATTTTGTTGTATTAAAATTGTTGCAAATGTTGCTGAGGATGGTGTGCATTGGAACCTCATAAGTTCAGGCAAAGATGCAATTCATGGCTACCCTAAAAAATTCTCCTTGTATTTTAATAATCCACCTATATTCCTGTCTATTTTTCTATTAATTTATTCATTTTTTATTTTCCTCTTTCTATATTTCCAATTACCTTCTGTTGTTTCTTTCTGATCAACTTCGTATTCTTTGGAAGTTTGAATTTCTAGTCAATTGCCCCTGAGGGTTTGTTCCATATGAATTGGCCTCATCTTCTGAATAAAAAAAGAATAATTTTGAAATCTGAGACGTTTTCGGAGAATGTTACCAGTCTTTCACAAATTATTATTAAACTTTTCAAAACTGCCGTGTTGATTTTCTTCTCGATTTTCAATCTTGAGGAACCGCCGAATAATTTGGTTCTCTTCTCGGAAATTAATTTTTATCAAAATCATTGTGTCATATCTGGTGCATTATATATACAGTATATATACACACACACACACACACATATATATATATATATATATATATATATATATATATATATATATATATATATATATATATATATATATTTATATATATGTATGTATGTATATATATATATATATATATATATATATATATATATATATATATATATATATATATACGTGTGTGTATACACACACACACACACACATATATATATATATATATATATATATATATATATATATATATATATATATATATATATATATATATATATATATATATGTATATATATATATATATATATATATATATATATATATATATATATATATATATATACCCAACTCATGAGAGTTCAAGCAGTTTAAAAAAAATCACTTCAATAGTCTGAGACATAACTATGGAACTGAAGTTTGAAAGATGACAGGCTTCGGCCTTAACAATAATTAATTGACTATCAGCTCCATTGATGAGTTTGTAGCCTATTGTTGCAATCTACCTCAGTGGAAGGTAAGAAGCCTTCCAATAATTTAGTAATCAACATGGTTGCGTCAGGCTATGCCTCTGTTAATATAATTTCGAGAAAATATTCCAAAGCTCGTAATGCAGCTGCATTACACTTTAAAATAACATTGGAAAAGCTTAGTTAAAATAACAATAGCTCACCGATGATGAAAATAAAATTATTTTTATAAAACAATAACTCATGGAATCAAACCAGCAAAGGGAAAAAATATATAAGAAACCCCCACTGTATCTTTTGCAACCAAAATGAAACCTTTTTCCTCAATCAAGACGTGCAATGTTGGCCAAAAGGAGCACAAGTTCTCTCTGACGAGTCAATAGAAGTTTTAATCAGGAGACGCGAGACTTAAATGAGGGTGATTTATTGCTCGCTTCCCAGAGGGAGACCAAATAAATGGGAGTGAATGGGCAAGAAGAAGTAAGAGTGTTCGAAGGAAGGAAGGAGGGAAACAATATATTTCTGCAGGGTTGTATTTTAGAATGAGAGAAAACAGAGAATAAAGATAGTCAAAAGAGAATCCACAAAATCATGTAGAATTAGAAAAAAATTGTTTGTTTTTTCTTTCTTTCTAAACAGGGGAGATAACCTCACGGCTTGGCAGGTAAAACAGAAAATAGAAAAATAATCAATATGAAAAAGCGTATTTTATATTACATCCTATACAATGGATAAACTAAAAAGCGAGATAGATACAAAACAAAAAGATTTGTGGCAATAAAACTGAAATAACCTCATAACTTTTGATATTTGAAAAAAGTAAGGAAAGAAATTATGAGAAATATCGATATAGATGTAAAATAGGTTAAGAGTGCGACAAATAAGGACAATTTGAACATGATATATCGATTTGTTTAAACCTTTGGTCAAGCTAAAATTGACAAATACACTTTTTTATATATATATATATATATATATATATATATATATATATATATATATATATATATATATATATATATATATATATATATGTGTGTGTGTGTGTGTGTGTGTGTGTGTGTGTGTGTGTGTGTGTGTGCAGTGCAGGAATAGAGACGGAAAATCATTCAGACAGCCAGCGGACAAGAAGAGCCAAGGAAGTCCCTGTGAAAGATCTGGATCTTTAAAAAGAAAAATGAAGCCGACAACAGCAGGGAAATAAAAAAAGAAAGATATTTCTAAACACTGAGCAGGAGGAGGCTTTTAACAGATTCCCCAATTCACCTCATTGCATGACGGCCAAAAGCTCCCTAAGAATTGTGAGTCTATCCTCTTACGGGGGCTAATCCTCTTAAATATGTTCTGGAAGATGAACTGTGAAAGCAGAAAAAAAACAGAGACTGGCTTCGAGAATAGTCCATTTCTTCGCGAGGCAGACAGTGTCAACTCCGAAGAAATTATATAAATAAATAAATATGGCAGCCTCCTGACACGAATGGATTTTTAGAAAAAAGATATTTGACTGAGGGAATGATACAAATAGATTTTAAAACGACATGCAAAAGGAAAGCTGGTTATACATTTAGAATGGAAATATTGTCTGACGAGATGAATGTTAAGATTTTGTTGAACTGATGAGTGAATACATCTCAATTAATTTGACTTTGTACATGTACTCTTTCACAATTTTGAATTTAGAATTCGCGTTTATTTTTTATTACTGTGACGCTTCTGCAAAGGGCTAGTGATATGGATAAATGGACTTCCCTTGTCTTAGAAGAATTTTTACACTAAAGTTTCCGTTATTCGATAAATTCCTTGTAATGGATTTTCCTTGTTAAGGGACAATCTTTGACATGAGGAGTATTGCCTTATAAGAGTCTTTACTTCAATTTACCGTCTTGAAACAGATTTTTGCTACAGTTTCCCTAAATTAAAGAAAAATGGTATCATGAATATTATTTCATGTAATTTAAAGAATTCTAAAACATATTGATTAATGGAAGTTTGATTAACTAACAGGAAAAACTTCATCAACATAATTAATATAAAATAGTAGGCATAGAAGAAAAATGCCCAATTTATCTTAGGAGTGCTTCTTTGTTACACAAGAAAAACATGATTATTATTATTATTATTATTATTATTATTATTATTATTATTATTATTATTATTATTATTATTATTATTATTATTATTATTATTATTTTAAAACAAATTCACAGTTATATATGGGTACAAACACATTTGAAAATCTGTTCGATTCCCCCTTTCAATCTGATTGAAACTGCGAGTCGAACAGACTCCCAGAAGTTCTCTGTTCGGATTTATTTTTAAATATATTTGTACTACCAATACATAACTGTAGATTTGTTTTTCCATTTCAAGACATCTTGCTACTACTATTACTACTTCTAATAATAATAATAATAATAATAATAATAATAATAATAATAATAATAATAATAATAATTTTTTCGAGTTGCAATCAAGGAAATAAGGCAATTTCAGGGTAACGAAATCCACATTTAAACTTTCCGTCATCTAGCCTGGGGTCAGCCAACTCCCCCACAGGCCTCTAAATAAATAACCCTACTTTTTTAACTGGTACCCACCGTCACTAGGATCTGGATTTACCATCCTGATCCTCCTTTATAGTACCGTCACCTCTCTACTACGGATAAACAAATTCATCAGATTACGTAAAACAAAAAAATTGATTTTTGGAATCAATACTTTCTGATTTTTACTTTCGATGAAACTTGAGAAAATAAAACTCCGAGGCAAACACGTTGATTTCGTGACTGAAGAGCCGAATCAGACTGGAGGGAATAAAAAGGAAAACTTTTTTTTTTTTTAATGAAGACTTTAAACTTATTTTTTTAAATGAAGTTTAATGAAAGTTCGGAAGCCTCCTAACGAGACCATATTTGTTCAAGTCTTCTTTCAATCTGTCATTCGAATTTAATGTCGTTTTTTCTTCTCTTCCGTTCTATTTTTTATCGAATTTTAATTGCAGGATTTCTTCGTGCGATAGTTTTTGTCTGTAATACCTTTACATTCCTTGTCGTATTACTAATTCGTTAGAAGTTTTAATTTTCTGTATTTTTTATTATCATTTTTTTTATTTGTGCTTTATTTGTTAATCTGATTCGTTTTCAGAGAGCTACCACTGAAATTGTTATAATGTATGAAAACACAAAAACATGCACGCTAGAGGAAGACAAGTAAATAACAATTGAACTAGTTCAGGAGATAATCCGTATAAAAGTGCATTAATACGAAAATTGCTAAGGAATACAATGGAACAGATTCACCTCTCTCATAACCCCTTTGGGTCTCTCTCTCTCTCTCTCTCTCTCTCTCTCTCTCTCTCTCTCTCTCTCTCTCTCTCTCTCTCTCTCTCTCTCTCTCTCAGCAATATCCAAACCCAAAATTTTCGCTGTATATGGAGTTTAAATTTAAAGTCCTTCTTGTAAAAGTATATTACTGTTGCACAATATCGAATGTTTTCGTCTTCCCATGAACTTTACATTTTTATCAAAATTAAAACTAGATTCATTAACGAATTTAGAATGGAAATTAGTTGGAAAATAGTGTTAAGTGAAGAAACGTACCAGCTTCAGAATAAAAGCACTTAAAACAACGCAAAATCCTAAATTCTGTCAACCTAAGGAAGCGGTTTCCTGAAGCCAACCCATCACAGTGCAAATGTATAAATAGAGACACTTATAATATCCATTAAGGAAAAGGTGTAATCCTTCTGTTCTTCCCAACCACAAGAGACTCTCTCGTGGAAGATGCTGTGGGCTTATTAGTTTAAGTTGGCTAATCTTTTTAAAAGGAATCTCGGCGAGGAAAAAAGAATCTCGTCTCGGATGGAACTTCTTCGCCCTGGGACCCGCAGAGTCACCAAGGAGAATGAAACCAGGATTTTCTTTTCTTCTGGTCTACTCTCAAGAAAATGGAAATTTGGGGACGCGAGAGATGTACTTGATTTTACTATTTTTGTTAGATGTGGTAAATATTCTAACTTTCTCTTCCGTTTGAAGACTTTATTTACGAGATTATTTAAACATATTTCTCACTCTCCCCCAAAAAATCAACTGGAGATGAAGACATGAGAAAAATATTATTTTATTTCTTGTGTGTGTGTGTGTGTGTGTGTGTGTGTGTGTAATATACAGAGGAGGCGTTGTGCCAGCTAAGAGAATTCTTTCAGGGCAGTCAAATAAAGGCAATTTGTTAAAAATATTTAGGAATAATAACTAAATGGCATCTATATACCTTGGTTTCCTAAATAAAAAAAGTTGAAAAATAAGTATTTTGAACTGGATGAAAATGAAAATAATAAAATTAAAAACATCTTAGAATGCATCAGAGCTGATTAAAAAGTCCGTATGTTC
Organism: Macrobrachium rosenbergii; assembly: GCF_040412425.1. Taxonomy (NCBI): domain Eukaryota; kingdom Metazoa; phylum Arthropoda; class Malacostraca; order Decapoda; family Palaemonidae; genus Macrobrachium; species Macrobrachium rosenbergii. Next base: position 36,316,838 of record NC_089761.1, on the reverse strand, counting down.
CCCTAAATGTCCAAAAAAGATTTTGGAAACGACGCATTATAAAATGAAAGGAAAAACGATAAGTAAATGTGAAGTCATAGAAATGGAACTTATTTCGCCCACTCAAACAAAAATACCACATCACCATCATGAAGGGCAACTATTAAGACAACTGAACTTTTCTGGAAAAAGTATTCGTTACCTTTGATGAAACAGGATCCCAAAGGTGAGAAAGCCTTGGATTCCTTGAGACAGGCAGCGCCACCAACAACAGAGTAATGTGCCACAGAGTAATATGCCTTGCTGCTTTCTGAGGTCCCGTTGAAAATTGCTGGCGAGAAAGAGTAACGTCGAGAGCCCGAGCCTTTGTGGAGATGAATGAAAAGAAAAAAAAATACCATGAATTACTGTTTTAGATTACTGTCCTGAAATACTGACGGAAGTTATATAGAATATTATTCTGACAGAAGTCATCTTATTCCTCAGCTGAAGGCTTTCATTTCCCAGCTTTGATTTCTGCATTGACTTTTGACAGAGGTTTTCAATCTTCGGATTATCAATATTTGAATAAAAAAAGTGATATCAGGAATAACAAAGGTCTATATATTATTATATATATATATATATATATATATATATATATATATATATATATATTTATATATATATATATATATATATATATATATATATATATATATATTGTGTATATATATATGTATGTATATATATTATGTATGTGTATATGTGTATGAAAGAACGTGTACAAAGACAGGCTCGTTGGCAGCTCGAAGAGAAAGAATGTAAGAGAATGTGAGAACGATTTTCGACCTTATCTCAATTCCTTTACAAAGGCCAGCGAAATACTTCCCCCTTCTCCGCTGCTCTCCTCGGGGGCGGTTCTCCCTGGTTATTTAGAAATGTGTCAAAGGAATCTTATTTTTTTTCTCAAACCCTCTTTTCTTTCGTCTCTCTTAATGGTAGACTTTTTCTTAATCTGTTTGTCTTAGTTTCGATTTTATTTCGGATAAAATGTACGTGCATGTATGTATTGTGTATTTTATGGATTGTGATTACAGACTGGCATTTCCTAATCTATGTTCAGTGATATAGCATTTCATTTGTCTGTTATTTTGTTTGATCATGATTGTGATCAAATAATATATAAGGGAAAAGGAAGAATATTAGGAACAGTAAAATGTACATAATTGTATATATATATATATATATATTGTATATATATATATATATATATATATATTTATATATATATATATATATATATATATGTGTGTGTGTGTGTGTGTGTGTGTGTGTGTGTGTGTGTGCTTGCATACTTGTGTATTTATATATTACACATTCTATGTATTTTAGGGATCTTCCTCACTTAACACTATACCACATCTGAAATTTTATCATTGATGAGATATGTAGACACGCCAATATTTTGTCTTATTCATAGTCTCAGATTATACTTAATGCAAAGTTGAATGTGTTTTAAAGTACTGTAGAGCGTTTAAATAGACCAAGTTCAACTCTTTGTAATAGAAGATTCTACTCAGAATTCATTTTACTTAATAAATATTTATACTTAATAAATATTTACTGTGGCCATTAATTAGCATGTTCTTTTATAATTTTTTTTATTTAATTTTAAATGGGTTATAGCAGAGGCAAAAAGGGGAACTTTATATTTTCCAATCATTTTACCGAGTTTCATAATTTCATATCACACGCAGCCCATAACTTGATGGATGATTTTTCCCTCAACCTTGCCAGCACTTCGGAAGATTAAAAGTCCTCCGAGTCGTGATATATTTTCCTTCAAAAATATTGAGACAAAAATAATACTTGCCCACTACTTCATATTTAGGTAAGTCTTCTTCGTTTTGTATATGTATATATATATGCATTGATATATACTACATATTTATGTATATATATACATATATATATATGTGTGTGTGTGTGTGTGTGTGTTTTTGTATGTGAGTATGCATGTATATTTGTGTGTCTGCGTGAGTGAAGAGTAGAACTAAATTATATTGTTATTATTCATTATTCTTTTATTTTTGTACTGTATTTATGCTTAACTTTAGACTTTCGATGCAGGCACGTATTTCGTCCCGAATATTTCAACAGTACTTCAGTGCTATTTCAGATGACTAGGCGTTCGATTGCATAGTATATTTATTTCATGTGTATTTCTGAAAATATATTTCCTTTAATTTCTATAAAACGTGTCAATTGCATTATCAATTGCTCAGAGAATTAGTCCTTCAAATTGTGTATGTGTATGAGAGAGAGAGAGAGAGAGAGAGAGAGAGAGAGAGAGAGAGAGAGAGAGAGAGAGAGAGAGAGAGAGAGAATAATGTATGTTATAATTTTTTAAATTTATACCTTTATTTTTCATTCAATATACATAAATGAAGCTTTCACGTTATATGCAATGATTAACTAAAAGTCAAAATATAGCAACCACAATCATTTAATAAGAATTAACGACAACAACAACAGCAATAATAATAATAATAATAATAATAATAATAATAATAATAATAATAATAATTTATAGACAAGAACTCCCAAATTCCACACTATATCTGAATATCGCCAACACAGAGAGAGAGAGAGAGAGAGAGAGAGAGAGAGAGAGAGAGAGAGAGAGAGAGAGAGAAGACGCCGTTGGAGGAAAAATGAAAGAAAAAAAAATAAATTCCCATCTCTCGTGGACGGAAGGCTTAGAAGAATTACTGACGTAATACCCAGAATTTTCTGACTTCGAATTTCTGGATTATTGGTAATTTCGTGAGCTCGTCTTAATGAAAATGCCACGGTAACTGACAGGTGCCAACCAAAGTCTCCTAAAGTAATATATGGCAAAGTTCTTTATGGATATGTGATTGGACTCTTACTTATAAAATTGACGTTGTTATATTCTGATTTCGTTTTTAGTGTTTACTATTTCCGAAGTCTGACGTATTTGATATCAGACAATATAATTGGCTTAAAATTTATCAATATAAAAAGGCCATGAGTATATAGGTGGTAATATATATGATATATATATAATAATCAACATATATATATATATATATATATATATATATATATATATATATTTATATATATATATGTGTGTATATATGTGTGTATATATATACAGTATATATGTGCATATTTATATATACACACACACGTGTGTGTGTGTCCGTGTCAATGTGTATATAACAGAAATACAGTAACTTGAAAAACGAAGAAAAATAGTGAGAGTAAATAAACAAAATATTAAGGGTAGAGAGAGAGAGAGAGAGAGAGAGAGAGAGAGAGAGAGAGAGAGAGAGAGAGAGAGAGAGAGAGAGAGAGAGAGAGAGAGAGGTCAAGCCTTCTTGGTCGAGTGAGCTTAAACAAATTCTTCTCTAAATCTCTCCCTCGAAGAGAGGATGCCAAACACTCATATTTTTGTTTTCATAACTTTCAGAGAGGACTTTCCAAGAAGAAATTTCTTTTCTTTATTTTCTTGTTTTATTTTATTTTTTTCTTGCATACATCAGCTATACTCCGTGGTAGTTTACGCTTAGCTTGATTTTTTGAAATTATTTAGTTGTTTTATTGTATTTTCTTTCATTATTTTTGTTGTTATTTATTATTATTAAGCAAATATTGTCTTAATTCATTTTATATGTATGCTTTTCCTCTGGCTACATACTCTTTCTGTTATTTATTTGCGTTTTTAACTTTATTTTCAGTCTCCGACCTATGCATGCATATGTGATTCTATGAAAAAAAAGCGCTACACACACAAAAATACACACACAAATACACATAAAACTGTAAAAACCGGTTGGGAGGTTAATATAGAAATTACTGTAAATTTCCAGTAAAACAGTAAAACACTGTCATTAAATATTATCCTTTGTAGATGACCATGAAAGTAAAAATAATAATGATGATTGCAATTATGAAGATATTGCATAAAACTCATCACCGAAGGTACGCATCTTTACGCAGTGATGAAGATTATATAGAAATAAAGACGCAGATTGCAGGACATAAATGATAATGATGACAATAAAAAGAAAATAAAATAAAACTAAAGTCAACACAGAATCGGCCGGTTGATTTAGAAATCCAGATTGCATGACTCAACCTTGACCATTTTACGATCACGCTTCGGGTGACAATGATAACGACGTCCATGATAAATGATAACGGTGATAAAGGTGTTACCTTAATTAAGCGTGAGGGCTTAGGGTCACCTGGGGACAGGCGGATGGCATGGAACTCAAGGGAGATTCCGTGACTTAAAGATGGTCTTTTTTAGCTTTCCGTAAAAGAAAAACTATTGCTCCGGCTTTGTCTGTCCAACCGCTCTTTTTTCCGTCCGCAATTTCTTCCGTCCGCCCTTTTCCGGCCCGCCCTCAGATCTTAAAAACTACTGAGGCTAGAGGGCTGCAGACTGGTATGTTGATCATCCACTCTGCAATCATCAAACGTACCAAATTGTAGGCCTCTAGTCTCAGTAGTTTTTAAAAATTTTATTTAAAGGTATAATTTATTTATTGTGAAAGAGAAACATGGGGTGAATATCGACGGAGTGAGTATGTATGTATATATATAGTTTATATATATATATTATATATATATATATATATATATATATATATATATATATATATATATATATATATATATATACATACATATATATATATATATATATATATATATATATATATATATATATATATATATATATATATATATATATATATATATATATATATATATATATATATATATATATATATATATATATATATATATATATATATATATATATATATATATATATATATATATATATATATATATATATATATATATATATATATATATAATATATATATGTACATGTATATATAATTTTTATAAGTATGCCTTAGCATATTTGCATATTTTACACATGTAGATTTGTAATCATATATCTTCCTAATCACCTGATAATGTTTATCCTTCCCTTGTCTCGAAGAGCAGTGTCCAAACTCTCTCTCTCTCTCTCATACCATTATCGTCTGAGACAGAAGATTAACACCGGGTCTTTGATGGAAGAAACTTCCTTAATAACAAACTTCTGGCCAATCAGAACTTCGCGACTCATCATCGAGTGGGAAGTTCGAGATAAATATGACTGTGTCAGCAATATTCCATAACCAGTTCCATGACAAAGGGAGGGATCTAAGGGAGCTGCAAGGGTTGAAGATTTAATATCTTAATTATTTTTGCAATAATTTTTTAGGGGAGCATTTTTGTGCTTTAATATACCTTAAGGATGGCATCCTAAGGTCACTATGAGACAGAGAGAGAGAGAGAGAGAGAGAGAGAGAGAGAGATAGAGAGAGAGAGAAATTTAGTTATTGTTATTATTTTTATTTTTTAAATCTCAGTTTTATTATGAGTTAATGAATTCCACGGTAATTGAAAATTTATTATTATTATTATTATTATTATTATTATTATTATTATTATTATTATTATTATTATTATTATTATTATTATTATTCAATACGTGTATATATTCAAGAAAGACGAATACGCTAACTTGCAGAAAAAGTCAGAGGCCGAGATTCTTATGAATCCTAATGCCTGCATATCGAGGGAGATAAACTTGGAAAGACCACTCTTGAACGTCATGTTAATAAGGGTAGGAGATATTCAGTCACTAATAAAGAGTCTTTATAATATAAATTATCTAAATATTAGCTGAAAATAGTTTATAAAAAATAAATAAAGTTAATGGAATATGAATTTCAGTCAAGTAAAAAAAAAAAGAACGTGTAATTGGATATTAAAAAAACTCTACGGTAATAGATAGCCACGTGTCAGTTACTCAACATAACAAAACATTGTTAATAATAATAATAATAATAATAATAATAATAATAATAATAATAATAATAATAATAATAATAATAATAATAATAATAATAATAATAATAAAGTAAATTACTTTTATATTCCTTGAATTGTTAAAGAAAACTTTATATCTTTCAGAAAAAAACCTTTTTCGACGCGGTTGGACTAGATAAGGAAACTTCAAATTATCATCAATTAAAAATCATTCAGGAAAAGCAAAAATCATTACAGGCTAAAAAATGAGAACAAGGTTGAAATGATTAAATGACGAACTTTCTTATGTTTGGAAAGAAGAACAAGTTATGGAATGAACTAATAAACACAATAAGACAGAATGATATCATTTCCGCTCGATCCGCAAGAAATGACTTCTAAGATTTATAGATTTCTTTCCCTTTGGAAACGGTCGTAAGAAAGTTTTGTTCTCAACAATGTATGGTTCCTTACAGCCGTGATGTCAGTAGATTTGCCCTTTTGTTCGTAATACTATATTCACGCATTGCTTATCTTTCTTCTGAAAATAGTATATTTCTCTGTGACTTATATAATATATATTCATTATAAAGTCTTAAAATTGTCAGTTCAATCAAAGGGATTATTACTTATTGGTGTGATTCTTTCCATATATGTACGCTTCTATGTACACATGTATATACACACATACACACACACACACACACACACACACACACACACACACACATATATATATATATATATATATATATATATATATATATATATATATATATATATATATATATATATATATATATATACACATATATATATATAGAAAATGTATATGATTAATCATTAATAAAACATTGTAATATAAGGTTATGCCTTGATATGATTAAAATGCACAGTCAGAATTAATAATAAAATTTAATTAGGGAGAATCGTTTGAGTTTTACTGTCATTCCAGATATTTATTTCAAGAATTCTATTTCCTCAGGTGTTATAGGATTATATATATACATATATATATATATATATATATATATATATATATATATATATATTTATATATATATATATATATATATATATATATATATATATATATATATATATATATATATATATATATATATATATATATATATATATATGTATAGATTTCACTGTCATCTATTTTGTTATGAGAATTCTATTGCATCAGGTGTAATATACAGTATATATATATATATATATATATATATATATATATATATATATATATATATATATATATATATATATATATATATATATATATATATATATATATATATATATATATATATATATATATATACACACACACACACACACACACACACACACACACACACACACACACATATATATATATATATATATATATATATATATATATATATATATATATATATATATATATATATATATATATATATATATATATATATATATATATATATATATATATATGTGTGTGTGTGTGTGTGTGTGTGTGTGTGTGTGTGTGTGTGTGTGTGTGTGTGTGTGTAGAATACGAAAAAGGAATCTATCACTCTCACCTTCTCCTCATAATTTATTCATAATCCGAATTCCTTGTCCATTTCCCTGTGCTGAAATTAATTTATGAGGACAATTTTCCCTTTTCACCCCCGACCTACTCGCAGATATCCTTACATTTTCTCCGGC
>NC_089761.1:36291772-36296772 GCF_040412425.1 Macrobrachium rosenbergii | reverse complement strand
TGTTGGCAACAGTGCTGCGGAAGACATTCTTCATTTTCATTTGTTGTTTTGTTTGTCTTCGGGATTCAGTGAGTGACGAATTTCGCTAGGTGTTTTTGTCCTGATTAATTTGTGCCAATGTTCAAATACAGGAATAAGGGAGTTTATTCATTTTTTGTTGATAGATATGGTAACGTTTAGATTCTAGGATTTGGAAAAATATTATTATTATTATTATTATTATTATTATTATTATTATTATTATTATTATTATTATTATTATTATTATTATTGTGTAATGAAAATTCACAATCAGGTAGTAAATATATTACTATGTAAAATAAATATATAATTGTGGATTTTTGTTACACAGATTGTTTTTCACGAAATTGTGAATCTCTTGGCATTATTATTATTATTATTATTATTATTATTATTATTATTATTATTATTATTATTATTATTATTATTATTATTATTATTATTATTACTCGAAATTTACAGTTATATCTAAGCAAGAAATATTAAGAACCACCAATACTAACCTGCAATGTAGAAAAATTAATCATTATCTTTCATCTTTATTTTCAAAAGCTAAAAAATAATTATAACTTTTCTTTTATCTACCAAGAAAAGTTATTGTTATTTTTTAGCTTTTCGAAATAAAGATGAAAGATAATTTTTCATTTTTCTACATTGCAGGTTAGTATTGGTGGTCCTTTACGTTTATTGCTTAGATATAACTGTAAATTTAGAGTAATAATAATAATAATAATAATAATAATAATAATAATAATAATAATAATAATAATAATAATAATAATAATAATAAGAGATTCAGAATTTCGTGAAAAACAATCTGTGTAACAAAAATCCACAATTATATATTTATTTTACATAGTAATATATTTACCATATAATTGTGGATTTTTATTACACAACAACAACAACAACACAACAACAATAATAATAATAATTATTACTATTATTATTATTATTATTATCATTATTATTATTATTATTAACTTAACTTCCCACAAAAAAGTTATTATAAAAAGCGCGAGTTATCATCCGAGCGAAAACAGTCCTTTCACGTGAAAATGAGCTTATAATTAGAAAGGATCCACCTTTATCGCATCAGCTGTAAGTGACAGGTTATTCTTAGCCAGTAATTAGAGCTTAATCCTCCTTCCAGAACCATTATGACGTAAATATCGTTTTGTCTGAGGCCGGTTATACAACCTATGGAAAGAAGCTAAAAAAAAAATGGTGGGGTTCTTACAAATTATATTTCCTAGAAAGGACCTTTTCTTATGGGCTAATTACTCATTCAGCCTCCTCATTATCCCCTTAATTACGACATACCAGAGCCCACAATGACCGTGGAATACTGAATTGGAGTAGAATTTCAGGGATGGAAATTGGTGCCAGAAGGTAGGCCGGAGGGCGTGGAATTAAAAGCCTCTCTACGGGTATTATTCTCATTTGAGTAGACTTTATGTATATATATAATTAATGTGTATATATGTGTGCGTGTACATCGTAAGTAAAATAAAATATCAGGTACAAAATGATAAAAATGTCAAAATGTTTATATATATATATATATATATATATATATATATATATATATATATATATATATATATATATATATATATATATATATATGAGTGTGTGCGTGCGAGTTTCTGTGATGCAAACTACAAGAGTAATCATTTTACAACCTTGCTAGGTTGTATTTCCGAGACCTGTCATAGGCTACAGTCTGCCTGGGAGTTATTTTACACAGCAAGGTTGTCAGAAAAAAAAGATTAAGATTAAGCAACTATCAGAGAAAAAAATTACATAAACAGAGAAAGAATTTAAATACACGAAACAGAAACAGAACGACGTGCAGAGAAAGAATTTAGGTAAGGAAAACAGAAATAGAGCAACATGCAGAGGAAAAAATGTAACTACAGGAAACAGAGAAAAAAGGGCAAACGCAGAGAAAGAATTTAAGAGTACCGAAAACAATTCGTGGCATTAATTCCAGTTAAACAAATGTCGAGAAAGTTAAGGCAATTGTGAGCCAGCGCCATCTATAGTCCCTAATCTAATCTACCCAAACTTTTTCCCCACCAAAGGCTAATTTCCGGAGACTCTCTCCATTTGTTCCTAAACTTGCGCATCCACGGAAGGCCTCTTTTACAGAGGATGATTAATGAAACTCATTAGGAGCCTGGAAGAAGCCGCTAATTACCCTTATTCCGAAAGTACTATAGGCACGATGAAGACGCTGAACTCCTTGCTGTGGGAGCAACTTATCACAATCACGATCAGGAAAGTAATTAATGGCGATGCTTCATTGTTTATCGCCTCACGGGATAGTAAAGATGTTATTATGAAGATGGTTGGCAGATCTGACTCGTATATCATAAACACGTCCGGCTTGGCAGTGTACTATAATCACTCATTTCTGCTTGTATGCGATGGTGCTCTTCGGGAATAGCTCGAGAATTGGTCAACGGATTTCGACGAATAATATCAGGCGTTCAGCATTAGAAGGGCCTCTCTTTCCGTTTGAAAAAGGCACTTTTCGCCTGCTCAACTTTAAAATAATCCCCCTTTTTTCCAAAAAGGGGGTGGCTCCCCGAACGTTTGAAAATGGCGTTTGTCACCTGATCAACTTTAAAATAATCCACCTTTTCCAAAAGAAAGGGGTGGGGTTGAACTATATTTTTTTATGTATACTATTCTATTCCTGATCCCAAATACTTCATCTCATACAAAGTTCAACTTTGTATCTTGAAAAAGAATTAGAGTAGGGTGAATTTCCAAAACTTTGATGGCTTATAACTCAAACATTTTTTTTTTTTTTTGTGGCAAGAGGGCCGCCTCATGGGTGAGAATATTTACGTATTCGACTCTTAGAAATTCAATGCCCCTTTGACTAATGTCAGTAATGGTTCGTCGTCTCTACCTGGGAAAACTTTTAAAGTAAATTTGGTACAAGAATTTTTCACGGGTAATCTTGATCGATTTACGATCGAACTAAAATATATCAAATAAAGATGAAACAACCTTCGCACTATGTAATAATTTAATCATCTGCAGAATAATTCATACAGATCTCAAAATGACTCTTTGAGTACAGAAATCCCATCTCATAAAATGTAATTTTAATGTTAATAGAAAGTGGCTGTCCCTAATTCATCTAAAAACAAAGGAAATTTAATTAATAAATACACTTTTTTTGTACCTGACGGTAAAAGGATTATTATTATTATTATTATTATTATTATTATTATTATTATTATTATTATTATTATTATTATTATTATTATTATTATTAAAAATCTCATAATAGCACGAATTACTAAAATGGTGAAGAAATCCACCAAAACATACAGACAATACGAGAGCTTTTAAGAACCAGCTCGATTCTCCTTCTCAATCTACTTACACCTACACCATTGTGGATTTCTTTACTTTATTATTATTATTATTATTATTATTATTATTATTATTATTATTATTATTATTATTATTATTATTATTATTATTATTATTATTATTATTATTTATGACCATTGTGTTCCGGAAAAAAAGTAAAAACTGTGCTGAAGTTTCATTCGGCGCAATTGAGTTTTCTGTACAGGCGCTACAGCGTATAATCAAGGCCACCGAAAATGGATCTATCTTTCGGTTGTCTCGGTATAACACTGTATGAGCCGTGGCCCATGAAACTTAAACCACGGCCCGGTGGTGGACTATCCTATATCGTTTCCAGAAGCACGTTTTGGCTAACTTTAAGCTTAAATAAAATCAAAACTGCTCAGACTAGAGGGCTGCAATTTAGTATGTTTGATGATTGGAGGGTGGATGATCAACATACCAATTTTCATCCCTCCAGCCTCAGTAGTTTATAAGATCTGAGGGTGGATAGAAAAAGTGCCGACAAAATAAAGTGCGGACGGACAGACAAAGCTTGCACAGTAGTTTTCTCTTACAGAAAACTAAAACTTGACTCGAACAATCCACACAAAGTCAAACAAGCGAAGGTAAACAAGACGAACGAGCAAACCAGACACTTCAAACCAATTCATGACAGATCTGTCAAACTCACTCCAACCGCACAATGCGACAGAAGTGGCTGTGCTCGAATCTGTGATACATGTTCCGTCTCCCACACATTAACTGCTGTGGACAATTAGTATACGCAGAATCCTTGAATTCAGCGCGTCAAAAAGGAGGAATTCGAAGATGATTCGTGGCGTTCATGCCATTAGAGAATTTATTTGTGTCTTTGATATTTTACGAAAAATAAAAAAAAATTATAATCATTCTGGCTTCATTATCTTGATTAATTTTTATATGTTCTTGTGATGTAGGACACAATAATATTGCTCGGTTCAATGGAATGGCTGTACTTTTCATAATTAATTTATGAAAGACACTCTCTCTCTCTCTCTCTCTCTCTCTCTCTCTCTCTCTCTCTCTCTCTCTCTCTCTCTCTCTCTCTCTATATATATATATATATATATATATATATATATATATATATATATATATATATGTGTGTGTGTGTGTGTGTGTGTGTGTGTGTGTGTGCACTTGTGTGTATGTAGTTTATATAGAAATCAACATTCTGATTTCCAGACGAAACATAACCGGAACGGTGCCAGATGGCACCACCATCATAAGGTTACGAAAATTTCGCATGAGAGGAAGACGCACGTGCACTTTATCCAGCACTCCAGTCCATCCTGGAGGAATACTTGGGCCAGGAAGTATCCGGAGCGCCTAATCTCCAAAGCAATTATTGCAGGCGGCCTTGCTTTGGCAGGGAAAGCAAAGTGTCGGAAGTTTCTTCGTCAGGGTACGAAGTTGGATGAAGTTGGCCTCTTAGTTTTGCGTCTGTTGCGATGAATGCTTAAGACATTAGTTCGAAGGGAAGTTTCGGTTAGTTGGCTTTGATGGCTGACTCTGACGGTTGGTTCCTCATCCTCTCTCTCTCCCTCTCTCTCTCTCTCTCT
>NC_089761.1:36279272-36286772 GCF_040412425.1 Macrobrachium rosenbergii | reverse complement strand
GAGGCAGCACCACCTGTTATTTTATCCCTCGCATCCAAAGTTGTTCTGATGAGAGGAATTTGGTTTTAGTTTCTGGATGCGAAGAAGAAGAAGAAGAAGAAGAAGAAGAAGAACAACAACAACAACAACAACAACAAAACAACAAGAGAGTTCTTCTGAAGAAGATTTAGTTTCCGGATGCGAAGAAGAAGAAGAAGAAGAAGAAGAAGAAGAAGAAGAAGAAGAAGAAGAAGAAGAAGAAGAAGAAGAAGAGGGTTCTTCTGATGAGAGGAATCCGGATTTAGTTTCTGGAAGAAGAAGAAGAAGAAGAAGAAGAAGAAGAAGAAGAAGAAGAAGAAGAAGAAGAAGAAGAAGAAGAAGAAGAAGAAGAAAGGGCTTCTAAAATGCCAACATCTTATTTTAATGAAAACATCAGTTGCAGATATTGCCGTATCAAGGATTTGTTTTATTTTGGCCCAATGCAGATAATTCGATTAGTTTCCCATTCCATTAACCTGCGTAGGATAAGAAATCACCTCCAGAGAATCGCTGCAGGAAAGAAAACCCAATTCATTCAGCTCAAATGAAACATAAATACAAGGAACGTTTCCAAATTCAACGCCCGTGTCACCCCACGTCTCAAGATGAAAGAAAAGGGGGGGGGGGTGGAAAATAAACAAATGCAAATTCTGAGTCGCGGACATAAATCTTTTGGTGCGAAACTGCGTCTGCATTGGAATGAAATCACTGCAAGGTCGTACATCTTAGGGGGAAAAAATAAGATTTTCGCTCTTATGGATTCCGTCAGTTTTCCCTTCCCTTTGATCCTCTTTGATTTCTTCGTGCAGACACCGGGGCCATTTTTGAGCCGAGCGTCCATGCACAAGCTTTTATGGAATTCTGTTCTTTGTGCGCATATATGGATGCAACATGCAACTGTTCCTTGCATATGCGTAAAGCAGAAATGTTGAAATATTCAGTATAAACTCGTATGTACAAATATACAAGCAAAGACGCACAAGCACAGTGGAAACAGAAAGATAAAGCCTTTTCAGTTGGCTGGGTTAGGGGTTTGTAAATATCCTTTTCATCATTTCTGTGCCTTCAGATTTATTTGTTTGTTCTCAGCCCTTCCACGCACACTAATAGCTTTTTAATTGCTTTATGATCTCTCTCTCTCTCTCTCTCTCTCTCTCTCTCTCTCTCTCTCTCTCTCTCTCTCTCTCTCTCTCTCTCTCTCTCTCTCTGTTATAAAGTTATAAAATATAGTGAGTGTGTGTGTGTTTGTGTGTGTAAGAATGAGAATGGAATAATTAATTCATTTTTGCAACTTACAGGTAATACGGTAACAAAATATTGTCAAGTATACCAAGGAATATATCTGGCAGAAGTTTGATAGTAAAAGTACGACAGGTGACGTAGATATTGCTAGGTGAAGAGAAGTGTAGGTTGAAAAACTTAGGATATAACAGATAGGAAGGCATTCTTAAAGGAGTTGAGGATAATAAGTTGGCAAGAATGTAGTATTGATTGACATGAATTATCGAGAGTTTGAAAGATGTTTGAAAGAGGAGAAACTGAGAGGAAAAATTAGTAAAAATATATAAGATAACAATTTTAAACAAATAATATTTTCTTCTACTGATTCTTCAACAAACCTACATGATACTCATTGTCAACATTTAACTGAATAGAAAATCTTAACTAAGAAAGAATGAGCAATATAGAGTTGGAATGATGTTTAAACATGAATAAATAAAATATGATATAAATATATATATATATATATATATATATATATATATATATATATATATATATATATATATATATATATATATATATATATATATATATATATATATATATATATATATATATATATATATATATATATATATTATATATATATATATATTATATATGCACTTTATATATCCCTTCAGTACTTAAAACCTTTGAAGTAAATAGGAGTATTTCCATTTACAGCAATCTACGAGCATACCCACGGCCATCCATCGCCAATATTCACTTGTGACTGGGGGCATGAGCAATATTTCATAATGTGACTCAAATCCGAAGCTTTTTAATTCAAATATTGATGAAACGAGTTGTGTCCCATATAACTTTAATCACTTTATCGCTTTGAACTGCGTTAGTGTCGAAACGAGTCACTGAGAGCTGCGTTTAATTCAATGAAAACTCTTACCTTTTGATGGAACTTTTGATAACTTAGGTGATATGTGTACTAAATAGAGAGTATATTATGCGGGGGGGATGATGTCATAAGCTATCCATTTATCTAATTATCTATCTATCTATGCGTCTGTTTATCTATCCATTTATATGTCTATTTATCTGTCTATCTAGCCATGTATATATCTATATTTACCTAATTATCGATCTATATCCTATAAAGTGTAGAACCTTTGGGAAGTGAAATATTATTCTTAATGCTCTCTCTCTCTCTCTCTCTCTCTCTCTCTCTCTCTCTCTCTCTCTCTCTCTCTCTCTGTGTGTGTGTGTGTGTGTGTGTGTGTAATAATAAAAATAAAATACTTTCAATAAGAACAAAAAGTAGGATGCCATCAAAATTGCTCATCAAAATAGAAGAAGAAGAAGAAGAAGAAGAAGAAGAAGAAGAAGAAGAAGAAGAAGAAGAAGAAGAAGAAGAAGAAGAAGAAGCAGAAGCAGAGGAAGAAGAAGAGCAACAACAACAACAACAACAGCAAGAGCAGATTGTAGTAAATTTCCTTCCCTCAATTTTTTTTTCGCTGTCCAAAGATGAATTATCGTATTTTTTTCGGTCAAAATGGTGGGGTTGGAGGGCCTTCATTTATCCTTCAAGCTACCATTATGGTTAGTTCCCTCGAGGGTTTGAGATTCTTGCTCAAAGAAAGACTTTCATTCTCGCTGTTATGGATATTTTTCTTCACGTCATTGTAGTTTTGCCATTCACCTATTCGAAATTCTACAGAATGGGAATGATTTTTCTAATATAAAATTCAAATTTGGTCATTTTA
This sequence comes from Macrobrachium rosenbergii, assembly GCF_040412425.1. Classification (NCBI taxonomy): domain Eukaryota; kingdom Metazoa; phylum Arthropoda; class Malacostraca; order Decapoda; family Palaemonidae; genus Macrobrachium; species Macrobrachium rosenbergii. The sequence continues at coordinate 36,283,770 of NC_089761.1, read as the reverse complement.
ATATTTAATCAACGATCTAACACTTTCAGCTTCTTTATTAATGTGTTTATTAGTCAGTTATTTTGCTATATCGGCACTCCATAGGTCTAAATGGGTATAAGTATTACGATATGAATTTATTTTCTTCAGTCTTTACATCCATCAATGGTACTGGGAGGTGGTGATGAACGTGTTTGTATCTACTTGTCTAATACCTCAAGCCTGGATACATGGAGATATTATTATTATTATTATTATTATTATTATTATTATTATTATTATTATTATTATTATTATTATTATTATTATTATTATTATTATCAAAAATACTCACAGCAGCATGATTCTTAAGATGTAGAAACAAATCCAAAGTTATGTACCTGAACAATTACAATTATCCTTATATAAATACCTCAAGCCTGGATACATGGAGATATTATTATTATTATTATTATTATTATTATTATTATTATTATTATTATTATTATTATTATTATTATTATTATTATCAAAAATACTCACAGCAGCATGATTCTTAAGATGTAGAAACAAATCCAAAGTTATGTACCTGAACAATTACAATTATCCTTATATAAACTTATTTTTATAGTTACATAACTGTGGATTTGCTTCTCTATTATTATTATTATTGTTATTATTATTATTATTATTATTATTATTATTATTATTATTGTGAATAAGATCTCTCATATAAATGTTTGATTAAAAGTTATGGCTGCATTAGCCGAGTTTAAATAATAATAAAGGCCTACATAATATTATAATTCCTTTCTCTATGGGGAGAAAGGTCACGTGATAAATGTCTTATATTCATTTTGTCAAAGGGAGGATACAGACTCACTCTGGTGCGCCTTCATTTTACGAAGGTAGTTATTCAGTGAAATATAAAGGCATAGGAAACGACGAGAGAGAGAGAGAGAGAGAGAGAGAGAGAGAGAGAGAGAGAGAGAGAGAGAGAGAGAGAGAGAGAGAGAGAGAGATCTAGGGAAACATATTGATTAACAGAATGAAAGTTATGAAAGCCATTAAACATTCAAGAAAAGCTAAGAAACAATTAAATGTAAACACTTAAACATACATTACGAAAGACAACTATAATATATTTATATTCTTTTTTTGCCTTCCTTTACTCTTCTTTCTTATAGAAATAATATTAATTTTTTTTTCTTTCCAGAAGATCCTGTCTTAACCGAAAAATGGAAAAAAAATGAAAATTCGGTTTCATATCAAACGATCCCCAGAGACCCAAAAGAGAAAAGAATAGACTACGTCAGTTTCTTCGAGTGAAAACATGAATGATTTATGAGAGAGAGAGAGAGAGAGAGAGAGAGAGAGAGAGAGAGAGAGAGAGAGAGAGAGAGAGAGAGAGAGAGAGAGAGAGAGAGAGAGAGAGATTTTCTTTCTGAACTGTTCGTATTATCATATTTCATTACTCGTTCTCATGAGACTTTCACCTTAAAGCGTTCCTTCAGGGCAAGGGAATTTTGGGAGATTTTTTTATTAATAAAAGGGAAATAATTATATATATATATATATATATATATATATATATATATATATATATATATATATATATATTACTTGATGCTGAATTCTCCCGCAGCTCATAATTTACATATGAAATGTGTAGAAATCTCACACAGCTTCAGCATGCCTATCTATCTATCTATCTATCTATCTATCTCTCTATCTATGTATGTATGTATCTATCTATCTATCTATCTATCTATCTATCTATATATATATATATATATATATATATATATATATATATATATATATATATATATATATATATATATATACAGAACTGATATTGAAAAACTATAGAATAAGTTTTCATCTGTATTCCCAACAACTCATAAGTCATGACTGTCAGTCATGTCGGTCCTAATTCTTTTCTGTCAGTGGTGACAGTAGTATCGGTCATAACATAACCGCCCTAACTCAACTTCAAGTAATCTAAGCTGTCTTAACCTAAATACCATTTTTTAAACTAACCTAATCTTAAATAATGGCCTAAAACTGAAAGATAAACTGGTCTAGGATATACGAAACTATGCTCTGGAAATTTCAGGATAATTTTCTGTCAGGAATAATCTCTCTCTCTCTCTCTGTAATTTCTTATTCTGATATTATTCCCATCTCACTTCTCCCTCTTCCCCCTAATCTTTGATCTCTCTCATTTCCAAAAATATGGGGATAAAACCTTTGTTTTTCATTCTTCCTCTTTAGTCTCCTATACTCCATAAATTCGTTTCTTATAGTCTGCTTTATTATTTATTTCTTTTACCTGTTTTTAAAAACCCCTTTCCTGCCTTGCTATTTTTCTTGCTGTCGGCTCAAAACGTAAAGAAAAGATAAACCTTTGATTTTTTTTCAGTCGCTTCGCTCTGGGGACTTCAAGAGCCCTTTGCAATGTGGGAAAAAAAACAGGATCTCAGCAATGTACTTGCTTTTCAAAACTTGCTTCCAGAAACATTTAGTTGAATTGTGAAAGAGAATGTGCGTCTTAAAATATGCTAAAAATTAAACCGAAAAACTGTAAAATTAATGGAGGATTAATAAAAAAATTAAAACTAAATTGTCTCCCAGTGCAGGCAAGTAGTTTGAAATGAGTAAATATGAAAATTCAATATTAACTGTCAAAGAATACTTTTTTCTGCATAATCTGGAAATATCAGTTTTCAGAAGTGATATGGAGTTTGGCTAATAATCACTAATGCATTTCTAAATGATAAAATTTATCTTTATTCTTTCCATATCATCATAGAATATCAGTTATGAAAAATTAGTAAATTATTTTATTTACTCTTCCAGATTATTCATTTATCCTCGAGTTAATTTTTCCATATCATCATAGAATATCAGTTATCAAAAATCAGTAAATAATATTCTATTTACTCTTCCAAATCCTTTAGTAATGAATTTTAACATTTAGTTAACTTTTCCATATCATCACAGAATATATCAGTTATCAAAAATCAGTAAACAAGATTTTTGATAACTGACATAGTCTATGATGATATGGAAAAATAAACTAGATGTTAAAATTCATCACTGAATTTACTCTCCCAAATCATTCGAAGTCAGTCATTATTTGAGCTACGCAACATGCTTGCGTTATTTAAACTTTCCATGATTGATTGCATTTGACATTCAGCACAGACGACGTGTCAAAAGGGTAATGATGATAAATGTTGTCACGAAGGGGATGACCCTCACTTAATGATCTCCTTTTAATAAAAGGTGATATTAATATTCTGCACTAAGTCATCCGGGGAGGGTTGTCTATTGTCAAGAGAAAGGGATCTATTTATTACATGATGCAAATAAGGTTGAGTTTATGAGATGATTCAGGTGTCAGAAGGGATTTTATATGAATAAAGAGAAAGTTAATAATAATAATAATAATAATAATAATAATAATAATAATAATAATAATAATAATAATAATGGCGGAATGCAGTAACCCTGAAAATCAATTATTAAAAATATAGAGAAAGCTATATAGATTGAATGCAGCTGATGTAGCTATAAATTTCAATACTATATATTTGAAAAAAGTGTCTTCTAGCCACATGTATAGTAATAATAATAATAATAATAATAATAATAATAATAATAATAATAATAACTTTTATTATTATTATTATTATTATTATTATTATTATTATTATTATTATTATTATTATTATTATAATCTGGAAAAACTAGATGCAGAAATAGCTCCAGGACTCATGCAGAAGACTGAGTTATTAGAAACAGCCACACGGTGAGAAAAGTGATGGAGTCCTAAGGAGGCAGGATGCAACCCGGAACCCCACACTATAAAAACCACCCAGTCGAATAGGATGACTGTGATAGAAGATAATAATAATAATAATAATAATAATAATAATAATAATAATAATAATAATAATAATAATAATAATAATAATTATAGAAGCCAGAACACACATGAAAAAATACCCCCCCAAAAAAAACAACGAACGAATTACCATCACCCTTTTTTAAAACTACAACACGAGCATTTAGACAAAGTGAGAATGAAGCAAAAAAAAAAAAAAACATTAGAGATAAAAGGAAACTGGATAACGAGATTACTCGTTACGGGACATATGGTGTCCTCTTGCTTCTCTTTTCACAGGGATGAAAAAACTAATGCCTCAGGACTCAACTCAATTTGGGGGTTCCATTATTGAATCACACCTCAGGCCCCTAAAAGCTTCAGAAATGATGTTTCATCTTGAAAATCTCAGTCGTGTGATTTTTCCTCTCTCAGATTGATTGGCTGATTTATTTATATATTATTTTTATTTGTTTACTTATGCCTGCATTTACAAATTATTATTATTATTATTATTATTATTATTATTATTATTATTATTATTATTATTATTATTATTATTATTATTATTATTATTATTATTATTATTCGCTGAGCCCGAAAAGCGAATTATAAGGAAAAAAGAAAAGACACTATAAGATAAATTTG
>NC_089761.1:36261772-36274272 GCF_040412425.1 Macrobrachium rosenbergii | reverse complement strand
CGAAACTGGGTTAGGACTCACTTCTTGCCGCCCTCGAGTGACTAGAGATAAGAAGACTTCATTTGTCACCTAACGAGTAATCTCGTTATCCCGAACCCTCATTCGGAGGTTTACCCTTTCCTTTCTTTTCCGAAGGCAAATCTTTTCGTAAGAAAGATCTAAAAATCAGGGATTTTTTCGCGTTTTTTTTTTCCTGGCGCGTTTAAATGCGAGGAATTATTTTGTGACGATGAGACGCGGACCGTTGATTCTTCCTTCGGATATTCGTTTTGTTTCTGGATGTGATTACAGGGCGAAAATAATACTAGAAAATATTCTAAGGATTCCAAGTTTCGAAGACTCTTGAAATCTAGAATACAGTAGGATTTAAAAATTCATAATTTGCTTTTGAAGGAATGAAAGGAATAATTATTAAAAAAAGTTACAGTTGGCAACCTACCGATGCCACACAAGCACACATACATACATACATACATACACATACATACATACATACATACATACATATATACATATATATACATACATATATATATATATATATATATATATATATATATATATATATATATATATATATATATATATATATATATAAAGGGAAATAAATTTGTAAAATATATCACAATTATTATAGTTTAGTTATCATTCCACTTCTCATTTACTGTATAAACTACAGCATTTCAGGACTGAAAAAGAAAAAGCTATCACCCACACACACATATACATACAAGCATACACAAATAGGCAGGCAGACAAGCAGACTGAAAGAAAGAAAGGTTAATAGGAACTAACAATGCGAATCCGATCATTAATTAAAAAAATAGAATAATGTTTTGTAGGGCATAAAAAATCAAGAACAACACCAAACCCCAAAAACCTGACAAACAGATCTAAAAATTAGGAAGAAGAGAAAGAGAAAATAGTCAAAATAACAGAAATAGAAAGCAATAAAAGGATATTTCTGCTACCAGGCCTCCGGAGGTCCCGGAGGAGTCGCGAGCATTAGTTCGTATGGAAAGTAGATGAAAACTTCGCCTTTTCCAATGAAATTCGAGGAATCCTTTTATTTATTTTTTTTTAAAGAAAGGGGGAGGATGAAATCCTTTTTCCCTTATGAATCAATTTTTTGTTCTTTTCCAGATTTAGTGGAATATTCAGGCAATGATTTTTTTACTCCTGATGATGTTTTTTAATACCTTTATACAAGAATCCACACACACAGTAGATAAATATATATATAAAGGTTTTTAATATATATATTTATATATATAATAATATATATATATATATATATATATATATATATATATATATATATATATATATATATATATATATATATATATATATATATATATATATATATATATAATATATATATATATATATATATATATATATATATATATATATATATATATATATATATATATATATATATATATATATAAATATATTATATATATAATATATATATATATATATATAAACTTATAAAACTTATAACAGAATATCATTAAACTTAATCATTTACAAATGCTTCTTATACTGCGTTTTGACATCCTAATCTCATGACAAAAAGACGAACATTATTGTGAAAAGTGACTCGGCGGAAAAGCTTTGAATATAATAAAGAAAAAAGTCTAATGGCGAACGCTTTATTTGATTTAACAAACACGAATCAGCCTTAATCTTTTCCGACTTAGAAACAAAATTCTTTTGGCTTAAAAATCTGGTGACGAACATTCTGATTTATTTTGATGTCAAAATCCTTCTGCCTTCTATTTTAGAGACTAAATCCTTTCTGGTAAATTTGTAACAATTTCTTTTTTTATATCATATGCAAGATACAACCTTTGTCCCTTTTGCTTTAGGGATCAAATCCCTCTATTTAAAACGAAGACAAAAGACTTCCGATAAAAAATGCAAAGTTGGTTTGAGGTCTTTCTTCTCTCTTCTTTTCCTTTTCGAAGAAGCAGCAAAATTGCTAAAGGTCTGCTCCTGTGAATTGTAGCCTGATCTGGTCACTGATTTCCCTTGAACAAATAACAAATCCTTCTAATGCATATTTTCCTTGATATACACGAGATCTCAAGTAGTTAGCCTTTCTCTTGATTCTTCCCGGTGCTAAATTATTGTAATGCCTGTTTTCATTCATCCAGAGGTTAAAACATACAGTTAACTGTGAATATCTATTATTGTTTTTAGGTTTCCTTGGTGACATATAAAGAAAGCGAAAAATGCAGGGCAATACAAATAAAGAAGTAAACAGAAATTGAATCCATGGAGGAGACAGTCAGTCACATTTACATTATTATTCTTAATCATTTTGACTTTTCATATATCCTTTTCTCTTATAGTTTGCCTTTAAAGTAATGGCAAGGATTTTTCAGCCTTATAGCTTATTGAATAAGTGTGAAAATCAATTAAGTCTTTTATAAAGTGATGACGAAGAATTTTCAGCTTTATAGCTTATTGAACACGTGTGAATATTAATATTCTTTTTAATTCAGTGAAGAATTTTCAGCCTTATAGCTTATTGAACACATGTGTATATATATATTAAGTCTTTTTAAAGTGTTGACAAAGAATTTTCAGCCTTACAGCTTACTGGACACGTGTGTGAATATCAATATTCTTTTTAAAGTGTTGACAAAGAATTTTCAGCCTTACAGCTTACTGGACACATGTGTGAATATCAATATTCTTTTTAAAGTGATGAAGAATTTTCAGTCTTGTAGGTTATTGAACACATGTATAAATATCAATTAAGTCTTTTATAAAGTGATGACGAAGAATTTTCAGCCTTGTAACTTACTGAACACATGTATGAATATTAATATTCTTTTTGAATAAAGGAAGAATTTTCAGTCTTATACCTTCCTGAGCACACTTGTTAATATCAATAACGTTTCTAAGTAATGACGAATTTTCAGCCTTATAGCCTGTTGAACACATGTGTAAATATCAATGAAGAAGTCTTTTTAAAGTAATGATAAAGAATTTTCAGCCTTGTAGAGTATAGAACACATGTGTGAATATCAATATTCTTTTTAAACAAATGAAGAATTTCCAGCCTTGTACAGTATAGAACATATGTGTGAAAATCAATATTCTTTTTAAATAAATGAAGAATTTCCAGCCTTATACAGTATAGAACACATGTGTGAATATCAATATTCTTTTTAAATAAATTAAGAATTTCTAGCCTTGTACAGTATAGAACACAGGTGCGAATATCAGTATTCTTTTTAAATTAATGAAGAATTTTCAGCCTTGTAGAGTATAGGACACATGTGTGAATATCAATATTCTTTTTAAATAAATGAAGAATTTTCAGCCTTGTAGAGTATAGAACACATATGAATATCAGTCAACATTTTCCCTTACTTCTCTTTCCTTCTGCATCAGCTGAGCCGATTAGAGTAAGCATAAAAAACAGCTTAAAACGAACGAGAAAATATGTCATTGAAACTCGCATCATCGGAAAGTCTCTCATTACAGAGAAATGATATCAGATTAATCACGGGTGACATAATCGTTCGCAATATTTCATAAAAAAAAAAAAAATTTGCGGAATGTTTAACGTCCGCTATTTGTTAAAAAACAACATCAAGTAAAAATTATGGCCTGTCGTAATGAGCTCGTTTGGAAAATATATAGATATATTTCGAACTATCATAACCGGCCGTTAGCGGGGATGGTGTTTAGTGGTTGTCAAATAAACGCTCTCTCTCTTTTTTTTTCGACTGATTATTTTGATCTGTGAATAATGCGAAAGAATTTCGGGGTCAGTGGAGTGCTGGGATTTCATGTAACTTTGTGGAAATGTTATTGAATTAACATTTATGTAAATAGCCATGAAAATTTATTGTTATTGTTATTTTTTTGATAACAGTCATCCCATTCGACTGGGTGGTTTTTCTAGTGTGGGGTTCCGGGTTGCATCCTGCCTCCTTAGGAGTCCATCACTTTTCAAACTATGTGCGCTGTTTCTAGTAGCACACTTTTCTGCATGAGTCCTGGAACTACTCCGGCATCTAGTTTTTCCAGATTCCTTTCCAGGGATCTTGGGATCCTGCCGAGTGTTCCTATTATTATTATTATTATTATTATTATTATTATTATTATTATTATTATTATTATTATTATTATTATTATTATTATTATTATTATTATTATTATTATTATTATTTATGAATGTATATATGTATTTTTGTATGTACGTATATATAAATGTAACAAAATTAAAATTTACTCATGTGTATATATTAAAAACCATCTTTTAAAATAACTACTCATTATCATCAGAAAAAGGTATATATCTTAATAAATTCTTATATTTCAATTAATGCTCACCAAATGAAAAAGGTACATTGAATTTTGCATAAAACTAGAATAAAGGAAAGCAGAATAAAAACAGGAAATAACTACGTTTATGAAAATAAACCAGATATTCGACAAAAAAATTACCGTTACAATTAACGACGAACACCGCTTTATATTCTTGAAGAGAAAGGGAGAAATGGAAGAGGAAAGAAAGAATAGAGAGAAAGAGAGAGAGAGAGAGAGAGAGAGAGAGAGAGAGAGAGAGAGAGAGAGAGAGAGAGAGAGAGAGAGAGAGAGAGAGAGAGAGAGAGAAAGCTTGGAAAAACTAACTAATCAAATGAAAGAACAGGGAGTTAAGAAGGAATAGAAGACGAAGAAGAAAAGTAGAGAGAGAGAGAGAGAGAGAGAGAGAGAGAGAGAGAGAGAGAGAGAGAGAGAGAGAGAGAGAGAGAGAGAAGTAAAACTAGAAAAAGATAACCAATCAAATGCTTGTGAACAGAGAGGGAAGAAGAAGAAGAAGAAGAAGAAGAAGAAGAAGAAGAAGAAGAAGAAGAAGAAGAGAGAGAGAGAGAGAGAGAGAGAGAGAGAGAGAGAGAGAGAGAGAGAGAGAGAGAGAGAGAGAGAGAGAGAGAAGTAAAGCTAGAAAAAGATAACCAATCAAACGCTTGTGAACAGAGAGGGAAGAAGAAGAAGAAGGAAAAGAAGCGAAGAAGAAGAGAGAGAGAGAGAGAGAGAGAGAGAGAGAGAGAGAGAGAGAGAGAGAGAGAGAGAGAGAGAGAGACAAAGTCAGCTGCAACTAATTAACGGAAGATGAAAGAGCAGGTCGTGCAATTTTAGGACTCAACTTTCAATGAATCAAAGCGAAGAGATAATCAAGAAAAAAAAATGGACACTCGGCAAAAAACAATTTGCCAGGAGGGAAGCGAGGCTGGCACTTTTGGCAAAGTGAAGAGGGCGTCCTCCGCCAGTTTCATGATCGGGATGTTGGCAGGGCTGCCAACGCTGACGACGAGTCTGCCCCCAGTTTCGAGGGTGTCAAAGTGTGGCCAACGATATCTCGTCTTCATCTTGTAGAGTCTTTGTGAGTGTGTGTGTGTGTGTGTGTGTGTGTGTGTGTGTGTGTGTGTGTTGTGTGTGCAGTGCAAGAGATGGCTGGCAGCATTTCAGATATGGAATTCACTTCACTTTTCTCTTCATGCTTGAACATACACTACTATGCAAAGATCCAAGAGTTTATTTTGTACGTATGTCTTTTTTTCTTATAAGATAAGTGTACTATTGTATCTTTTTTTTTTGTCGTTCTTATAAGGTAAATGTGTGCTATTATGTCTTTTTTTGTCGTTCTTATAAGGTAAATGTGTGCTATTATGTCTTTTTTTGTCGTTCTTATAAGGTAAATGTGTGCTATTATGTCTTTTTTCGTGTTCTTTTAAGGCAAGTGTGTACTATTATGTCTTTTCTGTCGTTCTTTTAAGGTAAATGTGTGCTATTATGTCTTTTTTGTCGTTCTTATAAGGTACGTGTGCGATTATGTCTTTTTTTTGTCGTTCTTATAAGGTAAATGTGTGCTATTATGTCTTTGTTGTCGTTCTTTTAAGGTAAATGTGTACTATTATGTCTTTTCTGTCAATCTTATAAAGTAAATGTGTGCTATTATGTCTTTGTTGTCGTTCTTTTAAAGTAAATGTGTAATATTATGCCTTTTTTGTCGTTCTTTTAAGATAAATGTGTGCTATTATGTCTTTTTGTCGTTCTTGTAAGGTAAATGTGTGCTATTATGTCTTTTCTGTCGTTCTTATAAGGTAAATGTGTGCTATTATGTCTTTTCTGTCGTTCTTATAAGGAAAATGTGTGCTATTATGTCTTTTCTGCCGTTCTTATAAGGTAAATGTGTGCTATTATGTCTTTTTTTGTTGTTCTTATAACCTACAGGTGTGCTATTATGTCTTTTTAGTGCTATTATGTCTTTTTTTATAAGGTATGTGTGGTATCATGTCTTTATTGTCGTTCTTTTAAGCTGAAAGTGTGCTATTATGTCTTTTTTGTCGTTCTTATATGCTAGAGGTGTGCTATTTATCCAATGAATTCTACCCCCTTGTTTCGAAATCAAATGCACCCGATTATTGTATTTGCAACAGGCTTCTTTTTTTATTTAATTATTACTTGTGGTTTTTTTTAACAATGGGATCCATTTACTTTGCAAAACGAATAACGGGAGTTTATATTTTTCAAGTTTGAAGACTGATACTCATATATGCAAGAAATAAGTTTGCCGGCTCTTTGAAGAGAATTGGAACAGAAGTATATTTTATAGCGTTATTGGTTTTCCTATTTTCGTGAACAGTTCTGATAACCTGGACAGCGCAGAATACTCAAACATTTATGATGCTCTCAAAAATCGTTGACTATAATGCCATTGCTGCAAATAAATTCAGAATGGTCGTTGTTCAAAAGCTTTCTTTTAATGTCAGTCTAATCTTGAAAATAATGATATCTTCAAATATCACATTTCAAAGATAATACTTATTCCAGATACAAAAGCCTCCCAGAGAGAGAGAGAGAGAGAGAGAGAGAGAGAGAGAGAGAGAGAGAGAGAGAGAGAGAGAGAGAGAGAGAGAGAGAGAGAGAAAAGTATTTGAACCTTATGTATATTCGTATTATTATTGTTGCAATAAAATTTCGTAATTATCTTTCTTTTTCTGTAAGAATTTTCGCATTATCTTTTTAACTAGTGCACCGTGATAGTCAGAAATAACGAGAATATTTAAACAATTTATAAAAGAATCATACTTATGTAAATAGAATTGTTTTTCTTTACAATTATTAATTATACATTTTGTGACAGTTCAGCGTGAATATCTTCACTATTAGACTATTTGCTTTAAAAAGAAAATGTTTAACATATTGAAGAACTGTAAGTTCTAATAATAATAATAATAATAATAATAATAATAATAATAATAATAATAATAATAATAATAATAATAATAATAATAATAATAATTAGAAACTGGGTGGAAAATTCAATTAACATAAAATTCTAATAAAGTGAACTTTTTTAGTAATAATTTTTCTCTTAATATTTACTGGGACAAAATTACAGTTGCATGCGAATCAATATATTTAAATTCTGAAGAGAAGAAGAAGAAGAAGAAGAAGAAGAAGAAGAAGAAGAAGAAGAAGAAGAAGAAGAAGAAGAAGAAGAAGAAGGAGGAGGAGGAGGAGGAGGAGGAGGAGGAGGAGAAGAAGGAGAAGACACGAAATAAAATTCCAGAATCTTCCAGACTGCGTCTGACCTCGCCGGACCGGCGAAAAACACTTTCTCTTCATCAGCGACACGCGAAAAAAACAAGTTTCTTAATAACGAAGTTTCCTCAAATCACAAACTTTCTCTGGTCCCGTGATCACTGAGCCAGAAGTTCTGGAGGGAAAATTCAACCTCTTTTCACTATCGAAGCTCGACTTGTCGGGGGCCGGGGTGGTGGGTGGGTTGGGGGGAGGATGTGACGCAGGTACGCAGAGGAGGATGTTTTAAAGTGAAAGAGAAAATTAGCAAAAACTCTCAAACCCTTGAAGGCTCTTGCACTCATGACGGTGTCAGGACCGAATAAATAACAAGTAAAAAGTGCGCCGAAGTTTCTTCGGCGCAATCGAGTTTTCTTTACAGCCGCTATTTGTAATTGTGGAAATTCATATCTAATTAGTTTCTCGGAAGCATGAACCATTTCTCGGTAATCATAACAGAATACAAGAAAAAGAAAACTCTTAAATTTCTGGTGATATTAGACGACAGATTATATATATATATATATATATATATATATATATATATATATATATATATATATATATATATATATATATATATATATATATATATATATATATACTGTATACATTGTACTAATTGCATGTAAATCATTCGTGGTCTTGCTGTTAACGTAGTTTTTGTTTTGCTTTGCTTGGTCATGAATAACTGAATCAGTGCCTTTCCTACCAACAACACTCCCTCCCCCACCCCCGCGAGGATTTTCTGTATTTAAGTGGTACCTTTATGTTCTGGTTGTTCGACTGCTCGTCGTCCCTTCCTCGCTTGTTATCGCGTTCTCGTTTTTGGAACATTTTGGATTAGTAATCTGGAGTGTACTCAGCTCTTTCATAGTGGGAAGGTAGCTTTCAGTATATAGGAGCCTCGCAGAGAGAGAGAGAGAGAGAGAGAGAGAGAGAGAGAGAGAGAGAGAGAGAGAGAGAGATCCGTGGGACGCCTTGGTGCTTGCCATGATCCTTCATCTACGAAGGGGTTCCTCTTCTTGGACCCGTGCTGTATAGGTTACGTTCCTGTGCCTCCAGGAGTTCTCCACTGTTTTTCGCCTGCGTTACCAACTCCACCTGCGGGCGTGTTATTGGAGCTCCGCGCCTGCCACTTCTACCGTGCTTGGCCTTCAGAGACTTGATAAGGCTTAATCTGAATTTTATTCCTGGTATTAACTTTGGACGTCACTGACTCGTGTCAGTAGTCGGTTTTCCAGTGTGGTTTCTTCATGATTCTTGGAAAGCCTTTTTATATATATATATATATATATATATATATATATATATATATATATATATATATATATATATATAATTATATATGTGTGTTTGTATGTGTGAGTATGTGTGTGCGCGTTGGGTTATGTTTGTGTTCTTTGTCCAAATTAATCAGGGAGTTTCTTGCTCTTACGAAATCATTTATACCAAGATAACCAGTGAGAAAAATCCTGTTGGTAAAATAAAACAATTTAAGTAATCTAAGAGTAAAGAAAGGAATTCGTAGTATTTGTCGGTTTCATATCTAAAAAAAAAGGAATAAAGAAAAAATGGAATTTTTTTACTGTACAAAAATTCGTACAATGTTTTTCACCTTTACAAGGGAAAAACTATTTCAAGAACAAAAAGACTTGCATAAAAATATTTCGGGTGCTGTGGAGTGAAATCACATTCTACTGAGTTTTTTTCTTTATTTTCTAGATAATCTTTTTTTGCCGAAGTAATATTCTTTATTCATTTTTCGACGAAACTTGTATTGCTGTCTTATGCTATATACAGTACTACTGTCTTTATATTTTATAAAGAAAAAATTACACCCATTTTTTTTAGGCAACTGTGATTTTTAAAAATTATTCTCTACTGATTACTATTAAACATTCTTTTTCAATGTCGCTTCTAGATCAGAATGTGCGATAAATCATTTTTTATACATTTTTTCCTAGTGATGAGTATCTGATTAGCTTAGGGAACATACTAATATTATTTCAATATAACTAAGTTCATTCTTCCTCATATAAGACCAAAGATATTGCACATTTCTTCCTTTATGTTTCGATACATTTAAGAACACTAAAAAGTTTCGTAAAGCTTTATTTTCTAAGATATACTAAATACATGTACATCTGAGAAATCTTTAAATAAATATCAGCATGTATATATTTATCTTTGTATTTTTCACTTATGAACAAGGTCATAGCGTAAGATGGATTTCAGGCACCATTACACTTGATGATGAGATAAGATTGTCCTTATGCCTACACATTGAAGCAAAATTTTCAAGATTTATACGACTGTCCATTATGAAAAGAAATAATCTGTTCACATAACTTGCATTAGTCTGGCATTTGTCCATAAAGCTTTGATGTATTTGTTTTAACATTCTGTATCAGATGCTTCTCAAAATGTGGCAGACATTTTAAAAGCAGGTCTTTGAATTTCTTAGCAATACACAAAACTACCAATTCTGAAAAAAAATGCATTTTAAATATCTTAATATTATCCTTCTATAAAAAATAAATTATACTTATAATCCTTACCAGTATCCCCTTCTGAAAAACATGTGGTTCTTATAAAACATGTATTTAGACTTTAACATTAGCCTCTTTTGAAAAAGCTTTTTAACATGCCCTAGTATTATCCTTCTCTGAAAAAAGGATGGCTGTATGTTTAACAGCATAGCTTACTGAAAAAATTATACTCCTTAGAATTATCTTCATTTTGAAAAAAGAACACTTTGCCAATATCCTGTTCTGAAAACAGTGTATACTTTTATCCGCTGATATTATTTTCATCTAAAAAAAATTTTTTTACATACGCAGAATTACAAGATTAAACTTCCAGCCCAAGAAATTCACGTAAAAAACCTATTAGTTTCTTTGACGTATCCTCAGCTTTTCACTTCATCTCCCCAGGCGTTTTCCATACCGTTCTCTAAGTGTTAAAAGACGAGCGTCAGGTAGCAGCTATTTCCAGCAATTTTTGACTTCCCTTTACTATCAAGTTCCTTTGAAGTCTTTCTTTTGTTACCCTCCCCGCCACTTAAGTCTTTTTCGTTGTTTTTTTTTATCGTTTGCTCTTTCTCTGTACATTTGTTTATATTCTTTTATTCTTTTTTTTTTATTTAATAGAAGTCTTTTTTTTTTGCATCTGCCGGTAACTATTATTATATGATTTCCTTTGTTGTTCATGTTATCTTTGATAATTTTTTTTATATCATGACATGTCGATTGTGATGCAAATATTTTATAGTAAGATTTTGTTTATATATATATATATATATGTATATATATATATATATATATATATATATATATATATATATATATATATATATATATATATATATATATATATATATATATATATATGAATATTATATATATATATATAAACAAAATATTATTGTTATATAAACAAAATATTAAATTTCTTGGCTCTCAGAACATCCAGTCATTTATCATAACTCTGAAAACTAAGTATAATAACTAGATAATCTCTGACAAGCTTTTGATCATTTTATAAAAATCCAAAAAAATATAAAAAAAAACTACTATCACTATCTTTGCTTTCACGAAAGAAGAAGTTTCCAGGCACGTTGAACAAAATTACACCAGAAATGCTTTCGAACTACTTTTCATTCAGAAGCGAAAAATGAACGAATGCCAACGAGTGCAAAGTTGGTTACCCAGAGAGTTAAATGCATTTGTACAATTTGTGAAAGTTGGTTTTACATTAAGCAACGCAACCGTATTTCAGGTATTCTGAGTAAGTTTTGTATTTTTGTCTATTAATCAGAATTAAAACATTTTCCATCTGGCTTTCATGCAGATGTTGTTGGGTAGGATTTGAACGAGGTAGTAAGATAGATGGCAGAGTGATTGATGTGGAGAGAACAGTTTAGTTACAGTCGAAGATGAGGATGTGAGGATGATGCGTCTGCCAGATTATTTTTTCTTTGTTAGTTCTTTGTGAATCCCATGATGTGAAGTTGTTCAAATCCTTCATATTTGGAGGAAAATATTTCAATACTTTTGTCAAATTTATCAAGAGAGTTAGAAGTTAACGCTTGGCCTTAACTTGGTTGAAAATAGAGCTTAGTTTAGAGTTAAGCCTGCGAATAATACACACACACACATATATATGTATATGTATATGTATATGTATATGTATATATATATATATATATATATATATATATATATATATATATATATATATATATATATATATATATATATATATATATATATATATATATATATATATATATATATATATATATATATATATATATATATATTTTGCCCAAAAAAAAAGAAGAAAAAAAACAGAACTTTTTTAAAGAAAAGGAACATGGAAACCAGAATGAAAATAGCAATGGGTGAAAAACAAAGACTGTCTGGAACTGCACTGCAAACGAAATACATAATTCAGATGTGCTGTACAAGAGAAACAATACGAGACAATACTAAGACTGAACTGGGAAAGAAAAACAAGAGGTGGAAGTTCTTCCAGAGACGTATTGTAAAAGTTAATAGTGGAAAAATGAAAATAAAAACCACTGCTGTGAGATGGAATTTAAAATTAAGTGCATAGAGAGAGAAACGTAATAAAACAGTCTTTATAGTGACATAAACAAAGAAAAAATTATATAATAAAGCTAAACTACAACCGAGAATCAACACTAGAAGCACAAGGGCACACTGAACCAAGGCATAACCCACTAAAGGTGGAAACAGAGAGAGAGAGAGAGAGAGAGAGAGAGAGAGAAGCTAAACGAGAGAAACACGATAAAGCAGACTTTATTGTAAAATAAATAAAGGAAAATAAAAAAATAAAACTAAACTACAACCGAGATT
>NC_089761.1:36246772-36256772 GCF_040412425.1 Macrobrachium rosenbergii | reverse complement strand
TCTTTGTTGTCCAGTTACTCACTTTTCCTTTTCATTCCTCTTTTTTTTTGTCTCGCAAACTTCCTGTTCTTTTTCCCATACTGTGCTTTTACTCGAATTAACTTGCTCTTTGAAGCTTCAAATTACATCACGAAAATGAGTTCCCTGCCTTAATGCAGCGAGTGTGTGAGAGAGAGAGAGAGAGAGAGAGAGAGAGAGAGAGAGAGAGAGAGAGAGAGAGAGAGAGAGAGAGAGAAAATCTAAATCACTTCGCTTTTTCATATATTGTGCTTCAAACACCCAAGTGTAAATTACGTAAAATTATACAATTAACATATAATTTTGTGTGTGAATATTCCCGTGGAAAAGTGTATTTCTTATGGGGGAGGATGGCTGTTGTAAAATACGAAGCAAGTTCCTGCCATTTCTCTCTCTCTCTCTCTCTCTCTCTATGTATATATATATATATATATATATATATATATATATATATATATATATATATATATATATATATATATATATATATATATATATATATATATACTGTATATATATACATATATATATACATATATATAATTATATATATATATATATATATATATATATATATATATATATATATATATATATTTCTCTCTCACTCCATCCGGTTTGTGAAGGATCTAAGGGGCAAAGGAAAGAGCAGGAAGCACAAAGAGAGGAAGAGAGGAATAGAATGACACTTCCCTTGTTCTCCTGTTTGAAAGAGTTTCAAAGAGACCCGAAATGCTTTGCTACAGTGAAAATAGAAGCTTCTTGTCTGTCTGTCTGTCTGTCTGTCTGTCTGCCTGTCTGCCTGTGTCTGTCATTTTGTCTGTTTCTCTGTCTTTCTGCTTCTCTATCTCTCTTTTTTCTTCTTTGCAGTTTCATATTTTCTTTGCATAAAAGATTTTTTTTATTCATAATCATAATTAATCTCCTTTTCTTTCTGTCTGTCTGTCTGTCTCTCTCTCTGTCTCTCTCTCTCTCTCTCTCTCTCTCTCTCTCTCTCTCTCTCTCTCTCTCTCTCTCTCTCTCTCGAGCATGCGCGCACGACCACTCACATACAAAAACATACGCTCATACATGAACACTTTTTCCCTCGAGCACCAACTTTTATCGGTATAGTAATCTCTCTCTCTCTCTCTCTCTCTCTCTCTCTCTCTCTCTCTCTCTCTCTCTCTCTCTCTCTCTCTCATGCCTGCAGGTGTGTCGGGCAAAAATCCATCTCCTTTAGAGCAGGAAATGTGGGGAAAGTTTTTCTTCAATTTTTTCTCACCTGCGAGAAACAATTTTTTTTCCGATCACTGTCATTAAATTGTACAAAGGTTACATAAAGGATACACCAAGAGATTAAAGACTTCAGTTAAAACTTTTTCTATGGCATATATGCAAATTTTTACTTATGGTGCATTTGCACATATTTTTTTATTTTTTTTTTTTTTAGATTCGTCTGTTTCCATTCATTCCTGTAGGTTTGTGTGTTTATTTAATATGAAATATGTTGTATTTATATTGTATTGTTTTATCTCGTGTCGTTGTAAATAATTTCATGCATGCGTTTAAATTTATCTCTGTGTTTCATACGTATTTTTATGTCAAATGTGAGTGTATATTTAGTTATTTTTGTCTTGTGTGTGTATTTTTTTTGTACAGTACTAAGATTTTTTCAAAATATACTGTTAAAATGGTGCAGACACAAAGATAAAAGTGATACAAGTTCAGTTCTACCTTTCCTGTTTATAATATATTTTTCCTCTTCTTGAAAAAATACAATTACAAAATTATACAAGCTATACAAGTATCTCTTTTCAGCATTCCATGTAAATATTTAAAATATTTCAAAGAGTGAAAAAACATACCCATATAAGCTTCTTTCATGTTTTATTATAATTTCAGGGAGCAAGTGATTTTTATAACATTACGTCATAATTGCTATGTTTTAATAAAGAAGTTCTTTCTGCTTCTCTCTCTCTCTCTCTCTCTCTCTCTCTCTCTCTCTCTCTCTCTCTCTCTCTCTCTCTCTCTCTCTACAAGGACGTAGACACAGACACATATTAAAAACACACACACACTCACACATAACACACATATATGTGTATATATATATATATATATATATATATATATATATATATATATATATATATATATATATATAGATATATATATATATATATATATATATATATATATATATATATATATATATATATATATATATATATATATATATATATATATATTCATATATATAAATATATATACATACATACATATAATACACATGTATATATTCCAACAAGTTTTATTCTCAAAAACTCTCTCTCTCTCTCTCTCTCTCTCTCTCTCTCTCTCTCTCTCTCTCTCTCTCTCTCTCTCTCTCTCTCTCTCTCTCTCTCTCTCTCTCTCTCTCTCTCTCTCTCTCATACACACGCACAAACACACAAGCATACAAGCAATCTCTCTCGCTAGAACTAGTTCTATGGAGCTTTTAAAAAATGTTTTCTTTAAATAACGCCCACGTTTCTCTCCGCCATCCAAGCCTCTCTCTCTCTCTCTCTCTCTCTCTCTCTCTCTCTCTCTCTCTCTCTCTCTCTCTCTCTCTCTCTCTCTCTCTCTCTTCGGAATAAAGGGAGGATGAAAAATGGCCTCAGTCCCTCTTAATTGTAGCTTTTTCCTTTTCCATGCCTATAACTTTCCATTGTCTGTTGTTTTTTTTGGTTTTTTTTTGCCACATCTTTTCATCCTATTTTTTTCGCCCTTCTTTTCGTGTGGACAGAGTAAAAAACGCAAGTTTTTTTTTTTATTCTGCTGAATATTCAATAAAAAATAGATTTTCTAGGAGAAAAACAATTGGAGCTTGATCTCATTGGTAGCTGCAACAAAAGCTTCTATTCTTTCCGGCCCTCTTTTTTATAGGAACTCGGATTTCTCGCTTGTTTCATGGGATACAAATTCTTGTAACCGGGATTTTTTTTCTTTGTTGCGTAAGCGGAACAGGGCAGGGAAGATTTTACAAAAATAGAAATGTAATTAAAATGGGTATTACGTGAGGCGTTTTCATTGCCTCTGGGAATTGACGTTTCTGTATGGAATTCATAAGGCTCGCTATTTATGGATATTCTATTATTTATCATTCTATATAAAACGAATATGTATGTGAAACAAAAATATAAAAATGATTGACAGTATTATTTCGTACGCGGAATTTCAAAGAATCACTCTTGATTATTCTTTATGTTTGTCATTAAATAAAAAAAAAAAAAGATCCTTCAAGTGACTATCGTGTGTAGTTACACGAATAATCCTTTAGGAGAATTATCACTATCATTATTTTTTTTGTCTGTCACTGCCATCCCATACGACTGGGTGGTTTTTATAGTGTGGGGTTCCGGGTTGCATCCTGCCTCCTTAGGAGTCCATCACTTTTCTCACTAACTGCGCTGTTTCTAGTAGCACACTTTTTTGCATGAGTCCTGGAGCTACTTCGGCATCTAGTTTTTCCAGATTCCTTTCCAGGGATCTTGGGATCGTGCCTAGTGTTCCTATGATTATGGATACAATTTCCACTGGCATATCCCATAGCCTTTTTTATTTCTATTTTCAGGTCTTGATACTTATTATTATTATTATTATTATTATTATTATTATTATTATTATTATTATTATTATTATTATTATTATTATTATTATTATTATTATTATTATTATTATTATAAGGAGAGTAGACCCTATTTTATCCCTGTCCTGTTAAAAAGAATGGAAGCATCGGTGGACCTGATCTTATACAAGATCTTTTCAATTCTCGTATAAAAGCAATTCCACTGTGACTAGCCATTCTTTCTAACAGATATTATTATTATTATTATTATTATTATTATTATTATTATTATTATTATTATTATTATTATTATTATTATTATTATTATTATTATTATAAATTGTATTTTCTGGATTTTTATCAATTTCTCTTAAATCTGTTTGGCAAGGAAAAAACAAATATCAAGAGACGACTATCAGCTTCCAAAAGTCGAATCAGGTCCCAAGGCCGTACTGTATGATCAACAACACCTCCAAATTCCGGAGAAAATTATGAGAAGTAGATTTCCAGGAAGGTCCTGTTTCGCGTCTGCTGTAACCAGGAAGTCTGAAGTCACATTCCTCTACGATTTTCGCAACTTATTTCTCGTGTTTTTATTGCATTCCTGGGGTGTTTTTTTCGCTCTCCTGAAGGTGAATCACACTAGAATTTTTTAATATGGCATTGGGTAGCTGTTTTTTTTTATTAAGGATACGTCGCCTTCATTGTCTCATTATATTGATTATAAATGTTACTATCTATCTATCTTTCTATCTTATATATATATATATATATATATATATATATATATATATATATATATATATATATATATATATATATATATATATATATATATATTTATTATATATATATATATATATATATATACTCATATATATATATATATATATATATATATATATATATATATATATATATACTGTATATAATTGTTCGAAGTTCCTTCAATGTCAAACTTCAGGCACAGCCAAGTTCATCATCATCATCATCATCATCATCATCATTATTATTATTATTATTATTATTATTATTATTATTATTATTATTATTAGTCTGCTGTTCTTAATGGAAATACCCTACCCATAAAACACTAAAACTTATATTTCTTCAATAGATTTGCATTGAAATCAGCAGAATTTTCGATGCTACTCTTCATTTCTACTCCAATTTTCCAGACATTTTCATCGTTTTTTTTTTTATTTTTTCGGACACTGAAGCAAGAGTCGGTGCCGGGCCAAATATCGAAATCCGGAGAGTTCCATCTATCATGGGAATTGGATTAAAATGTTCGTTCGTCATCACAAACGAGTTTCCCATTGTTTTGCGATTCTTATCATCAGTCAACGTCAGGCATTCGACGGCGATTGGGGAGTTTTTATTTCGGAAATATCTTTCTGTATAAAATACGCACGCTCACATACAAACGTGCATTCATACATATACACACTCATACACTCTTACATGCATACATACATACACATACTTTTCAATACACTTTTGTCTATTTGTTAATTTATTTTCTTTTTCTTTTTTAATGAGTGAGTGGGATCTCTTCTTTCCGTATTTCCTTTTATCAACTCTTACTTCTTCCTAATGAACACCTTAATATTCTTTGGAAGCTGGAATCTCAAGTCAATATATATATGTGCTTGTTCCAATGGAATAAGTTTCATCTTCTGAATAATACATATACAGTGTATATATATATATATATATATATATATATATATATATATATATATATATATATATATATATATATATATATATATATATATATATATATATATATATATATATATATGAAAAGGAAATGATAAATACACTGACTATATGGTAGACTGACTAGAAGTATTAGCATATATTTAAAAATTGTATAACCATAAAACCTCAGATAATTTGAGAGCTCACCCACATCCTACAATTAAAAAGAGGTGACAAAAAACTTTATGAAGACGTAGAAATCTCTCAGAGCTTCATTCTTCCATAAACGCCACTGTTTTGAGCATCTAATATCCTGAGAGAGAGTTATCTACACTAGAATTCTGTATGATGAAAAACACACCTATTTTTCAGGGTGCGAAAATGTCTCCGGCGCGCCAGGAATTCCAGCAATTTGCTCCAGAGGGATTCAATTACGGAATTATTACTGCTTTTTTCTTTTTTTTTTTTTTTGAGAAAGTCTCTTCTCTGAACCTTTTCAATTCATCAAAGGACGGCGCAGAAGTTACAACTTCCCGTAATATCACAGAATGACAGGAGGTATCGTTTCCAGGGGAATTTAAGCAACTTGAATTTTGGAGGGACGACAGAGCAGCATTTTAAGTGATTTTATACTTCATGTAACTTAGGACTGAAGAGTCATTATTTAGGGTAGGATGTATACTAATTAAGCGAGTGTACATATGTATACCAATGTATATATAATCATATATACATGAGAAAATAGAGAGAGATACGGCTTCTCCTTAGTAGGAAGATGAAACAAAAGTTACTGAGATGTATTGTTTGATTAGAATTGAATCCTAAAAAAAAAAAAAAATGCTTCTCAGCTAGATACAAGAAAAGGACAAAATTCATCAAGAAATACACAAACAAACATATATATATATATATATATATATATATATATATATATATATATATATATATATATATATATATATATATATATGTATGTATGTATGTATATATATATATATATATATATATATATATATATATATATATATATATATATATATATATATATATATATATATATATATAAATATATACATATGTATGTATGTATGTATGTATATATATATATATATATATATATATATATATATATATATATATATATATATATATATATATATGTATATATATATATATATATATATATATATATATATATATATATATATATATATATATATATATATATATATATATATATATATTGCACGTAGTTGGCTTCAAAATGCCCTAGAGTAAAAGGATAACTTTATACCATTTTATTTCATTTTCCCCATAACGATCAACTATCTTTATACTTCACATCGAGTTTTCACTCCCGGAATAAAAGTTATAAATATATCCCTACGAATATTCAAACGTTTTTCAAGCATCCAATCCACAATAACTGAAGACGCGAATAATCTCCCAAGACGACACCATATTTCAGCCAGGCAAACGCCTTCCAAGCCCCCTCACCAAAAACAACGTCCCCGAATCCCGAGGCTTGTCAGTGGATCCACCGAAATCTCCTTTGTAACTTCAGCCGATGCCTCGGGGGGAATTGTTCACACGCTAATCGGATTACCACAACATGCGAGGAATACCAGGCATCCCAGAACGAAAGTAGATATCCTTCCTGCCTGGCAGAAGGACGTGGTAAGGAGGCGTCCTTCATACGAAGGACCCTTCTTGACGTCAAGGCTTGCGAAAGTGGCTGTGCGCGGTTGCGTGAACCAGGTATTTTCCAAGCCTGCTTTGAAGTCCGGTTGACGCTGACCTTGTGCATCCTTGAAGTATTACCATTATTTATTCATTCATTTATTCATTTAACTATTAATTGGTTAATTTATTTATTTATTTCCTTATTTACTTATTTGTTTATTTATTCATTCGTTTATTTATTCTTTTGTCATAAAGAACAGATCATTTGAAAACTATTAAATTCTCTCTCGTGTACCCAAAGTGGTTTTATCATCGATAATGATATAGAAAAATATATATATATATATATATATATATATATATATATATATATATATATATATATATATATATATATATATATATATATATGTATGTATGTATACTGTACAGTATGTTTCTACAATCTTATTTCTATGTTTCAGACATTGTCGAAGGAAAGAATTTTTACATGGTCCATATTCAAATGCCCAAGTATATAAATTACAAATATTTGGGAAGAATGCCAGATCAACGCTACCCTGAAGACGTCAGCCAAAACTTTATTTTCATAAACAGAGAAAATATTTTTTCCTTCTTAAAGAGCTGTTGACAGAACATACACAGGTTTCAAGTTACAATCTTCAAGATTGTGAAATTATGTAACCCTTTGCTTAATTTCTTCAAACTCAGGAAATGGCCTCCCAGTGCAACATATTAATTTTAGTAGTCTTATTTATCTTTAGTCTCTTACTTCTTATCACATTAAATCATTAAATAGTAAGAAATGATGTAGAGACCCAAATATATGGTATATTTTATGTCCCATTCTTACAGCAAACCCAGTGAGGGTTGAATCAGATTTTTTGTGGACATTTATTTCGATGTATCTTGTTTTTAATGAAAGGAAAACTGTTTATGGGTCAAACAAAAAGGTTGACAGACAGACAGACAGAGAACGTATTGATTGCGTCAATGATTTGAAAGTTAGTCCTTCCACTGAAAGACTGGCCATTGTAACTCATGAGAAATGAGATGATGTACTGTAGCTTGAGTGTGAGCAAAACTTTTATTTTCTATTTTCAATAATGTTCAAATTCCACATTAGCCCTATTTATCTATCTATCTATCTACCTATCTATCTATCTATCTATGAGATTCATTGTTTTGTATAAAAGGTATGGTAGACGAAAACCCAGTATTATCTATCTCTCTCTCTCTCTCTCTCTCTCTCTCTCTCTCTCTCTCTCTCTCTCTCTCTCTCTCTCTCTAATGTTCAAATTCTACATTAGTTCTATCTATCTATCTATCTATCTACCATTCTATCTATCTATGAGATTCATTGTTTTGTATAAAAGGTGGTGGTAGACGAAAACCTCTCTATCTCTCTCTCTCTCTCTCTCTCTCTCTCTCTCTCTCTCTCTCTCTCCCCCTGCTTTAAAGACGAAATACTAACCCAACACTCATTTCATGAATAGGGGTAAATAAGATACTGAATATATAAAGCGGAATAATGAATGGAGCTCATGCTTTTATTGTTTCTCAAATGTACAGTACACACACACGCATACGCACATACACACACACAAATACATATATTTTTTTTTCCTTGGAGTAACTGGACACCAATATAGTACAACCTTTTGCTTTCTCACTAGGAATGAGGCTGCTAGCCTTACCCCACTAGTTCTCACCTTCAGCAAAAGCTGCAACTCATTCACATCTCTCCGAACTCCTAGAAGGTAAATCGGGAGTGAACCACATAAAAAACGCGAGCAGAGCATAGCATCGCATAGCCACAAACATACATAAACATACACATTACATACGTCATTCGATGCAGGAGGTGGGAAAGCAATTACATGCCAAAGTCTTAGGCGGAGAGACTCAAATCCCTCGCTAGGGTCTTGACTTGGGGTGCGTAATTGACTTGAGTCTCGAACACGCGTTCCCCAAGTAACGGCGGATAACAAGACCTCATTTGCAGGAGAGCGAGTAATCTCGTCACTTCCTCCTTCCTCCTCCTCTTCCTCCTCCTCTTTCTCCTCTTCCCCTTTCCATGGTTTACGACTGATTTTCCTCTTCTTTTCTTCACCTTAACTTTATTTTTCTGTAAAAGAAAACTATTGTGCCGTCTTTTTTCTGTCCGTCCGTACGTTTTTCTGTCCACACTTCTTTCTGTCCGCACTTTTTCTGTCCGTCCTCAGATCTTAAAAGCTACAGAGGCTAGAGGGCTGCAAATTGGTATATTAATCATCCACCCACCAATCATCGAACATACCAAATTGCAGCCTTCAATAGTTTTTTTTATTTTATTTAAGGTTAAAGTTAGCCATAACCATGCTTCTGGCAACGATATAGGAGAGGCCACCACCGGCCCGTGTTTAAAGTTTCATGGGTCGCGGCTCATACAGCATTATACCGAGAAAACCGAAAGATAAATCTATTTTCGGTGGCCTAGATTATACGCTGTAGTAGCTGTACAGAAAACTTGATTTCGCCGAAGAAACTTCGGCGCATTGTTTACTTACTTTTAAATTATTCTCAGACACTAAGTCGCATTTGCTTCGACGTGCTGTTCAGCTTTCATTTGGGCAATTATATTCCAAAGTCTGAGTGTCGTGTAAATACAAAACGTATCACTTCTGGATTCCTTTAAAACAAAAGTAAATGACATTAGTAGCTACATAAAAATAAAATTCGTTCTTGTAATATTACTGTAAAATTTTAGTGAACAGGGAAGACATGAATGAGCAGGATTCATGAGTTTCCTGGAATTTACATGTGTGCGTGTGTGCGCGCGCTTGTGTGTGTGTGTGTGTGTGTGTGTTTCCAGTCCAACATATATGGAAATTTAAGGAACCTACACAATTCTCGAATTGTTTTCTGAACTCTAAGACAGAAAATTATTGACACCACAGAGAAACAACGCCACACGAATTATTATTTGTGTGTGTGTGTGAGTGTCTGTGTCTTGTCAATCCA
>NC_089761.1:36216772-36241772 GCF_040412425.1 Macrobrachium rosenbergii | reverse complement strand
ATTAAAGTTTCCATCTTTATATATGTCCTCTCGACTCAGCAGATCTTAAAGGAAAAAAAAAAGTTAAATTCTTAAAAATACTTTTCCATTCAAAGTCCGAGAAATAAAATTTTCTCCCCATTCAGGAACTACAAAAATTCGAAAGAAAATTCGAAGCTAAAGCAACGTACTTCATCCTAACTTCGCTCTTTTCGTGGGTGGCTTTTGTACATAAATCTAAAAATAAGTCATGTTTTTTACAAAGAAGTTTGAAAAGAAGCTGGTGCACAATATCACTATTCTAAAAATGGTCTTGCGTCGAGACAGGATGTTGGCTATGAAATAACTCTTCACCTCAGACCACTTCAGTGAGTAGGACTTGAGGGCTTGCACAGCTAATTGGTTATAGGACGAAGATGATAATCATTCGTTCATGTATTTGCACACACACACACACACACACACACACACACACACACACACATATATATATATATATATATATATATATATATATATATATATATATATATATATATATATATATATATATATACATAATATATATATATATGTATGTATACATATATACCATATACATATATATATGTATATATATATATATATATATATATATATATATATATATATATATATATATATATATATATATATATATACTGTATGTATATATGTATTATATATATGTACACACAAACACACGCATGTATATATATACACATATACATCTACATATATATATATTTTCATACATATATATATATATATATATATATATATATATATATATATATATATATATATATATATATATGTACACATATGCAAACATACATATGTGTGTGTGAAAGTATTGTTATACTGAAATTGACACTGTCGATATTCAACCAGCCCTGTCTATAGAAATAACAGAACAACATCAGCTACATATAAATAAGAATATTCTCAGAAAATAAAACCTGTTATTTACACATACGAGAGCCACTGCATCTAAATTAAGCCAACTATACCATCGACGTAAACGGGAAACATGTTTGCAGTTCGTTTCCAGGAAAAAGTATTTTCACTCCGGGGCCAGTGACATATACATATTAATTATTTGCATTATAATAGCATCAGGAAAATATATTGATACGCTTCTTTTTTGGGCCAGTGAATTCGTGTCCTCCAAATATACATTTAAAATATTTGTGGAACAGTATGGGATATATTAATTATATTTGCACTCGGGTGTGAATTATTCACAAAGGTATAGAAAATTCGATAATAAACGATATTTGTGGATTAATGCATCCATATATACACACATACACACACACACACACACACATATATATATATATATATATATATATATATATATATATATATATATATATATATATATATATATATATATATAGATAGATAGATAGATAGATAGATAGATAGATAGATAGATAGATAGATAGATAGATAGATAGGTAGATAGATAGATAGATATATGCGTGTGTGTATGTGCGTGCATATCAATATCAGTTTTCTTGGAAAATTACGTAGCCTGATTTGGGTATCTGAAAGAATATTTTACTTATAAAAATATCACCTTTTTTCACATTGGGGATCCTAAAGAAAAACGTATTTTCCAGAACTTCTTTTAATCATCTGGTGCTTTTTATATTTCATCTACGACTAAAGAAAATATCCTTTTACAACAGATTTACTTTTTTCTTTTAGAAAAAGCCTAAATTCTCTCATGGCCGTAAAAAGTGAGCGAGTATCTCCAAAGATTGTAAAAGTAAGTTGTTGTTGACAAGAATTTTGATAATAGTAATATTTCCTTCCAAGAAAGCCATTTAACGCCTTGATAAATAAAAAGGAATACTCAAAAGAGTAGCTATACAG
Organism: Macrobrachium rosenbergii; assembly: GCF_040412425.1. Classification (NCBI taxonomy): domain Eukaryota; kingdom Metazoa; phylum Arthropoda; class Malacostraca; order Decapoda; family Palaemonidae; genus Macrobrachium; species Macrobrachium rosenbergii. The sequence goes on along the minus strand of NC_089761.1, from coordinate 36,239,888 downwards.
GTTATTTACATTCCATAGACCACTCACTCTCCTGTACAACTTTGAAATTGAAACTCTCCTACGTCTAGAAGGCCCTTTCCTAAATCTACTTCCTTATCCCACGGGTTATTGAAAAAGTTCGGAGCCGAATCACAAGGAATTCGTTGGGAAAACTTTATTCCGACTAGAGAAAGGTGCATCACGTGAATTGATGTACGTTTGTGTTTGCCATTGCATCACAATAAACAGCACTGATATCTTCACTGGTGTATTAGTTGCAGTAATTTTTTAAAAGTTGGCTTACTCTTTGGAAAAGTGAAATTAAATTCAACTGAACAAGTACTTATAATGAATATATATATATATATATATATATATATATATATATATATATATATATATATATGTGTGTGTGTGTGTGTGTGTGTGTGTGTGTGTGTGTGTATTTATGTGTATATACATAGATACGTACACACACACACATATATATATATATATATATATATATATATATATATATATATATATATATATATATATATATATATATATATATATATATATATATATAACATACCCATTGTAAAACTAATAATTCCTACTCTTACAATAATACTACAGGACCTTAAAGAATAAGATACAAACAATTATTTTATACTCTTGACTTTAGGTCCTAATCTTAATGTCTATTTTCCAGGAAGAAATAAATAAAATTCTCTTCCCCACTTGAAATGCCAAAGAATCCTGGTCTTTCCACTTCATTTGGTGACCTTTACTTCAGGTTTACGCTTTATTTAGTGTTTGTAGAAGACTCCACGAAAATACTTTTGTGGATTTCTGGTAGTCCCTATTCGCTTGTTAAATGATTTTGTCAAGATTGCTAAAAATAAAATAAATTTATATATTTGTTTTTCAGCATACTGAAAGTTTTTTCTCTGACTGACAAAAGTTTTTATTCTTTGAGTAAGATAAAAAAAATTTATTCTGGAAAGCTAATTTACAATTAGTTATTTCTATTTGCTTACTATTTTTTTTTACTATTACCAGAAACAACAAAAATTATATATTTGTTTTTCAGCATATTAAGAATTTATCTGACTCACAAAAGTTTTGTTCTTTGGGTAAGATATTAAAAATGTACTATGGAAAGCTAATTTATCATGGGTTCTTTCAAGTCTACAGACTGTTAGCCTTCATTAGTTATATTTTTCCTTCTAATTTTCTGAAAAGGAAATTATTGTACCTGCTTTGTCAGTCCGTCCGCACTTTTTTCTGTCAGCACTTTTTTCTATCCAGCCTCAGATTTTAAGCACTATGATGCTAGAGGGCTGCAAATCGGTATGTTGATCATCCACCCTCCAATCATCAAGCATACCAAATTTCAGCCCTCTAGCCTCTGTAGTTTTTATTTCATTTAAGGTTAAAGTTAGCAATAATCGTGCGTCTGGCAACGATATAGGCCACGCCAACACCGGACCGCAGTTATAGTTTCATGGGCCACGGTTCATACAGTATTATACCGAGACCACCGAAAGATAGATCTGTTTTCGGTGGCCTTGATTATAATCTGTACAGAAAACTCGACTGTGCCGGAGAAATTTCGGCGCATTTTTCACTTGTTTGTTTATATACTGAAAATTTCTCTCGTACCCTCCAAGTACAATACTGGAAGAAAATAAACATAATTCTGAAAAGGGATTAACAATTTAATACTGGACTCCACAAATTATTAAACTTGCCGATGCAATTTGCTGGAGAAGAAAAATCTAATTAACCGGTTTAGATATTTTTCCGTGGTCTTTGAGTTAATATTGTAATTTTTACTGAGCGGTTTTAGTGAATTTTTTAAGAAAACCGAAAAGGTTAGCTCGGGTTTACACACCCAAGAGAACAGGAGAAGGTTTAATATTCAAATTGAGTTTCTTTCATTTTTAAATATGAGCTCGTTCGTCGATTTTCATTATCCTTAAATCTTTCAATTACATTTTGTTGTTGCATGCTTGCAATAAATCTGATTTGCTTATTTTTATTCAAAATGAATTTTCCGTTTTTGGAAAGAATATATTAATTTTTACGCGAATGTTTTAAGCAAGGAACAGAATTGATATTAAGGAAATCCGTCGAAAAAAAAAAAGATATCTTTCCAAAGGCCAAGTCACAAAGACTTATTAGTGAATTATTACTAACAGCTAAAACGTGCCTTATAAAAAAGAAGCTTTAATACCAAAGGACTGTAAAACTCTGTAAGCATAAAACTAATTACAACCTCAGTGAGTCCTAAAAAGAAAATAAAAGGAATGTATTTTTCAGCATTAAACCACGTTTCAACTCAATCTGCATATATACCGGTTCAGAGACGCTCTATTTTCATTCGCACGAACACGTATAAAAATAAATTACTCGGAAATGTCTGTGTGCATTTCGAATATGTGAATCTGACGTGACATTTGCTGTCAGTCCCGTTCCCCAAGTCAGAATATACGTTACTGATATGAGGCTTCACGCAATTTATAGTGACTGAAACCTTGATTTCTCCAGGACCGGAAAGATGTGCGTCACACGACTGCGGCGCTTTCCATTTTGTCCTCTGACAGGTAAATGATTTCGGTCGTTATTGCATTTGTTAAATTCATGGTATCTGCACTGGGGAGAGACAGGAGAGGGGGAAAAAGTGAGCCCTAGATGTAGCAATGCGTTAGAGATTCTTTGATAATATTTGGAATTCAAGATATTTGCATTGAGAAGAGGCAAGTGAGAGAAAGATTGAGCCGTAGACATGGCAGTGTGTTGGAGATTCTTTGAGAATATTTTTAATTCATGATATTTGCACCTGGAAAAGATAGGAGAGGGGGGAAAAGTGAGCCCTAGTTGTAGCAATGTGTTGGAGATTCGTGGATAATATTTGGAATTCAAGATATTAACTTTGAGAAGAGACAAGTGAGAAAAAAAGTGAGCCATAGATATGGCAACGAGTTGGACATTCTTTGAGAATATTTTCAATTCATGATATTTGCACTGGGGAGAGACAAATGAGAAAAAAAAGAGCGAGTCGTAGATATGGCAATGTGTTGGAGATTGTTTGATAATATTTTGATGCTTTTACTGAGAAAAAAGTCAGGATTTTTGCAGATATGAACGTCCGAATGATCAAAGATGACTTCGCTTGTTATATTCGTGACTAGTTACTTTGACCGATACAAGTTGGTTTAAATGAATTTTATCTTTGATTTAGTATTATTGTTTTTTCGCATCGATATTCATTTGGCTTACCAAAGGAATATTATCCAATAATTTGCTTTCTATCTACGAGTTTCATGTTAGAACGCAATCCATATTGTGTTTCTAGAAAATTTTATTTTCAATTATCTACCTGGTCAATTATTCTAGATAGGGAAAATATTTTGTGACGTACGTTTTCATAAAAGAAATCTTTTCCATTAATAATTTAACGCAACAATACTGTTTATTATTAGTTTTAGATTATATATATATACATATATATATATGTATATATATACACTGTATATATGTGTATGTGTCTGTGTCTGTATGTACGCATGTGTGTTTGTATATGTTCCTATGTAGAAAAGCACATAACATGTTTCTTATCCTAAGAAGATAAATGCCTTTTTATACTATAAATAAGTTATTGCAACAGTTTAGTTATAAACCATCCCTAGCAAATAGATAATTACAATGCATCCAATTAAAAACAAAAGAAACGCAACGTTGTTCAACCTAATGAACGTTTAATCCCTTATGATCGAAACCCTACAAAACTTCATAAAACCTTTCAAATGAAAAAAGGACGAATTTCCAGAACCTTTCGTCCGTGAAATGACGATATCTATCATGGTTAGGGAGCGACAAATTAAGGTTAGATCGCTCGAACGGAGAGATTGCGCTTTAAAATGCCATGATAACCCCAATCCCAAACAGGGCAGACTCTAGCGTTATTCAGTCGACAGATATTAGAGCAGTTGTTCTCAACCAGGGGGGCTCGCACCCCCTGTTCCTAAGGGGTGCGAGGATGCCTATGAATAATTAAAGCAAAATATATTTTTATATACGCATGTTATTTTTTCGTGAAAAAAATAAAAATAGAATCAAATAAAATAAAATAAATAATAATAATAATAATAATAATAATAATAATAATAATAATAATAATAATAATAATAATAATAATAATAATAATAATAATAATAATAATAATAATAATTATTATTATTATTATTATTATTATTATTATTATTATTATTATTATTATTATTATTATTATTATTATTATTATTATTATTATTATTATTATTATTTGGCTACAGCAGTGCTCTGAGCTATGGATAAAGGAAATTATAAGCTTTGTGAATGAAGTTTTAAAAAATGTGGTTTTGTTATTAATACACATCATTTCAACCTTGTATTTTAGTATTTTTTTTATTTCAGTAATTCAGGGGGCGCGAGAACTGACTGCTGATTTGAAAGGGGTGCATACATTAAAAAAGTTTAAGAACCACTGTATTAGAGTGATGTGAGGGAGGATGCTGCATCTGTTATGTTGGCCTGTCTCTCTGTCTACAGTTTTAACTGTTTATTTTTTTATCTTTTTATCTATGGCCCTCCTTGTGCAATCATTAGCATTGGCACAGTGCCATCTAGCTCAAGTTAACTAAAAAACAGGTTATTTTGCAAACTTTGTTTTTTTTTTACAATTTTTTCATGTTTCTTCAAAAAATATGAGCGAGTTCATATGATGGTATAATGCATTAAAAGCAGGAATTTTAAATGTAAAACACATTGTAATATGGTGTTATATCATTATTCATACCTACATTATAACATAAATGCATCTTTTTTTATAAATGTAGCTGAGATAATAGAATTAGGTAAGAGTGAAAGCTTATTGAATGGTTTTCGGTATTGTAAGTACTGCCGTGAAAAAAATCCACTAAGTTCTCCCTACCCCTGTAAACTGATAATAAAACTTACCAACTATTATATATATATATATATATATATATATATATATATATATATATATATATATATATATATATATATATATATATATATATATATATATATATATATATATATATATATATATTCTATTATTCCATAAAACCACGTGAGCGCGTTCGTATGAGGGGGTAATGCATTAAGAGCAGAAAACATGAACACAAAATACATTACAGAAAATTGTTTTAATATTCAACCATGCTTACACCAGTACATAAATAAAAGATGAAAGTAAACGGTAAATGAATTGTTTACGGTCGTTTCACCTCCGCTACATAACAAATTTCCGGTAATTTCCTGTTTGAGATACAAAGCTGATTATAGAGAGTTCTTCTGGGCAAGAAAGGAAACATTACCTAAGAAGCTGGTTGGATTAGTTTCTCTAAAGCTCCGATAGATGGTATCACCTTCCACTTTAGACTACTTAAGTGATTCCCTTTTAAGCAGTAAGAGAGCATGAATTAGATATACATATTAAATTGGCATAATTGCTTCAAGTTTTGATATGATTCTCTCTACAACAACTCTTGAGTGGTTGGAGTACATTTAAACATTACGTACAAATGTAAGTCTTTTCCTTTTAATATAAAAAAATAATTCATGTTGACTAACATTTTGGTCCATCGTGATAATGGTCTTTCCTGTCCTGAACCAGTTGAGGTTCCATCTAAGATAGCACGATTGCAAGTTAAAGATATATATACGAGAAGGATACGTATATAACAAATAATGAGTTGGAGATGGAATCAAGTGCTCAGAAGATGAATCTTCACATCTCGGATAATGTTATATAGTTTTTATAACTACCTTCAATAGTGGTCTTTCAATCTATATTCCTATAGGTAGTCAATGATTACAACCAGGGGTAGGAGCATTAAATAAGATGTCTCTGAGAACCATCAGGCCATCTAAAACGTTGTTTTAACAAAATTCGATTTTCATTTTCTCAAACCTTATAATTGGAAGTCTCTCAAACCTCATGCTTGAAAATTTTTCACAATATAATGGTCTTACATCTATTACGTTTTCGACAAGTAAATGTAGCAGTCAGATATATTTCCAACAATAAAATAATCGTCTCTGAGTGAGTCAGTATATTCACGGCAAGAAAGCGTCCATATTCCTCTCTAAATACTGACATTGTTGTAACTAGTATATCTTTAAAGTTTATAGGACAATTTAATTGGTTAGTTCTACTAAACACATATAAACATTTACTCCAGTGCTTCTCAAACTGGGTGCCGTGGCACCCTGGGGTGCCACGGACAGCGCCTAGGGGTGCCGCAAGATTGTCATGAATTTTGTCTTGGCTAGATCACCTCAATGAACATTTGTAAAAAAAAAAAATTAGAAGTCTTCATATAATTATTATCAGTGTCTTCTCTAATAATGTTTATCTAATTCTTCTGATATGCTCTTTGTTTGTACAGTATATTTCTGCGTGTACGGTGCGCTGATTTTGGTTTGAGTAAGGATAATAATTTTATTCACTAAAGAAGAAGTTAATTCTTGCGATATGGTGCGATGGTGAAGAAGGGGTGCCACGCTAAACATTACATTAGTTAGGGTGCCATCAGTAAAATAAGGTTGAGAACCGCTGACATAAGCAAACACGAACAGACACATAAACACGACTTACTTCCATGACTTACGAAGCTGAGGATATTGCCTGTCTAGGCTAAGTTAAGGTTCCCTTAGCAAAACTTAAGAGGATCATAAATCCTTTTAGTGAGTTTCTTCCGCTTTTCCGTGAGATGGGAGTATGTTAACAGGCCTCTCTCTCTCTCTCTCTCTCTCTCTCTCTCTCTCTCTCTCTCTCTCTCTCTCTCTCTCTCTCTCTCTCTCTCGTTTCAGGTCTTCACTGTGGTTTTGTTCACTGGTACTTACTAAATTAACAATATATATATATATATATATATATATATATATATATATATATATATATATATATATATATATATATATATATATATATATATATATATACCCATATATAGTACATATATATATATATATATATATATATATATATATATATATATATATATATATATATATATAGAGAGAGAGAGAGAGAGAGAGAGAGAGAGAGAGAGAGAGAGAGAGAGAGTGATACCGATACGTTCTTATGCATATTAAATCAATGTATAAAAAATCTAATTACATAAAACGAAGGTGACTCAGAATTGCATCATAAATATTTAAAAAAAAAATTTGAACATTACCTGTCTAAATATTTCATCAGCAGGAGATAACAGGCGATCACCTCGCTAATAGAGAAAGTTTCCAGGGGTAATGAATGCTGATCAAGTTATAAGAAGCTTCCCCCGTCCCGCAGGAAAGTTTGGACGACTTTGGACGACTTCTAGGAAAGTGAGTCGTGTCCAGGGAAAACAACTTGACTCTTCTAACTTTCGTTCGTGAGAAGTTTCTTTTTTTTTTATGGAGTTCCTCAGACTATTTACGATTTGTAAGGATAGAATCAATTTAAGAAGTGGGTTCTGGATGGTTACATGTGGTCGTAATTCTTCTTTTTTTTGTAGTTTTTATTCAGTATTTGGTCTTCATTTGGAATACCAAGAATCTCTCACTAGAACAGGCTTTCTTTAATATATTGAGAGAGAGAGAGAGAGAGAGAGAGAGATAGAGGTTTTTTGTATCCGACATATGTTGCCTTTAATAGATTACAGAGTTCTCTCTCTAGACCAGACTTTCTTTAATATATTGAGAGAGAGAGAGAGAGAGAGAGAGAGAGAGAGAGAGAGAGAGAGAGAGAGTTATTTTTGGTTCCGATTAATGTTGCCTTTAATAGATTACAGAGGAGTCTCTCTCTCTAGACCAGGCTTTCTTTAATATATGGAGAGAGAGAGAGAGAGAGAGAGAGAGAGAGAGAGAGAGAGAGAGAGAGAGAGAGAGAGATAGAGAGTTTTTTTGTTTTCGATTTATGTTGCCTTTAATAGATTACAGAGGATCTCTCCGCAGTCCAGGCTTTCTTTAATATATGGAAGGAGGAAGAGAGAGAGAGAGAGAGAGAGAGAGAGAGAGAGAGAGAGAAGAGTTTTATTTTTGGTTTCCGATGTATGTTGCATTTAATAGATTACAGAGGATCTCTCCGTAGACCAGGCTTTCTTTAATACATTGAGAGAGAGAGAGGGGGGGGGGCGGTTGAATTCTGGGTATATCAGCTTTCGTATTTAATCAACCTAGTGTAATCCACCACAATCGACCACCTCCCAAGGTGTACAAAAACTCTGCTTAATACTAACCTCATCATGTCACAGAAATTAAATCATTGCTTCTCTCTCTCTCTCTCTCTCTCTCTCTCTCTCTCTCTCTCTCTCTCTCTCTCTCTCTCTCTCTCTCTCTCTCTATGAAGACCACACCCTTCATGATGAAAATATAACGACACCATCTTTTTCAATTTTCTCATAAAGCTTTCGAAATGACCTCAATATCGTACCTTGACCTTTTCATATCGTTCACTGCCTGAGCCTTTCCCTCCTTCCAATGGGTCTCAGGTCTCGGTGGGACCCATTGCTGCTGGCACCAGACACCCTCATTTACATCTCAGCTTGGGTCGCCTTTATCTAGTCATCATTTGAAAATGATTCATAAAAGAATTCTATTATATAGTTTCTTGATTACTCTAGTTTTATATTTGATTCTATTCCTTCAATTTAATTAGGAGAAGGGAGAACGAAAACTAAAATGTATGTTTATTCATTCGGATTCTTGGTGTTAATTCCTAGCCCATGATTCATTTCCACTAGCAGGAGAAAATAAAAGCTAAAGTATATAGCTTTTATCCGTTTTCCAATAGTATTCCTGATTTGCCAATGATTCATTTAGAGGAGAACAAATAAATAAAACCCAGAACATACCTTCACTCATTTGCATCCCTAATACTACACTTTCCCCTCCTATTCATTTAGGGAGAGGAGAGAGAGAGAGAGAGAGAGAGAGAGAGAGAGAGAGAGAGAGAGAGAGAGAGAGAAAGCTCTCCAGGAAACACCATAGGCCGGAGCTGATGGGTTTCAGCCATCAACAAAACCCAGCTGAAATGGAGCTTAGTTTCCCGGTTGGAAACGAAATTCGTTATCCGTCGGAACAAATGGCTGGATAACTTTTCCATTTTTCTTGGAGGCTGTTACAAATTGGATTTCAAAAATGCATGGGGGGCTTTGGTTGGTAGCTGGCGAGGGACGGGGTGGAAGGTGTGCTTTCTGATCTCGATTTAAAGATCAAACAGATTGTGTGGATTATAAATGTGAATCTTTGTTATTTTAAGTTGGGTTCTTCCTCCTGATCTCTGGATGTGTCCTCTCAAAGTGTTACAGTTTGTGAGCTGTGCTTTATATTTACATACTTCAGTTGTTATATTCCATTTGAAGAGGCTTACGACATAGATTTTCAAAATAACAAGTAAACCATGTTTGGGAGTTTCTTCGGCTCAATCGAGTTTTCTGCACAGCTTATAATCTAGGTCACCGAAAATAGATCTATCTTTCGGTGGTCTCGGTATAATGCTGCATTAGCAGCGGCCCATGAAACTCTCAGCCTGCCGTGGTGGCCTGTGTTGTTGCGTTGCCAGAAGCACGATCATGGCTAACTAACCTTACATAAAATAAAAAGTACAGAGGCTAGAGGGCTGCAATTTGGTATGTTTGATGATTGTAGGGTGGATGATCAACATAACAATTTACAGCCCTCTAGCCTCAGTAGTTTTAAGATCTGAGGGCGGATAGAAAAAGCGTGGACAGAAAAAATGTGGAGAGAATAAAGTGCGGACGGACAGACAAAGCCGCCACAATAGTTTTCTCTGTCAGTTTCTACTGCGACCAGATTTTCTGGACAGCAGCAGCGCCAATCTACAGTAATTGTGTCGCGCTGTCGAACTTCTCATTTCCAGGGATTTCTTACTTCTCTCGCCGTTGGGCAGTGGAACGGTTTCTCTGAGCATGTTGGGCAATTGGAACCTCAAAAGTTCAAGCGAGGATGCAGTACATTGCTATCCTAAAATAATTTACCTTGAATTTTAATAATTGTTTTTATTTTTATCATCCCTATTAATTTATCTATTTTTCTAATAAATTACCTGTTCTTTCTTTATATCCCATTATCTTCTATAACTAATTTCAAATGAACACCATATTGTTTGGAAGCTTGACTTTCAAGTCAGTGGACCCCATAGTCTTGTTCCATATGAATAGGGCTTACCTTCTGAATAATAATAATAATAATAATAATAATATAATAATAATAATAATAATAATAATAATAATAATAATAATAATAATAATAATAGTTGTAGTTATAATAATAATAATAATAATAATAATAATAATAATAATAATAATAATAATAATAATAATAATAATAACACTGTCAGAATGACAGGAAAAGTATTTATCGATAACTCTAGGAATCTCTCCTTCCTGGCTCCTTCCAGGGTTGTCTCCAAGTCCGTCTGTTACTGTCTGCCTTGGGGGGGGAGGAGGGGGTGGAATTTCCCTGCCTGCAGGACTGTCTCTGTCCCTGTCTCTCTCTCTCTCTGTCTAACCACAACCGTCCGTCTACCTGTCAGCAACGGCGTTTACTGAGCAACCTGTTCCAGTTTCTCTTCGTTAAACCTTTACGGGTTTCTGCTTCTGAGACCAATTCGCTCCCCCCCAGTTATTCTGCACACGAGAGACTTGGCAGTTTGTTGACGTACTATATATTTCGAGACGTTCCCAATAAAGAAAATCATAAATTTGAAATGTATGAGAATAAAGTTATTTGGATGGAAAAATAACACTTTTGGTTTTACGATATATGCTGTAGACAGTTCGTTGGAATGTATTTCCAAAAATTCACAAAAAGCACAAGTTTGAAATGTATTAGAGTTAAGGTATTTTGATGGAAAAATAATACTTTTGATTTTATGATTCAGTTTGAAATTATATTATTATAATAGAATAAAAAAAGGAGTTGTTTGCTAATAAGGCAAATTAGTTAAATTAAATTTTCTTTTGTTAAGATGCAAAACGATTTCAAGTTGTTAATGCAATAAAATATAATTAGAAAGAATAATCATCTTTTCATATCCTGACTAAAATGTTAAAAAGTTAACGTTGAATGTCATAATATATAAATATACATCCATATATTTGTGTATATATATATATATATATATATATATATATATATATATATATATATATATGTGTGTGTGTGTATTTATATATATATATATATATATATATATATATATATATATATATATATATATATATATATATAATTCATTATTCGATACTAGCACGGAAATAAAACAGCCACTAAAATAACCAAAGTAGACTAGGAAAGATAATATATACATTTATATATAATTCATTACTCGATACTAGCACGGAAATAAAACAGCCACTAAAATAACCAAAGTAGACTAGGAAAGATAATGAGAAAGAGAGAGAGAGAGAGAGAGAGAGAGAGAGGGAGGGGAGTAAACTTCTGACTTGAGAAGTAGTACTTGATGGTTAAAAGAAGGGGTGAAGAGAGGGCGACTTGGACCCTTACAAAGGCAAACTTCCGTGAGGAGAGATTTTCCACTGAATCTGGTTACTTGGAAACCTCTACTTTTAGCCTGAAACGAAAAAAGGAAACTCTCAAGACACTTATTAAAAGATATATCGTGTAAAGTGTAATTCTCCAACATGAGAAAAGGTTCACTTTAATAGTATTCATGTGTGTAAAAATAAATCCTCAAGGCACTTAATAAAATATATTCGTATAAAAATATGCTTAAATCATATTTTTGTCTGTAAAATGAAACTCAAGGAACTTAATAAAATATATTCGTGTAAACTGACACTGTAGCAACAATATATGTCTAGTCGTGAATGATGAATTGTTTTGAATTAATTATTATTATTATTATTATTATTATTATTATTATTATTATTATTATTATTATTATTATTATTATTATTATTATTATTATTATTCGATTCTCTTGCACGTTAATATTGGTCAACAACAAGCCAATATTCATATTTTGGCTAACATAAACAGCTTTCATTCAGCAGTTTTATTTTCTGTAAAAGTGCATGTAGTGAAACATGGTGCGGTACATCCGTAGATTTTCCGGCAGATCCTTGCTGGGTTTCTCCTGTCGTCTTTGCCAGCAGATGGATTCAGGATATTTAGGTCCTTCTTTTGCAGTTTTTCTTGTCGACATGTTTCGACCAGCCCGTTGGTCATCTTCTGGACGGGTCAGACAACTCTAGAGACAAGGGGTGTGGGTGGAGATATATATAGGGGGACAGCTTAACGGTCAAGGCAGTGCTGAATTTTGATTGGTCACTAAGGGATTATTGTCCCTGGGCAAAGACTTCTTTTGTACATTATTATTATTATTATTATTATTATTATTATTATTATTATTATTATTATTATTATTATTATTATTATTATTATTATTATTATTATTATTATTTCTAGAAAATAGAGCCTATTCATACGGAACAACCCCAGCACTGAATTAAAATTCAAGCTTCCAGAAAATATGGGGTTCATTTGAGAGAAATTACATTAGAAAATATGATATACAGTAGGAAAAGATCAGCCATTGAAAAAAATATAAATCAAAATACAAATAAATGAATAAGTAAAGATATATATGAATTATTTAAATACAAGTTGAAATGCTTCGGGGTAGGAATGCATTGTATCTTGGCTTGAATTTTCGTGGGTTCTAATTGAACAGCATCATCAGATATGATAATGATGAGATAATAATAAAATAATAAAATGGCAAGTAGGGTCATACTCAATAACTAACAAGTAAAAAATGCTCCAAAGTTTCTTCGACGCAATCGAGTTTTCTGTATAGTCACTACAGCGTGTAATCAAGGCCACCGAAAATAGATCTATCTTTCGGTGGTTTCTGTATAATGCTGTATGAGCCGCAGCCCATGAAACTTTAACCACGGCACGGTGGTGCCTTGGATTATATAGTTGCCATATGCACGATCATGGCTAAATTTAACCCAAAAATAAAAATAAAAACTACTGAGGCTAGAGGGCTGCAATTTGGTATGTTTTGATGATTGGAGGGTGGATGATGAACATACCAATTTACAGCCCTCTGGCCTGAGTAGTTTTTAATATCTGAGTGCGGACAGAAAAAAAGTGCGGACGGACAGACAAAGTGCGGACGGCCCAGTAGCTTTCTTTTAGAGAAAGCTAAAAAATGAATTATATATGGCATAAATAACTATAGCAGGGAATTGAATCGACTTTCTTCCTGATCTCTCTTGGATGAGCCCAGCCGTCCCTCGGGAAATCTTGCCAAATTGACCCAGATTATTCTGAGAGAATACAACTTTCTCCGCTCTTTCCCCTTCTCGTTTTTGTTTGTTAGGACGGGACAGCGGTGTCCCGTGATTTCCTCTTTTAGGAAAATGGATCAGTTTTAGTTTTCTGTCAAAGAAAACTATTGAGATGGCTATTTGTCTACCTGTCCGCACTTTTTCTTTCCGCCCTCAGATCTTAAAAACTATTGAGGCTAGAGGGCTGCAAATTGGCGTGTTGATCATCCGCCCCCTAATCATCAAACATACCAAATTGCAGCCTTCTAGCCTCAGTAGTTTTCATTCTATTTAAGGTTAAAGTAAGTCATACTCGTACTTGTGTCACCGCTATAGGTACAAACAACACAGGCCACCACTGGACCGTGGCTGAGTTTCACAGGTCGCGTTTAAGATTTTCATGGTCCGTGGCTGAAAGTTTCATACAGCATTATACGCTGTGCAGAGAACCCGATTGCGCCGAAGAAACCCCGGCGCTTTTTTGCTTGTTTTTTTATGTCGATGCTTTTCTGGGACGGTTGTATTTCAGGGTTGAAGCTGAGAAAATTTACCCTAAGAAGTGCATTTTTGAGGAAGAATATTCAGTATTTTCATTTTGCATTATCTTGGTAACGAAGGATGTAAGGAAAAGATTATTTGGGTTTTAAGATCTTATATTTCTTGGCCTCTGTAAGATTATATTTTCCCCGCTTGGCGAGAAGGTTATTTTTCATGGGAAATGACTGCAGATGTCTTGAATTCAATTATTTCCTGTTTGAAACTAAACAATTAGATTTCTTTACACTTTCGTACATTTCAGATAAACCCTTTGTGAGCTCTGGAAACGATTCCTTGAGTGCTTGAGACGGAATAGATTGATGTATACTTATTGCTTTGAGTTAAAAATCGTATATTATTTTTTCTTAAAACAAATTTTATTATTATTATTATTATTATTATTATTATTATTATTATTATTATTATTATTATTATTATTATTATTATTATTATTATTATTATTATCATTATTATTATTATCATTATTATTATTATTATTATTATTATTATTATTCACAATCCCGTGAATATGTTTATAAAATACAAAATCACATTTATGTAAGTAATGTATTTACAAATGATAAAATAAATTCAGGAGCTTTGAGAGCCTGCTCAGCTCCCTTCTTCAGCTAGAAAGAAGGGAGCTGAGCAGGCTCTCGAAAGTTCTCCTGAATTTATTTTATCATTTGTAAATACATTACTTTACATAAATGTGATTTTGTATTTTATTATTATTATTATTATTATTATCATTATTATTATTATTATTATTATTATTATTATTATTATTATTATTATTATTGTTATTATTATTATTTTTATTATTATTATTCAAAAGATGAACCCTATTCATATGGAACAAGCCCTCTGGGGCCACTGATTTGAAATTCAAGCTTCCAAAGAATGTGGTGTTCATTCGAAAGAAGTGACAGAAGGTAATGAAAATGCAGAAATATACTTTAGACCACCAAAATCACTCAGCATGACTTAAAAGAAAAAGTACACAAGATTCGTAAAAGATTGACGACGTGGGTAAAACAGCCAGCTGGGAGAGGTAATCGCCATTCCATTGTTAGAGAGACGACGAAGCCTCTTTTCAGGAATTCGAACGAGCCGAAGAAGAAGAAGAAGAAGAGTTTCTCCTTCATCTCCCGGGAATATATTTCCCGAATTTCCTCTGTTTGATCTCTTCCCCTTGAAGAGCCGCCTCATCCTAAATGCATTCTCTGTCTAAAGCAGGAAATGTCTGCCGAGATACTTTGTACTCTTTTCGAACGATTTCGCATTCTCTCTGTTTTTCTTTTATTTGTTTAAGATGATGCTTGTAAATGCAACGTGCATTAATTATTTTGTATTTATAACGTCATTAGGAGATCTACGTTTCTCAGATAGACAGATGCATAGTTTATATTTTCTCTCTGGCTATTTTTTTTTTTTTATTATTGAACCGTAACAAGCATCTTCAGATAGGCAGAGGCACTGTTAACATTTTCTCTCTTGCTATATAAATGTTTAAATAGTCTTAATTATTTTTTTTTAAATTTGCACCATAGTTCTGGAAGAAAGCAAACGATAAAATAATAGTTGAACTTTTGCTTTCTCAGCTGACTGAAATACAAGGAACTCACAAGAATAAAACAAGATTATTCAAACTGAACAGTAGGCAAAGATTTCTTTTAAATGCTGAATTTATTCAGACTTCCCAGCGTCACTAAGGACACAGTTCATG
The DNA here is from genome assembly GCF_040412425.1 of Macrobrachium rosenbergii. Taxonomy (NCBI): domain Eukaryota; kingdom Metazoa; phylum Arthropoda; class Malacostraca; order Decapoda; family Palaemonidae; genus Macrobrachium; species Macrobrachium rosenbergii. Next base: position 36,224,273 of record NC_089761.1, on the reverse strand, counting down.
TTTATAACTTGTCTACAGTGGATTCCTATCGCTAACCTCTCATATTCAAGACCATACCCATTATTATACTTTTTATATAACCTGGTAACAAGAATCACTCTGTCACGAATACTGTAACTCTTGAATTCATTAAAAACTAAATTCCTGAATTAATTCGGCAATCACTTTCATTCTTTTATTTGTTGTAACGCAAACTCCTTTGCAAACCACAATTTCAGGATATTAAAATCCCTGGCATGTTTACAATTTAATCATTTGAATTTAAACAAATTATCCTCTTATTGAAATGAATAGAAATGCAATATTCTTCAGACCACATTTTATGCTTCTGAATATTTATTTCCATTTACTTCTTATTTCAGAATTGCTCACCGTGAATAATCATTATACAGTCTATTCCATACTTCACAAGACGAATAACAACGCATAAGTTCTTCCCAGGGGGATTATTAGCTTATCTGTATGAACAATACGTTTATGAACGTTCAGTCTAATCAACATTGTCTAGGTTAAGGGTCATCCACTGTTGGGACAGACCATTACGACGAGATATCAGAAGCCTAGTTCCAAGTTATACCTTTAATCAAGGCCCACTTGCATATTAGCCTCTCTTAACTACCTACCCCAGGTAACTAGGATATCAATACAAGGGTACAATGAATGATATCTAGCCTTATCTCTCTCTCTCTCTCTCTCTCTCTCTCTCTCTCTCTCTCTCTCTCTCTCTCTCTCTCTCTCTCTCTCTGTTATTGCCTCAATTTTTCGTCTGATGATTTCATTTAAATTCGAAAGAAGAGCCAGTAGCATGTGTAACCGTACTGATACTTAGATGGAAATTATATTCTATACAAAGGAAAATCAGAGAGTATATAGGATCTGGAATAGCAATCTTCAGGTCAGGGAAAAGATAAAAACCTTTAGTTCCTCGTTGGGAGAGTGGGTTTCGTTCTCAGCTAGCACTCTGCTGGTCTCGAGTTCGAATCTCCGACAGGCCAATGAAGAATAAGAGGAATTTATTTCTGGTGATAGAAATTAATTTCTCACTATAATGTGGTTCGGATTCCACAATAAGCTGTAGGTCTCGTTGCTAGGTAACCAATTGGTTCTTAGCCACGTAAAAATAAATATAATCTTTCGGGCCAGCCCTAGGAGAGCTGTTAATCAGCTCAGTGGCCTGGTTAAACTAAGGTATACTTAACTTAACCTACTTTTCAATCTTCTTACTTACTAAATACCCCAAACCAAATAAATGGAAGCAAATAATTTCCTAAGCAATTTCTTTTACAGATGTCTTAGAAAATGCATTTGTATAAAACTCAATACAAAAAAAAAAGAGTTGATTCTCAGAACATTATATTTTACGCCCATGTGCATGCTGAAAAGGATAGTTGAGGTGAATAATGTACAAATCATTCCATTACACAGAAAAAAAATTGAAAGGCTATTAAGAACATTTAATAGCATCAGAATTCATCGACTGAATCTACAATTCTTGCACTGAATCTTAGAACTTGTTGAAAACACATTGACGTCAAAAACTAATTTCCAGATGATGGAATTATGAAAGTGGAGTGCGAGTGCATAAAATAAGAAATCAAATCCCGTGGTCTTTCACAACACCCTCATAATTCAAAAGAATGACGGTTTCGGAGAGATGAAAAAATGGCGTGATGATATACGAGTATACGTTTCGAAAAATAATGACGATAGAAACCACTGAACAATTTCTGAGTCAGCTTCAGTGACGTTTCTGGGTCTTCTTTCTTCCTCAACCTACGCATCTTTTGACGTCTATTTCTGTTCCTTGATCATCAAAGTCTCTCAATCGTTCTTGTTTTCATGATCGACAGATATAGTCAAATAGGATAATGAGAAAATTATGGTAATGGTAAGATACTGTGAGAGAGAGAGAGAGAGAGAGAGAGAGAGAGAGAGAGAGAGAGAGAGAGAGAGAGAGAGAGAGAATCTGAGCAAAAAGTATCACTGTATCACAGTAATCATTGCTTCAAGGGTATTGATATTATTATTAATATTATCACTCAAATATATATCATTTTCCTCTTGATAAATAAGATTAATATTGCCAAATTACCTTTGTCTCCGTCAGTTATGTATGTATGTATGTATGTATGTATGTATGTATGTATGTATGTATGTATGTATGTATGTATGTATGTATGTATGTATGTGTATTTTTGGTCCAAAGAAAAACAATAACACATCAACTCATGCTAACTTATACATCTCAAAAAAGCCACAATTTCACAGTTGCCACTTACCAGGATACAAAAATTACTTAAATAACTAAAAATACCTTTCTAATTCACGAGAAAAGGTAAAGAAACTCCCATGTGGTTTTTCTAGAAATAAAAGAAAACCGTGTTAACGTAAAAACAGAAAAACAAAAAAGAAAAAAAAGGAAAAACACAATGGAAAATGGAACGTGAGATTGGCTAAATCCATTTGAGGTACCATTCCTTCAGAGAATAGATGGCCTCTTCAAGGCCCAATACACTGACATTCAATCTCTGGCTGGAAAGCAACGATTGACTTTCACTTCTTGTTGTATGTATGTATGTATGTATGTATGTATGTATGTATGTATGTATGTATGTATGTATGTATGTATGTATGTATGTATGTATGTATGTATGTATGTATGTATGTATGTATGTATATATGTATTTACATTAAAATATCTGTTGTAAAATTTTGATATACTGTGACTTTCAACTCTTATTGATTGTATGTATGTATGTATGTATGTATTAAAATGTCAACTGTAAAATTACTGATACTCTGTCATTTGCATATATGTACTTATGTATATAAAGATTTTATTGAGAGAGAGAGAGAGAGAGAGAGAGAGAGAGAGAGAGAGAGAGAGAGAGAGAGAGAGAAGAGAGAGAGAGAGAGAGTAAAACTAAAATATTTAGAAAGTGATACTATTTTCCTTGTAAAAAAATTACTATAGATAAAGGAAGTCTAAAATGTTTTACGTTTCAACTGGCGAATGTGAATGATGGATCTTTCTCTGCTGTAAAACATTGAAAGCGTTGAGAGAGAAATTGTAGCAGACAAATATTATTATTTGATTACTCTATTAATAATTTTTATTGAGGACTTCACCAAGCCCTGCTCTTTACAGTCTCGTATTTATTTGATGTAAATAACTTACAGTAACATTTTACCAGAAGAAAAATTTAAACAATAATTCTAATGAATGTATTAAGAATGATCAGTGATCCAAAGTAAAAAAAAAATTGATTGATTTTGAGCATGTTCAGTAATCAAGAGGGTTTTAATTTTATATATCAATATTTAAACAATTATTGAAAGGAAATTGTTATTTAATTCCCTTTGACTGATTAAAGTGGCCAAGGTGAGACTGTATAATTTCGTAATTAATTAATATGAGGCGGAAAACCACTCTTTTTTTTTATCAAATTAATTTGTTTGCAAATATATGTAGAGTCTCCAACCAAGCATTCACATACAGTATATGTACATGTATATACACACACATACTGTATATATATATATATATATATATATATATATATATATATATATATATATATATATATATATATATATATGTGTGTGTGTGTGTGTGTGTGTGTGTGTGTGTGCGTGTGTGACTATACATGTAGAACTAATGAACTCGTGAGTACGTGTTTTACAGAAAAAAATTCTGACCCGCACCGGGATCGAATCCCGGTCTCTGAAATGAAAGGCTTGGGTCATTTGGTAGCGTCCTGGCCTTTCATTTGAGAGACCGGGGTTCGATCCCGATGTGAGTCAGAAATTTAGAAATGTAAATAACTATATATATATATATATATGTGTGTGTGTGTGTATGTATGTATGTATGTATGTATGCATGTGTATGTATGTATGTATATTCCAGCTGTGCCCCAGAAAATATCACTTATCCAGATAATGAGAGAGAGAGAGAGAGAGAGAGAGAGAGAGAGAGAGAGAGAGAGAGAGAGAGAGAGAGAGAGGTGATTTTACAAAATAACAACCCTAACGTGTTAAGCTGTATTTTAAACCTTTTGCTTTCAGACTAATTGAATGCTTCGCTCAATAAGCTAGTCTAGCCCATATAAGAAATAAATTTCAACATATTTCGTGTTTTTCGTTTCTGTGACTCACAATAACGTTTTAATGTAATGAGAAATATCTTTCCAATTCACTTTGAGAGAATAATATCGACAAAGTGAGTAAGCAAGAAATATATTACAAATACACAATGTTTTTTTCCAGTTCAACCTGAGAGGATAATATCGACATAGAGAATTAGCAAGAAATATATTACTAATTACACATTCACCCTCCCAAATTGGTTTTGACTTGTATATATCATCACTTGACCATCGTAATTTTCATTCATTTTTTTTTTTGTATCTCCTGAATGTATTGTCTGAATCATTCAAGGTATAATATTCATTTTATTGTGTTATGGAGGCTTCACATTATTTTATACATTCATATTTAATTTTACACACCCCACTTATGTGGAGACATTCATTTTTAGTTTTCTGAAAAGAAAACTATTGTGCCTGCTTTGTCTGTCCGTCCGTACTTTTTTCAGTCCACAATTTTTCTGTCCGTGATCACATCTTAAAAACTGCTGAGGCTAGAGGGTTGCAAATTAGTATGTTGATCATCCACCCTCCAGCCATCAAACATACCAAATTGCAGCCCTCTAGCCCCAGTAGTTTTTATTTTATTAAAGGGTAAAGTTAGCCATAATCTTGCTTCCTGGAAACGAAATAGGACGTGCCACCACTGGGTCGTGGTTAAAGTTTCATGGGTCGTGGCTCACACAGCATTATACCGAGACCACCGAAAAATAGATCTACTTTTGTTGGCCTTGATTATACGCTTAGCGGCTGTACAGAAATCTCGATTGCGCCGAAAGAAACTTGGGAGCATTTTTTACTTGTTTTATTTGACTCCCGTCGAGAACAAATAGCGTAAGAGTGAAGGAATTTTGTTTGAACGTAGTTCATTTTACATGCACAGGTTCGCGATGTTCAGCAATTAAAAGTTAAAATAATCTGCATAAATATCAGGAGATATGAATAAGGCAAAAGGGTTATGCAGCCGATAACGGACAAAAGCTGTGTGGGAATTATCAGCGACTGAGGAAATTGCCAATTTGACAACGCAATACGCAAGCAATTCGAAATGAACGAATGAATGAATTCCGGCATAAACTCAAACTCCCGCCGCCATTCGCTCCTCGCCCCTTCCGTCAAATACGTAATATCTTCAGCCAACACTAAATTCCGAATTTCGGGTTATCCTTCGATTCCAATTCCTATTAGGGAATTCACGGTAAATTAGCTCCTGATGTCATGAGAAGCACCGGGCTGGATTATCGCTGAAATATCATGAGATCGGGAATTGTCTGTTTGATGTTTGAGTTCCTGGGCGATTGTGTCCATTCTCCTTCAGGTCATGTTTGTTGATGCGGTCTCTTCTTTTTCTTGATGATCACCGTAATATTCTTTGGAAGCTTGAATTCCAAGTCAGTGGCCCCTTTGGTAGGCTTGCTCCATATGAATAGGGATCATCTGAATAATAATAATAATAATAATAATAATAATATGCTATTGATACTTGAATCTCAAGTCATAGCCCCTGTGTGAAGGCTTGTTCAATATGAATAGGGTTCATCTTCCGAATAATAATAATAATAATAATAATAATAATAATAATAATAATAATAATAATAATAATAATAATAATAATAATAATAATAATAATAAGATTATTAAGCTTGAATCTTAAGTCAATGACCCCTTTGGTGGGCTTGTTCCATATGAATAGGTTCGTGTTCTAAGTAATAATAATAATAATAATAATAATAATAATAATAATATTCTTTGGAAGCATAAATTTCAAGTCAGTGGCCCCTTTGGTGGGCTTGTTCCATATCAATAGGGATCATCTGAATAATAATAATAATAATAATAATAATAATAATAATAATAATAATAATAATAATAATAATAATAATAATAATAATAAAGTAGATTTTCGTGAATTATCTGTGTTATGAACTTCCTTCACTTGTGCATTTTCTCATAACTTTTTGTTCTGTTTCTCTGTCACCTAATTTTTAATAATGTTTCCTTTTTCACCTGGTGAAATGTGTAAAAAATGTAAAATGTGTAAAATGCTTAAAAGGTACAAAGTGCTTTCTTTTTTCAGCTGCATGGCTCCAATAATTTACATTTTTTAATGAAAATATTGCCACATAGCTTAGGAGTCAGATGACAGCTGCTAATTGTTTTATTTCGAAAGAGCCTGTTGTGCTAAAGATTGATTGATTGAACAAGTCCTGCTGCGCATGCGGCCTGGAAGTCTCAGTAAGCTAGAAAAATGAGTCTGGTATGACTCATGTGTCTAAATACTGAGTCATCAATAACCATTTGCCTGTCTCCCCACGTCCAACGTGGGTGGAAAAGACACATAATTGTAATGACCAGTCCCTTGTCACTAATGATCATTGGTGACTACATGTTATCTGTAACTTCAAACAACTTTAACAACGACAAAACAACCAGTAAATCGGACCAATATCCACAAAACAATAACTTTCTATCAATAAGCCATTCCAGACTCATTTGGTTAGGCTACGTGGCGAGCTTTCATTTAAACTTTCTCATTTATGGTCCCCCGTGTTTGCCTCACTTCCGGTGAACAAGTTCACAGGGAAGGGAAAGTTTGTTTATCTTTGTGCTGCTGAGCGCTTTTGTCCGGCTGACACTAGTTGCTGGTTCAGGTTAATACCAGAGATGCGTCGTGTTTTTTTTTTTATCCTTATGAATAAAATATAAATGAAGCACTAAATTAAGATTACCGATAAGAAATGAATTATGTGAGAAAATTTTTTTATGGTTAAAATATAAATGAAACATTAAACTTAGGATTGACAATAAGAAATAAATGAGGTTTATATGAGAGATTACCCATTTTACGAATTAATGTTTCTGGAGAAAAGATGTATACATAAGCAAAGTAAATCACCTTTTTTAATAAAAAAAAAAAACGAAAAACTTACAGCTAAAGATTGAAACTGAAAATTACAATAAACTACACTGAGAGATTTCAGGTCACTTAACTTGGTATATTTCCATTGAAAAAAGCTCATATTTTCTTTTTATGAGTAGAAAATTTAAATAATACATAGGTACAAATATAAATTAAGGATTACAAGAGCCATTTCAAAGGATAAATTACGCCAGGATTATTTAGAGGATTAATACCGACTCAAAGCAGTTGGGAAATCTAGAGCTAAAGATGACAGGCAATTATCTCAAAAATGAACTAGAGGTGATGAGGAAATATTTAAAAAATTAACCAAAAAGAATATACAGAACAGATGCCGACTGGGAAACATGACTATTATAATGGCTGGCTGGAAAGGTGATTTCTGAGGCTTCTAATCAAACTCAGGGCTGGCTGTAAAGGTAATGAAGATTTC
>NC_089761.1:36196772-36204272 GCF_040412425.1 Macrobrachium rosenbergii | reverse complement strand
TTTTCTTTTGCAGAAAACTAAGAATGTATAATAAAATACAAAGACATTTGTTCATTTATAACAGTCTCTGAACGTTTTATCAATGACTAAATTTATCAATCTTTCACTGATTATTGAAGTGATAAAAAGAATTCCTCGAAATTCCAGCCAGTAAGGAAGAATGACAATCGTCTCTTAGCAACCTGAAAAATTCATTTTGTTAAACACATCTACACTAAGCTTCCCAGATACTTGAAAACAAAGAGAAAGATAAAGGTTGGTATTGTTTCTACTCTTATTATTTAATCAGACGCTTCCAAAATTAACGAGGAGTTGAGAATTCTTGGATATTTTCACGAGAGCAGAAATTTCTTGAGTAACAACCTACGCAATCCTGAAATGGTCCTCTATTACAAAGTACTATATTCTTTTCATAGCATGCAACATTCCTTTTCTTTCATAAATATCTTTCTTATTATTAGGATAAGGTTTAAATCTACAATATATTGACTTTTTTTGTGCCCTTAGCCTGTCTTTCGTTTCAATATTCGGTCAGCAAAATATACTAACAGATTGTTTGATGTTTACATTCCTTGGATACGATGCTGTCAGAATTGCCAATCTTCCTGGTTTTAGAAAAGGAAAAAATCAGGTGAATGTACCACTTTATGAGTTATTTAACACTGTAAATATGTTAAATAATGGTAGTTATTCTCTTATACTACTATTTATCCTTATAATCATTGTATACTTCTTAATGATGACACGAAATTCTTACTTTTTTGTTGGTAATGTTTACATTCCTTAGACGCAGTGCAGTCAGAAATGCCAACATGCCAAGTTTTAGACGAAGAAAAACCACTTAAATGTACCGCTTGATATGTTATCTAACAAGCAATAAATTATAAATAATGACAGTTTGTCTCATATACTTTCATGTGGCAACAGAATCGTTTTATACTTCTCAGTGGCAACAAATGAATGCCTATATTTTTGTTGGCAGTCATGAACCTACCTGGCGCTAAGTTGGACGAAGGAATTTTTGGTGTGGGTGAAACTGATCGTCACTTAAGATTATAAACTTCTATTGACGTTATATTAAATTAAAACTTTTACATGTAAGGGAACGCTATTCTAATTAAAAGCTACTCTAATTATTCCCGTTGATTTGATTCTTTAGTTCGTGAGAAAAAAGGAATAGCAGCAAATATCTGAGACCCTTACTCCCCCACTTACCAAAATGCTGTCGTCCATCCAATAGATGGCGTCGGGTCCTCTATTTTGAGCAAAAATACTTGAAATTCCCTCTCTGGAGAAAGGACTAGGTAGTGGCCACGTGGTCACCCTAATCAGTACGATAATCCAATGACATAATTAAAATATAATTTTTATAATTTTGATACAGTGTAATGGGCAAGTGATAAGTGTTATCTGAAATGTATTTGTCCATTCAACAATGAATTGCTGAATACGTGATAAACATGATATACCTAAATTTAATTGTTAAATTTTATCAGCTATTTTATAATATGCAACGATTATGATTTTGTTGATAATTGGTTAGTTCTGTAATTAGCGTATAATATAGAATTATTGCTCATCTCTGAAATCAATAAATGTTATGTATTGCATTTGATTTCTCCTTCCTTGATAAGAGCCTTGTTAGTTCAAATAGTAAAGCTACCATGATATCGCCCAAGAAATCATTTTGTCCAGAGCCTTTTCAGAGATTGCTTTTGCTGTGATCGTCGTCACTATATTCTTGAAGAGAAGGAATGGCTAAATATAAAATTAAACTGTATCTATTACTTATATTCAAGCATCAATTATGTGTAATTTCATTCACTGCAAGACCATCTGAAATATTTTGGAGATCACGAGAAACCGGAACACGATCTCTCTCTCTCTCTCTCTTTCTCTCTCTCTCTCTCTCTCTCTCTCTCAGTTGAATTAACCGTTTTACTGACATGTCTACATTTATCAGTCAGGAATAATAATTGATAGAGTTGATGACTCAAAACCTTTCTTGCGCGAAGTAGCTGACAAAGACTTAAGAAATAACCACAGATTCCCTTGTTTCTCTCCTCTCTCTCTCTCTCCCCTCTCTCTCTCTCTCTCTCTCTCTCTCTCTCTCTCTCTCTCTCTCTCTCTCTCTCTCTCAGGGATAGCAAATTGGTTGGAACCACGTCAAAACGTCCATTGTCAGTGAAAGCGAATTTGGACAGCACTCGGTGTTGACATTGGCTTGCTACATTATTTTTATTTTCGGGGGGGGCGTTTGGTGATAGATTTCCAAACGATTTATTTAATTCAAAATAACATTAACTATAATCTCCATATTATATTAGAATTCAGCTTTCATTTAAAAGAAATGAAGATGTCTAGTTAGATATGAAGTATATCTGACATTTGCACATGGAACAAGGAGTCTGGTGCGAGTGGCAATGGGTCTAAGTGAGACGTGAAACCCACCTGAACTACAAGACAGACAAGACCTAAAAACTATTCATCGTATATTCCCGGTGAGTTTCCACAGGGCTATTACCGTCAGTGGACCTCACACGGTGCACTGTAGGCATTACTTAAGGTGCTTTGCAACGTCCCTTCGGCCCCTAGCTGTAACCCCTTCCATTCCTCATTACTGTACCTTCATCCATATTCTCCTTCTCCCATCTTGCTATCCACCTTCTCCCAACAATTGATTCACAGTGCAACTGCGAGGTCTTCCTCCTGTTATGCTTTTCAAACAGTCCTACTCTCAATTTCCTTTCCAGCGCTGAATAACCTCATAGGTCCCATCGTTTGGCCTTTGCCCTAGATCTTGTATTCCTAAATCATGATGACGTCATCGCAGAGCATTGAAAGGAGACCTTCTCTCGGAGGTGGAATTGAAAGGTTTTCTATATACGCTGTTTTCTCCAAGGTCTCTCCGGGTTGATGTTGTAACTTATGAATGAAAATTCAATTGTATTTCTGCTGTATCTATGCACTTGTTGTCTGGTCTAAAGTCGAGATATAAATTCGGTGGAATAGAGGAAGCCAAGAGAAAGACGATATAACCTTTTCCTGGAATAGTTAGAGTTGGCAATTGTGCTCTAGGGGTAACGGTGTAACTGAATATGGAGAGCTGTTCATTGTTCATAAGAGATAGATAGAGAGAGAGAGAGAGAGAGAGAGAGAGAGAGAGAGAGAGAGAGAGAGAGAGAGAGAGATTCATGGAGAGATAGAGAGAGAGAAAAAGATTCAGGGAGAGAGAGAGAGAGAGAGAGAGAGGAGAGAGAGATTCAGGGAGAGAGATTCAGAGAGAGAGAGAGAAAGAGAGAGTGAGAGAGAAAGATTCAGGGAGAGAGAGAGAGAGAGAGAGGTTCAGGGAGAGAGAAAGAGAGATAGATTGATTCAGAGAGAGAGAGAGAGACAGATGTTCAGGGAGAGAGAAAGAGAGAGAGATTGATTCAGAGAGAGAGAGAGGTTCAGGGAGAGAGAAAGAGAGATAGATTGATTCAGAGAGAGAGAGAGAGACAGATGTTCAGGGAGAGAGAAAGAGAGATAGATTGATTCAGAGAGAGAGAGAGAGACAGAGGTTCAGGGAGAGAGAAAGAGAGATAGATTGATTCAGAGAGAGAGAGAGAGAGAGAGAGAGAGAGAGAGAGAGAGTGAGAGAGAGGGGCGGAGAGATTCAGGAGAGAGATTCAGGGAGAGGAGAGGGAGAGAGAGAGAGAGAGAGAGAGAGAGAGAGAGAGAGAGAGAGAGAGAGAGAGAGAAACGTACCTTTTTGCCGCAAACGTATATATGAAAGTTGATAATGAAATGGACGTGGCTCGAATTGCATTGCCATGGAATTCCATCGAGTTGATTGATTTGTCAATTGAGGATTAACAATGGGAGTGCCAACATGGCGTCGTCGATCATCTCCATATCAATCAGTCAAGGGCCTGATGGATATGTCACTGGCCGACGTGAAATATTTTGAAGATGTTTTGTATGGATAGGTACGCAGGCAACGTTCGGCAGGTTAATCTGGATATTGAGTCAAATAAACACGCATACAGACATGTTGATATGTATATATGTGTATGTATATATATATATATATATATATATATATATATATATATATATATATATATATATATATATATATATATATGTGTGTGTGTGTGTGTGTGTGTGTGTATATATATATACATATATATAATTTATATATATGTACATATATACATACAGATAGATAGATAGACAAATAGATAGACAGAGGTATTTTTTCAGTATTTGCAGAGACTATCTGTTAATTTAGACCCGGCAGATAATACCAATAATTCAACAGAACCTGTATGAGTGAGGAAAAAATCGTTTGTATATACATATTTGTGTGTGTATGTGTATGTTTGCGTGTGCGTGGCATGTACACAATTTAAACTTACATTAGCTGAACAGCAAAGAAGATACGAGTCTACGTCTCTGAAAAGAAAAAGCAAATGCACAACCGGGCGAGAGAAAAACAGAGGATATTAATGACGGGAGGGGCGAGAGGTATTCAAATGATACACTACCTTTGTTTTGTCGTGGGGGATGCTGATTGCTCGTGTCTGTCTGTCTGTCTGTGTGCTCCTCCCATCACAGAAACCCTTACGGTAAACGATCGTGGAAATCTAATCTACCTTATCCCAGCGAGAGAGAGGGGGAAAAATGCCAGCATTATTCAGGACACCAGTGAAATCAAAATGAATAAAGAGAAATTAAAAGAGAAATTTCTATTTGATTGTATGCAACAAAGAATTCTTTTATTCTTTTATTGGGGAGGATACTGACGACAGCAGAACGAGACATTCTGTTCCGCCCGTTGCGGAACGGGAGGAGCAGCTGTAATTAATTGATGTGTTTTTCGTAATGGGAACAATACGTAGGGTGCTTTTTCTTTTATATCAGGATATATAAACTGCACAGTAAGGGCGACTCTCGTTGCTTACACTATATTTATATAATATAATATATATATATATATATATATATATATATATATATATATATATATATATATATATATATATATATATATATATATATATATATACAGTATGTATATATGTAATATATGTATGTATATATATATACCCATACATCTTGCATAGCATAAAGCCAACTTGTGGTCACAGAACTTAGTAAAAGCAAACTAAAAGCAGTTCAGTAACCTATATAAGAACTATCAAAATGTTTCAGGACATTCTTTAGTTTAATGTCTAGAAAAAAATTCTTATCTTAAACTATAAGCTCTAAGATATCTTAAGCAACACCTGCTGTTACTCCATTATTATCGGAAGGTACTGGTTATCAGAAACCATTTTATCTGCAATATCCTCCTGGGATACAGGGCTGTAATAATGCCAAGGATTTAGGACAATACAAAGTGGCCAATATTTTCGATAAAATGGAAAGGAAGGTTGCTAGAGACTATTATCCGGGAATTAATGAATACAATATTTTTGTTTTGAAAAACTTTGTTTATAGATAGGATTTCGTTTGAACATATCCTAATGCTTCCGTTGAATAAAAACCTTTATAAAATTTAATAGAAGTCAAATACCGATATTAAATTGGTTTCTATTATTTTGCCAGACAACAGGATTAGAGAAGATACTCTGTCGTATACATATATTCGACAAATATTTTTAAATTATTTTCAAAAGAAAGTTTTCCGAGGATAATGATTAGAATGGCTTGGTTTCCATTTCCATTTATTTACAAACGCCTTATTAAGCCTTATTAGGATAAAAGATTCCTTTATTATTGGAGAAGCATTACAAGGGATTCTCATTTCAGAAACCTAAATATCATATTTCATGCACCCTAAAGTTTTATTCCACCGTATGGAACTGGGATTTTTGTGAGATAAACAATTCCGGTTCCGAGGGCTGGAATAAAACCTCACATTGCATGAGAGATAATGTTTAGGTGTCTGAAGTGAAATCTCTCGTGTTGCTTTTCTAATTCTCAAAGAATCTTTTGAATCAAGCTCTCTCAGGTACTAAGGGATTCATGAATATTATCATCCCTCGGTATAAATGAGGCTTAATGAGATTAAGCGCATATGAGTTAGTTATAATGGAAACCATCTCATTTTTAGCATTATCTTCTTAGAACTTTCTGTTATAAATTTTCATGTTTTTGTTGAAAATATAGAAGAGAGTTTACCATCCCTAATCCTATTCTTTAGGAAAATAGTAAGAAGGATTATAAATCGGTATGAAACCCTCCTAAGCTAACAGAATTAATAACCATTTTTTTAAGAAATGTATTAGAAACAGTTAAAGCTAAACCCTAAAAATTGATAAAGTTTGTAAAAAACAAAAAAAAAAAATTGTAGTATCTAATAATTCCGGGTAATAGTCTTTATGTAACTTGCCGAATGAAATCAAATAGTTTTATCCTTTCGTTTTTATCGAAATAGTAGATAATTCATTACCTTTAATACTCAAAAGTATCAAAGCTAATGTCCCAGGAGGGTATTGCACAGAAATTGGTTTCTGAGGACGGATGCCTTCTGATAAAATTGAGCAGCAGGTTTCGCTTAAAATAGCAAATATATTATCCATCCCAATTCCACGTTCTGAAAAACGTCGAAAAATGAACGTAACATAATATTTAGGAGCGTGGAGAGCAAATTCCTCCTATTCCTCCTCTAATGCTAAGGGAATCTTTTATATCAAGCTCTCTGGTGCTAAGGGTATAATGAATGTTATTATACCTCGTTATAAATATGGCTTAATGAGATTAAACTCGCATGAGTGAGTTATAATGGAAACTGTCTCGTTCCAAGGATTATCCTCTCAAAACTTCCTTTTGTAAATCAGTTATGTTTTTTGTTGAATATATAATAATAATAATAATAATAATAATAATAATAATAATAATAATAATAATAATAATAATAATAATAATAATAATTTCCCATAAAAATAATTAATAATAAGGTTAAACTACAAAAGATTAAATAATAATAATAATAATAATAATAATAATAATAATAATAATAATAATAATAATAATAATAATAATAATAAAGGTTTTATTTCCCTTTACAGAGAATTGAATTCTATACATGGTTAAACTACAAAACATTAAATAAGAATAATAAAAATAGTAACAGGCTCTATTTCCCATAAAATGCACAGGAGTGAATTCTATGCACAGAGGTTAAACTACAAAACATTAAATAATAATAATAATAATAATAATAATAATAATAATAATAATAATAATAATAAAATAATAATAATAAAGGTTTTATTTCCCATAAAATACGCAGGAGTGGATTCTATACTTAGATGTTAAACCACAAAACACTAAAAAAGGAAAGGATATTTTGCCATCCCTAATCCTGTTCTTTAGAAAAAAATAAAACTAATATAATCTATATATTAAACCATTTTAAGCTAGGAAAATCCATTACAGGAAACTATTAGTAACACTTGACGAAAAAATCACATAAATAAATAAAGTTCTAACAAAGAATTGCAGTTTCTA
>NC_089761.1:36179272-36186772 GCF_040412425.1 Macrobrachium rosenbergii | reverse complement strand
GTGTGTGTGAAAAGGTATAAGCAATTAATCAAGTGGTATATCAATTTTTTTCTTTATTTCTTGAAGTTTATCTGTTAGGCCATTGATGTAAAATATTTCTTATGATACGGCAGTGACAAGGAATGTACTTTTACACATACATACATACATATACACGAATACATACATACATATGTATATATACATATAATACATATATATACATATGCATACATACATGCATATATATAACCTAACCTAACCTAACTTATATACATGTATATATATATGTGTGTGTGGGCGTGTGTGTATATATATATGTATGTGTGTGTGTGTGTGTATGTGTATATATATGTATATATATATATAGTATATATATATATATATATATATATTTATATATATATATATATAAATACATATATATACATATATATATTATTTATATGAACATATACATATATATATATATATATATATATATATATATATATATTCACATACATGCATTTATGCTAATACAAAACAAAACTGAATGAGAACCTAAAACCAAAACCCAAAACGACTCTATGGCTCAACTACATACAGTCCATTTTCCCACTCATTCCAGTTCCTCTTAATCCTTTTATTTTCTGTTGAGAACTTACAGAAATAAACAGCGGTAAGAGCACGTTCTCCCCTCTCTTTCCAGAACTTGGTCGTGAATGCTTTAGTTCCTAGAATGACTCGTCTCCATCTTCCTATGCCATTTATATTCTGTCGTGACGTTCTTGTTGAGAGAGAGAGAGAGAGAGAGAGAGAGAGATACATATCTTTTTAAGTTCCTCAATCTTCTTTTTAGGTTGTGTTCAAATCATCATCATACGTATTCATGAATGTATGTATATATATATATATATATATATATATATATATATATATATATATATATATATATATATATATATATATATATATATATATATATATATATATATATATATATTGTGTGAGTGTGTGTGACTGTGTGTGTCTGGCACTTTTACACGCTGGCGACAGTTCGAATCTCCGGGGAAAAAAGTACTTTCAATTAGAATTCCCCTATGATGTTAAGTTATTCCTGAGGTATTGTGAATTGGAAATTAAACGATATTTATGGCTTAGAGCTTGTGAATATATATATATATATATATATATATATATATATATATATATATATATATATATATATAATGTATATGTATATATTATTCATGCATATATGTTTTGCATGTATGTATGTATATGTAGACCATACATAACCTGCTAAAGCAAAAAAACTAAAAGTAACCAGAAGCCATCACCTTTTATCAACAAATCACGAATGAAAATCCCTTTTCGCCCTCCCTCCCGGCTCGTCAATATCCAATTTCCTTAATCAAGTTTTCCTGGGGGATAAAAAACGCTGATATTTTTTCCTCCCAGTGGATAGTGGCTTTCACCATTATCATAATATTTTTTTTTTCTCTTCCAATTAATTTGTTCGTTTGCTTCTCGCTTTTATGTTTTCAGTTATTTGTCCCGTAACTCCATTTTAATCAACCATTTTTGCCCCATTTGTGCTTATTTAGCACCTGTTTACTGAACTGGAAATTAATTGAGTTAGTATTTCTTTCTTTTGCAGATAAATTTTCCTGGTTTATTTTACGCCTTCTTCAACAATATTTCATTCATTTTCTTCATTTGCTATTAATCTCTGTCTTCCTTATCAAGCAAATGGGAGGAACACTGACAGTCGTAATGCCATTACTGTTATTCCTGTATCAACCATACAAGTACTGATAGCAGCACTGAGAGAAGCTCCTGGTAGTATTTCTATAAAATGACAGCGAGAGAGTGAAGACATGGAAGAAATAGCCTATTAAAAAATTAATTGAATGATTTAATAGAATAACTGATTAATAGAGTAACTGCGATCATTATAATAACACAGAATCAATCACTGGATGTTATGTTGTGGAAAATTATTTGTGAATCATTTTTTCCCTGATAAATGATGAAGACCTAATGGCAATCTCTCTCTCTCTCTCTCTCTCTCTCTCTCTCTCTCTCTCTCTCTCTCTCTCTCTCTCTCTCTCTCTCTCTCTTACTTTACGTTTCTTCCTATCATAAGTGAAAACCGTACGTAGAAAGATTTTCTGTTGAATTATTATTATTATCTCTCTCTCTCTCTCTCTCTCTCTCTCTCTCTCTCTCTCTCTCTCTCTCTCTCTCTCTCAATTCTTGGGCAGTACTGGACAACATTTATCAGACACAATAGAAGTATCTCTCTCACTCTCCCTCTCTCTCTCTCTCTCTCTCTCTCTCTCTCTCTCTCTCTCTCTCTCTCTCTCTCTCTCTCTCTCTCTCCAACCCTCAAATACTGGGTAGTACTGAACAACAGTTATCAAACACAATAGAAGTATTTCTCTCTCTCTCTCTCTCTCTCTCTCTCTCTCTCTCTCTCTCTCTCTCTCTCTCTCTCTCCAACCTTCAAATACTGGTAGTACTGAACAACAGTTATCAAACACAATAGAAGTATTTCTCTCTCTCTCTCTCTCTCTCTCTCTCTCTCTCTCTCTCTCTCTCTCTCTCTCTCTCTCTCTCTTCGAAAAGACCTAATCTCTTCCATCATATTCTGGGTTTTGTCATGTGGCATTGTCGAAATTCCTTTTCACCGGGAAATACGAAGCATAAAAGTTTCATCTGAATGCATTGTCAGACCTCAATGTAAGTGATCTTTTGCCTCTATTACACTATGACATCTTTTATGAGAAGAAACTCTTCTTCTTATTCTTTTGAATTGAATTTTCAATTCTCTCTTTTTTATGATTTGAGACGCTGTTCATCATCGTTCTTCTTCTTCAGTGCAATGGTAAATATGATTAAAGCATTTTACTCGTATAATGATATTCTTATAATTCAGTGAATGTCTTTTGATCTTATAAGATAAACCTTCAGTATAATTTTCCCTAAATTTGCATAAAGTATAAATGCTTTACTTTGATAGTTTTTTGGTATATACTTGTTGTTTTTAAACTATATTAGGCATGCACACTAAAAGTATTGTACTATATATATATAATATATTTATTATATATATATATATATATATATATATATATATAATTGTGTGTAAAATGTCTCCCAATTTTACGAGCATTAGTTTAAGCATAACCATTTTTAAACTAATGCTCGTTGAGAATTGGGAGACATTTTACACACACAATTATTTATATATATATATATATATATATATATATATATATATATATAGTAATGATTATACATATATGTATGTATGTATGTATGTATGTATGTATGTATGTATGAATGTATGTATGTATGTATATATATATATATATATATATATATATATATATATATATATATATGTATATATATATATATATATATATATATATATATATATATATATATATATATATATAAATATATATGAGACACAAACTATCAAATACTTCCTATGCATAGACAATAGAGGCATCTGAATATTTTATTGAACACAAAACGCCCACTTCAGATTCAAGAGAATTCTTGGGATCTGTTTAATAATTCAGGAACTCTGAGTAATTTATTACCATAAAACTTAACGACTGAAAATGCTTCTCAGAATAATAACTAAATAAGTAAAAGTTCATTATTCCTTGAGATAGTGTTATGTTCTTACACTGAATTGGCAAATAATGTTATTTATAGCTTTGCATTTGGAAATGCCTTTATCTACAGCATATTTTCTTGGTAAATAAAAGGTCATGCATTGCCGAGAATCTTACTGTTCATCTGTATATATATATATATATATATATATATATATATATATATATATATATATATATATATATATATATATATATATATATATATTTATATATATATATAGATACATACATACATATATATGTGTGTGTGTATACTGTATATATATATATACACACGTGTGTGTGTGCGTGTGTACACCATTACAATTTGCGTTAAATCATCTCTGTTTAAATATTTTCTGGGGCCATTTTTCGTTTTAATTAATGTGATTCCTCATGACACCACGGCCAGATGGCAAGGAATTCGCCGATCGAAATCTGGAAATTATCTTCCATTTCTCCCAAATTTACATACATGCATTTTTTACCTTCCTATTCCATTAAGAGGAGAGAAAATAAATTGATTTCATGATGAAGATTTTTTTTTTCATTTTTAAATATCTTTTGTTTTCTTTCCACAATTTGAAAGAACTTCTTTTGAAGCGACCGAGCTATGTTGCACAACATTTTAATTTTGGCAATGCATTAGTACCTTAATACAATTCTCCTTGCATTTTAATAATTTACTTGCTTTGTTTCTATTTATTTATTAATTTGTTAATTTATTTTTTCTTTTTATTAAGTGACATCTCCTTTTGGTATTTCTCTTTACCTTTTGTTACCTCTTTTTAATGAGCTTCATATTCTTTGGAAACTTCTGAATAATAATAATAATAATAATAATAATAATAATAATAATAATAATAATAATAATAATAATAATAAATGAAATTACTGCATCAGCTGCATTTAATTTGCAGTAATTTCATTTAGCATTACCTGCTTAAAAGGGATTTTCTCCCGAAGAAATAATAATAATAATAATAATAATCTTTGGTAGCTTGAATTTCCAGTCAAAGGCCGCTGTTTGGCTTGTTCCAAATGAATAGGTCCATATTCTGAATAATAATAATAATAATAATTAATAATAATAATAATAATAATAATAATAATAATAATAATAATAATAATCTTTGGTAGCTTGAATTTCCAGTCAATGGGCCTGTGGTGGGCTTGTTCCATATGAATAGGTTTCATCTTCCTAATAATAATAATAATAATAATAATAATAATAATAATGATAATAATAATAATAATAATAATAATCTTTGGTAGCTTGAATTTCCAGTCAGTGGCCCCTGTTGTGGGCTTGTTCCATATGAATAGGTTTCATCTTCCTAATAATAATAATAATAATAATAATAATAATAATAATAATAATAATAATAATAATAATAATAACCTTCCAAACTATCCTTATCGTAACAGTGAACGATAAACCCTTCTGACACTGCGTCTGAGTTTTGGCAGGTCCTGGTCTCACCTTGGTATGAGCAATGTGTCGATGACGAACGACGCTTTTAGTGGCCTGGACATTCGAATACCTGGCCATTTTTCTCCAAGTAAATATTCACCGGGGAGATTTATGTGATCTGTTGGGGTACACCAGTGAAATATGAGACGAAATTGCCGCGGAAGGGTTCAGTAATAGAGAGGACTCGCCTGTCTAAGGAAAAGAAATGGCTACAGTTAGCATAAACAGAAGAAAATAATGATAATAATCTAAGGTTTCAATAATAGCGGGGGCTCGCCTGTCTAAAGGAAAAAAATTGCTACATTTAGCGTAAACAAAAGTAAATAATGCTAATAATCTAAGGTGTCAGTAATAGCGAGGACTTACCTGTCTGAAAAAAATAGTTACAGTTAGCAGAAACAGAAGAAAATAATTATATAATATATCTCTACTAAACACGTATGGTTTCTCGTTTAATTTGGGAACTTTTTAGGTAATTAACATTTTGCGTTATAATACAATTTTTTTAAATTCACGGAAGAAGGAAATTATAAATTACTCTCTAAAGATGTACATAGATTAAACCGTCCAATTTTATAGATATTAGTGTTTGATTAACGATAAAATAGTTTAAGTATCTGTGTGTTAATTATAGAGGCAGGAAATTATATACTCTAGTTATTAGTATAAAGGTAAGTTCAGAGTAATTACATGGTAAGGGAATAAGAATCATTACGCCGTTTTTATGTTCGTCTGTCGCAACTACAGGAAACAATGACAATCTATTACATTGCTTGAGACATTGATGAGAAAAGGTTATAGATGTCAAAAGAAAAAAAAAATTATAAAATCTTAAAGTTACCAAATTACTATCTATCTATCTATCTATCTATCTATCTATCTATCTATCTATCTATCTATCTATCTATCTATCTATCTATCTATCTATCTGTCAAGTTTATCATTTGCATAATTTCCTTTTGGTCTCCTTTGACAATCTACTTTCTTAACAAACATATTACTGATGTCAACAAGAGAGAAACAGCGTTGTAGTCAATCAAAAAAATTGGTGAAAAAAAGTACCTTTATCAATTCTTTTCAAAGCTGAAAAACGTTCATTTGAGTTCGTTTTTGTTCATATAATCTATAGTACTCTAATACACCTTTATAGTCTTACAGTATGGGCAAGGTCCTATTAAGCGCAGGACCCATTAAGTCCTCTGATAATATGGCAGGTGAAAAACGCTCTCATTATGTTTTTGTCACGAGATTGATCGCCCCTCTCTCTCTCTCTCTCTCTCTCTCTCTCTCTCTCTCTCTCTCTCTCTCTCTCTCTCTCTCTCTCTGTATACCAATATATTCTAGTAGTGTGAGGTACTGTTAGCAGATACAAAAGTAAAAAAAATCATACAGCAATCTTCTTCTTCTTCTTCTTCTTCTTCTTCTTCTTCTTCTTCTTCTTCTTCTTCTTCTTCTATTATTATTATTATTATTATTATTATTATTATTATTATTATTATTATTATTATTATTATTATTATTATTTTTATTATTATTATTGTTGTTGTTGTTAATTTTTTATTTTTAATATTATTATTGTTATTAATTTTGTTTACTATTATTATTATTATTATTATTATTATTATTATTATTATTATTATTATTATTATTATTATTATTATTATGAATGTGAAGAGCAAGTAAGATTCAACTTCTCTCTCTCTCTCTCTCTCTCTCTCTCTCTCTCTCTCTCTCTCTCTCTCTCTCTCTCTCTCTCTCTCTCTCTCTCTCTCTCTTACGCAACTCACTCTCCGATCATCGAGGCAAAAACACTCTTTGTATACCTGGAAATGGAGTTCACAGGAGAACCTTAAGAAAAACGTTGAATGTTTCTGCTATCAGCACCTTCATCCGACACTTGAAAGCATTTGTCGTTGCTCTGTGCCTTCACAAAGAGGTGAAGATAAGATTGTGTAAGATATTATTAAAGATAAACGGGAGTAAATATTATATATGTTATGTATATGCATATATATATATATATATATATATATATATATATATATATATATATATATATATATATATATATATATATATATATTCTTATTATATATTGTGTTATATTTCTTATTAAATTAGTTATATTTCAAATTAGTTGACGCAACGTTTTAAAAAATGTCTGTCCTTAAAAGAGTCCAAAAATCTCTCTCTCTCTCTCTCTCTCTCTCTCTCTCTCTCTCTCTCTCTCTCTCTCTCTCTCTCTCTCACCATTCAGAACAATACCTGCTATACGCTTCCAGTACAAATTATGCAGATCCATGCCAAATGAAAGCTCAGGATATCATCTGCAACACGAAATGAAATGACGAATAGCCGTTTCATCATGATTCTCTTTGAATTCCTCTC
>NC_089761.1:36169272-36174272 GCF_040412425.1 Macrobrachium rosenbergii | reverse complement strand
ATATATATATATATATATATATATATATATATATATATGTATGTATGTATGTATGTATATATATATATATATATATATATATATATATATATATATATATATATATATATATATATATATATATATGTGTGTGTGTGTGTGTATATATATAATAGTTACAGATCATGTCTACAATATCCTAAAATCTGCCAGTACTGGAAATTTGCTAAACAGAGAATAATAAAAATACACAACCACATTAATAGCCAAGTAATGTCTCGTGTCGAGAGATCCCTAGGGGACATTTAGGCACAGGACTGCTGGTAATTTTCCCCGTGAAAAAAATAATAGATGTATTTCTAGTTTTTTGTAAGAGAAAACTATTGAGATGACTTTGTCTGTCCGCCCTCAGATAATAAAAACTACCGGGGCTAGAGGGCTGCAAATTGGTATGTTGATCATCCACCCTCCAATCATCAAACATATCAAATTGCAGCCCTCTAGCCCTATTAGTTTTTATGTTATTTAAGGTTAAAGTTACCCATAATCGTATTCCTGGAACCGATATAGGTATCAACAGCACATACCACCACCGGGCCGTGGCTGAAAGTTTCATGGGCCGCGGCTAAGAGTTTCATGGACCCTGGCTGAAAGTTTCATACAGCATTGAAACGCTGTACAGAACACTCGATTGCGCCGAAAAAACTTCGGCGCATTTATTACTTGTTTATATAAAAAAGTAATTGACAAATTAACATTTAATTACATAAAAAATTGGTAAATGAATCACTGTGGTATTTTTAAGTAAAATTAATTATATTCCAGCAGTTTAAAGATCAATTTCTCTATAATACAACTATTTTAATCAAAGCGCGCTCCAAAATCTAGAGCGTTTGAAAGTCCATTTGACGGAATTCGAGCAGGTTCTTTGAACAGCATTCCATAAACCTTAGAAGCAACCTCATGGCGGGAAATCTCTGCATTCTTCATTGGCTATGTCGTCCTCACTTGTGATTGGCTGTTGTTTAAGTTGATTAGCAAAGACGTTTACTATTCCAGACGGTGACGTCATTTACATAGTTGTCATGAGTTGCATTCTAATCCCAAAAGATTATTTAAATATTAAGTGACGTTCTTATATAATGGAATCTAAAGTAATTCTTTATTCAATTTTCTAAATAGTTAATCATACATATATCGCTTTATACTCATAACGGGGCAGTATGACAGAAATAAAATATTCTAGATAGAAAAATATGGCATTTTTTTTAACCTCGTTTGTTTTCATAAATGAAGAAACTTTCGTCAAACTGGTGAAATATCTACATGGATATTTTCTGTAGGGTAAGCGTTAAAATATAATACTGCATAATAAAGACTTATAATTAAATTTTATTTCATTTTAAATAGATTAGGCGCACAGAAAAGATTAATTAATCGAAATAAATATAATTTTTTAAAAGGAATGCTTCGTTACGTTTTGGCTACACTGTAAGATGTCGTCTGCAGAGAAGGAAATGGCAACAGTTCTGTACAAAGAATTATTTAATTTCAGTTACTAAAAAGTATTAGAGTGTTCTTTTTCCGTCTTAAAGTCATGGGAATATGTCCTAATGTCTTCTGATAAGGTACAAAGACGGCATAAATCGGCTAATTAAAATATGGCAGGATTAAAATGATTGTTTGTTGGCGTCCTCTGGCAACTACCAGATTCAAGCGCTCTAGCTAACGGATACTTTCGTTGCTCCTTCTTATTTGAGTTTCAAATGCTCTAACTAATCGATATTTTCTTTGCTAGTTTCAAACGCTCTAGCGAAATGGACATTTTCCTTGCTTTCTCTTATTGGAGTTTCAAACGCTCTAGCTAATGGATATTTTCGTTGTTAGTTTCAAACGCTCTAGCTAATGGATATTTTCGTTGTTAGTTTCAAACGCTCTAGCTAATGGATATTTGTGTTCCTTTTTCTTATTTCAGTTTCAGACGCTCTAGCTAATAGACTTTTTCCTTGCTTTTTCTTATTGGACTTTCAAACGCTCTAGCTAATGGATATTTCCGTTGCTTTTTCTTATTGGACTTTCAAACGCTCTAGCTAATGGATATCTTCCTTGCTAGATTCAAACGCTCTAGCTAATGGATATTTCCGTTGCTTTTTCTTATTGGACTTTCAAACGATCTAGCTAATGGACATTTTCTTTGCTTTTTCTTATTGGAGATTCAAACGCTCTAGCTAATGGACATTTTCCTTGCTTTTTCTTATTGGACTTTCAAATGCTCTAGCTAATGGATATTTTCCTTTCTTTTTCTTATTGGAGTTTCAAACGCTCTAGCTAAAGGACATTTTCCTTTTTTTTCTTATTGGACTTTCAAATGCTCTAGCTAATGGATATTTCCTTGCTTTTTCTTATTGGACTTTCAAACGCTCTAGCTAATGGACATTTTCCTTGCTTTTCTTATTGGAGTTTCAAACGCTCTAGCTAATGGATATTTCCGTTGCTTTTTCTTATTGGACTTTCAAACGCTCTAGCTAATGGATATTTCCGTTGCTTTTTCTTATTGGACTTTCAAACGCTCTAGCTAATGGATATTTCCTTGCTTTTTCTTATTGGACTTTCAAACGCTCTAGCTAATGGACATTTTCCTTGCTTTTTCTTATTGGACTTTCAAACGCTCTAGCTAATGGATATTTCCTTGCTTTTTCTTATTGGACTTTCAAACGCTCTAGCTAATGGACATTTTCCTTGCTTTTTCTTATTGGACTTTCAAACGCTCTAGCTAATGGATATTTCCGTTGCTTTTTTGTATTGGACTTTCAAACGCTCTAGCTAATGGATATTTCCTTGCTTTTTCTTATTGGACTTTCAAACGCTCTAGCTAATGGACATTTTCCTTGCTTTTTCTTATTGGACTTTCAAACGCTCTAGCTAATGGATATTTCCTTGCTTTTTCTTATTGGACTTTCAAACGCTCTAGCTAATGGACATTTTCCTTGCTTTTTCTTATTGGACTTTCAAACGCTCTAGCTAATGGATATTTCCGTTTCTTTTTCTTATTGGAGTTTCAAACGCTCTAGCTAATGGATATTTCCGTTGCTTTTTCTTATTGGAGTTTCAAACGCTCTAGCTAATGGATATTTTCTTTGCTTTTTCTTATTGGAGTTTCAAACGCTCTAGCTAATGGATATTTCCTTGCTTTTTCTTATTGGAGTTTCAAACGCTCTAGCTAATGGATATTTCCTTGCTTTTTCTTATTGAAGTTTCAAACGCTCTAGCTAATGGACATTTTCCTTGCTTTTTCTTATAGGCGATTCAAACGCTTTAGCTAATGGATATTTACCTTGCTTTTTCTTATTTGAGTTTCAAACGCTCTAGCTAATGGACATTTTCGTTGCAAGTTTCAAACGCTCTAGCTAATGGATATTTTCGTTGCTAGTTTCAAACGCTCTAGCTAATGGATATTTACGTTGCTAGATTCAAACGCTCTCGCTAATGGATATTTACGTTGCTAGATTCAAACGCTCTAGTTAATGGATATTTACGTTGCTAGGTTCAAACGCTCTAGCTAATGGATATTTCCGTTGCTTTTTCTTATTGGAGTTTCAAACGCTCTAGCTAATGGATATTTCCGTTGCTTTTTCTTATTGGAGTTTCAAACGCTCTAGCTAATGGATATTTGTGTTCCTTTTTCTTATTTCAGATTCAGACGCTCTTGCTAATCGATATTTTTATCTCTTTTTCTCAGTTTGTGATTCCTGTTGTTTGCTGTTAAACTTTTTCTACTTATTTGTTACATTTCATTGTAAATGAATTATTCTTTGCTATGGAAAACAGACGTGGCAATACCTATTTCCATTTTACGTTATAAAAAAATGAAAATAAGATGATTAAACGAAAGAATTGTGGCAACGTGTAATAGCGAGTGAGAGGACTAGTGGAGCCCTCTGGATTCTTTCATCAATCAAAACATTAAGAATAAAGTTACTGAATAAGTAAGACTTTGTTTTTGCCTTCAGTTTTTAGGTTTGCCGGTTGAAAGTTTCATGGGCAGCGGCTGAGAGTTTCATGGGCCGTGGCTGAAAGTTTCACACAGCTTTATACACTGTACAGAAACTCGCTTGTGCCGAAGAAACTTGACGCATTTTTTTACTTGTTTTTATACTTCGTCAATTAGAGTTTTTCTTTTTGATATTCCGCTTTAATTTAACTTTGTTTTAAATTATTTATTATTTTGTTGTTATTTATTTCATTGTTTAATGATTCAGTATGAAGTGGAAATAGTATATACTATATATATATTATATATATATATATATATATATATATATATATATATATATATATATATATATATATATATATATATATATATATATATATATATATATATATATATATATATATATATATATATATATATATATATATATATATATATATATATATATATATATATATATATATATGTATATATATATATATATATATTTATAAATGCTAGCTGACCAACCCGGCATTGCCTGGGAATACTCGGAATGACAGTTGATCATTTGCTTTGGAAAGGAAGAACACGTGGTGTGGTTTTGATTAACATGTCCCCGCTAAACCTAAACACACCCCCACTAAACCTAAACACACGCCTACTAAACCTAAACACACCCCCACTAAACCTAAACACACCCCAACTAAACCTAAACACACCCTTACTAAACTTAAACACACCCCACTAAACCTAAACACTGCCCACTAAACCAAAACACACCACAACTAAACCTAAACACACCTCCTGCTAAACCTAAACACATCCCCTGCTAAACCTAAACACATTCCCTGCTAAACGTAAACACATCCCCTGCTAAACCTAAACACTCCCCCAATAAACCTAAACATAATCCCTGCTAAACCTAAACACACCTTCTGCTAAACATAAACACACCCCTGCTAAACCTAAACATATCCCCTGCTAAACCTAAACACTCCCCCCAATAAACCTAAACACAACCCCTGCTAAACCTAAACACACCCTC
>NC_089761.1:36111772-36166772 GCF_040412425.1 Macrobrachium rosenbergii | reverse complement strand
AAAAGGTGTTAATGGTTCATTTAATTTACTTTGATTACTTCGTCAAATAAAGGAACGAGCTATTTTTAATGGGGTGTTGTTATAGTGGTGGCAATATTAGTAGTGGTGATTGTATGGTGGTATAGTAAGTAATGCATGATTGTGTGTGTGTGTGTGTGTGTGTGTGTGTGTGTGTATGTTTGTGTGTGTGTGTACTTTTGTAAGTTACATATATTAAGCCACTTACAAAAGTAGACACACACAAACACACACACACTCAATCATGCATTACTTATGGGACTTATGTTACGCCACATAAGTAAAACATGATTGCGTGTGTGTGTGTGTGTGTGTGTGTGTGTGTGTACTTTTGTAAGTGACTTAATATATGTGACTTATAAAATTACCCACATACACACACACACACACACACACACGCGCGCGCAATCATGCATTGCTTATCTAAGTTAATTAACATGTGTCACTTACATAAGTAATGCATGATTTCTGTGTGTGTGTGTGTGTGTGTGTGTGTACTTTTGTAAGTAACTTTAAATATGATTTATCATCTTTTAGGTAAACTTACGATTCTTGAATAGCCAGTATGTTTCTGTAAACATAGACATATTAATATCCACTTTTACTATTTCTTAATTATTCTTATTCAAATATTCGTGATAATAATGGGCAAGAATTATATCATACATCATAAACATCTCTATGAGACCTATCTTTATCCTCAAACAATTCTTCGCAAAATTAATTAATAATTGTCAGATCTATCTTTATCCAAAAAATCTAAAAATTCTTCCCAAAAATGAATTAATAATTGTCAGTTCTATCTTTGTCTAAAAATTAAAAAATTCTTCCCAAAAATTAATTAATAATTGACAGACCTATCTTTATAAAAAAATGTTTTAAAAGTCTTCCAAAAATTAATTAATGCTTGTTAGATCTATCTTTATCCAAAAAATTAAAAAATTCTTCCCAAACATGAATTAATAATTGACAGATGTATCTTTATCCACGTAATTAAAAAATTCTTCGAAAAAATGAATTAATAATTATCAGTTCTATCTTTATCCAAAAAATTAGAAAATTCTTCACAAAATGAATTAATGATTGTCAGATCTATCCTTACCCAAATAATTTAAAAATTCTTCCCAAAATGAATGCATAATTAACAGATCTATCTTCATCCCAAAAAATGTTTTAAAAGTCTTCCAAAGATTAACCAATAAGCAGCCAACAGCACTGATGCCAATGGCGCATCCAGAACCCTTTTGATCGGGAGATGGGAAAATAAACACGAACTTTGAGGTAGTGTGGGGAATGTTTATTTGTAGCAGTGGCGTGTTTGTACCGAGTCCTTTCGCTTCCGCAGGTTTCACGGCCCAGCTGATACGATGCCGTGTTTGCTTGCCTGTTTATAGAGCAGGTTTGCGACGAATTTAGCATTGTGTGTTTTCTGAGTTTAACCCTTTGCTTTGAAGGTTTGGGGAAAGCTTTTATATATACATGTGTATTTATGTATATACCTATATATATATATATATATATATATATATATATATATATATATATATATATATATATATATATATATATATATATATATATATATATATATTATACTGTGCTGTCTGTCCCATTTAGCCAGGTATTACTGCACTGTCTGTCCTTTCATTCAGGTATTACTGTGGTGACTGTCCCTTTTATTCAGCAGTTACTATGCTGTCTGTCTCCTTTAACTAGGTATTACGGTGCTGTCTGTTCCTTTAGCCAGGAATAACTGTCTGTCCCTTTTGTCCAGGTGTTACTATCGTGACTGTCCATTTTATCCAGGCATTACTGTGGTGACTGTCCCTTTTATCCAGGTATTGCTGTGGTGACTGTCCATTTTATCCAGGTATTACTGTGGTGACTGTCCGTTTATCCAGATATTACTGAGCTGTCTGTCCCATTTATCCAGGTGTTACTGCCGTGACTGAAAACATTTTCAGTAATATATTTGTATGGTCCCGAGTACATGAAATGAGGCGTGATTAACCCGTAGAGTTTATTTACCACATAAGTCACCAAAGGCAGGAGGGGGCGGTGGGGGAGGAAGGGAGTCAAGCGGTTCGGATTTCTATAGCGCACAAATATACAAACAAAATACAAACATTCATTTATCTACATATATATATATATATATATATATATATATATATATATATATATATATATATATATATATATACATATATATATATATATATATATATATACTGTATATGTTTGTGTATTATGTGTATATATATATATATATATATATATATATATATATATATATATATATATATATATATATATATATATATATATATATATATATAATCATATATATATATATATATATATATATATATATATATATATATATACTGTATATATGTTTATATATACCTGAATAAAGTTATAATCGCACAATTAAACAAAAACGTTTAATATAACAGCCCCAGAGAAAAACGCACTAGTTAAATACAAGCATGCTTGAATATATTAAAAAAAACTTGTAGGTACTTAGAAGAGCAACTTAAATAAAAAAAATTAATGATAATCATTAAGAAGTCACTTTATAAAAACTCCCAAAACGTAATACGTTTATTTAACTGTCTATTATTCCTTAATCCCAAAGACACAAGTCATATTCTGCTGAAGCCATGGAAAAAAAATTATTAAAATGTCTACAATGTCTTAAAACCGACAAAAAAATATCCAAATCTTGAGATAATTCAGAAAAAATGTTTTTCCAAGATATCCTTTGAGAAAAGACTTGCAATATGAGAAGGAAAAAATTGTCGAAATGATGAGGAAGACTCTCGGTAAAGATATTTTTCTTCTTCTTCTTCTTCTTCTTCTTCTTCTTCTTCTTCTTCTTCTTCTTCTTCTTCTTCTTTTCTTAAAGGGCGAGGAATTTAGATGAAAGAGCAGAACTTGAATGCGCGGAAGGCGAAGGAGAGATTACTCTGTTTTTGGATGGACGAAGAAGATAGATGGATTTACCTGGGATTGTTGTTCGTTGTTTCGCTGAGATCGCTCTTAGCTCTCTCTCTCTCTCTCTCTCTCTCTCTCTCTCTCTCTCTCTCTCTCTCTCTATTCTTGGACAGTAGTAGTGCTGGACAACAGTTATCAAACACAATAGAACTATTCCTTTCTCTCTCTCTCTCTCTCTCTCTCTCTATATATATATATATATATATATATATATATATATATATATATATATATATATATATATATATATATATATATATATATACATATATATATATATATGCATCAAGGTGTCATATATTATTATTATTATTATTATTATTATTATTATTATTATTATTATTATTATTATTATTATTATTATTGCTTTTTCGAATTATTGTTAGAGTTGTTCTTGTTGCTTTTGCTCCTGTCAAAGTTGTTATGATTTAAAGTGCATAAACATTAATAATAAGAGACACCCAAAGATCATGTCTCAGAAAAGATAGAAGTACAACAGATTTATAAACTCCACGAAAGGATTCACTTAATAAATAAAAATAAATGAACAGGCAAACAAATAAACCAATAAAGAACTAAAGAAAGAAAATTAAACAAAAACAACAAATTTTCTTTCCGGTACAATCAGACAATAAATAAATAAATAAAGAACTAAAGGAATAAGATTAAACGAAAACAATAACTTTTCTTTTCGGGACAATCACCAATACTCTCCCAAAAATACGATTTTCTTCACTCGCAAAGAAAAAAAAACAAATCCATTCATGGCTGTCGACGTGAAAAACGACATTTCGCGGCCATCAACCTTCAGGCCAAAAAAAAAAAAACAGCAAAAAAAAATGTCATTTCGGACTATGAATGGTTTTTTGAACGATGGATGATTCTTTCTTGTCATAATTCTTTGCGAGGACGTTAATCCTTGCTGGGAACTATTTTTTTTTTAGTATTGCTTCTTAGCATTGCATGAGATTTAGTTCTGAGTACAAGCATAGATGAGTGTTTGTAGTTTAGGTGTTTTATGGATAATGTATATGTATATGTATATGTATATGTATATGTATATATATATATATGTGTGTGTGTGTGTGTGTGTGTGTGTGTATAGATGATTGTATATATTATATATATATATATATATATATATATATATATATATATATATATATATATATATATATTTGTGTGTTTGTGCGTGATGGTACGGTGACGTGGAGAGAATGGAGGACATAGGTTGACTAAAGGACTGCATTATTTGCAAGGCTTTGAAAGATGTGGAAGTTCTAGAAATTGTTCTGTAGATGGAGTGTCACAAGTACTGGAAAAGAAGCCGTTTGAGAAAAATGCTTTAAATGTATGAATGTATATATACGTATATATATACATATACAGTACATGTACTTATGCATATACATATCCTTACAAAATTCAAAAATCATCCGACAAACGTTCGCACAGACAATCAGATGTTTGCATACGACTCATGAAGAAACAAGTAAAAAATGCGCAGAAGTTTCTTCGGCGCAATTGAGTTTTCTGTACATAGTATAATCAAGGCCACCGAAAATAGCTCTATCATTCGGTGGTCTCGGTATAATGCTGTATGAGCCGCGGCCCATGAAACTTTAACCACGGCCCAGTGGTGGCCTGCCCTATATCGTTGTCAGAGGAACGAGTATGGCTAACTCTAACCTTACATAAAATAAAAACTGCCAAGGCTAGATGGCTGCAATTTGTTATGTTTGATGACTGGAGGGTGGATGATCAACATACCAATTTACATCCCTCTAGCCTCAGTAGTTTTTAAGATCTGAGGGCGGACAGAACAAGTGCGGACGGACAGACAAAGCCGGCACAATAGTTTTCTCTCACAGAAAACTAAAAAGCCGTGATATAATTTACCTTTCGTCACGCTATTTTCTGGCAACATTTCCCAGACGAGAAGAAAGCTTCAAAAGACTCAACCTCGCTCGGAGCACCTGCAACGCCTCTGGTAAATATCAACGGCGAACAGGGAGGGAATCGTCTGCTCTTTATGAGGACAGCTTCCTTAAACGACGGCTAATTCGAGGACACGGCCTTTAGAGTGGATGGAATGAGAGAGAGAGAGAGAGAGAGAGAGAGAGAGAGAGAGAGAGAGAGAGAGGGGGGGGGTGGGGAGGGAGGGGGGAGGGAGGGATATTATTTTTGTTATGATGCCAAGTGATTTCATGATATTGTGGATGTCATTGTGTGTGTGTGCGTGTGTGTGTATGTGTGTTAGAGAGAGAGAGAGAGAGGTTATGGTTAGCTCAGCTCTGTTTGCTGTATAATTATACAAAATATATATATATATATATATATATATATATATATATATATATATATATATATATATATATATATATACATACATACATATATATTGTATATATAAATATATATACATATACATATACACACACACTCACACTCACACACACACACACACACACACACACATATATATATATATATATATATATATATATATATATATATATATATATATATATATATATATATATATATATATATATATATATTATACATGAGTGTGCAAACATTCTAACTACTATTTCGTGAGCCCTAAAAGAAATCACGAGTTACGTTCAGGAAAATCTATTCATCATGTACTGTATTTTAAACTTCCATGAAAGACAAGTAAAAGAAGGGAGTAGGAAATAAAAATAATACTTACAAAATTAGAGATTTCAAGGATATCCATAGATGGCGTTCAGTCACGTTCCAAGAAGCAAGACACTACTGTGGCTTGAGAATCCTTGGAAAGTGACAACCTCGTTCCGGTTCGGACATTTGAAGTTTTGAACTAATGAACTTTCGGACCTTCGACTGTAACAACTCAGACATCTTTCTAGGCGGTAGACGTTGAACAGGAGTTTGCTAAGTGATACTTTTTACCTCGGGGGCGGCGTATTTGATCCCTCCTCAATTTATCGTATCGTAATTGGTGCTGTTGTGTAGTTTTTACGGAAAAGCCGTTCATCACGCGACTAGGCTACAGTTGGCGCTTGCGATTTCCATCGATTGTTGCCACTTCATTTGGTCAAGTTATAATGAACCCTTGGTTTCTGCAAGGTAACGCTGGAACTTTATTATTTTTGTATATTTGTTGTATATTTACTTTATTACTGTTGTATATTTGTTGTATATTTACTTTATTATATTATTGTTGTATATTTGTTGTATATTTACTTTATTATTGTTGTGTTAATGTTGTATATTCGTTCTGGGGATTTTCGAAGCTTGCTGTATGTTTAGTCTCGTACAAATCTGTGGCGTTTACCCGTAATATGACGTGAGTAAATGCCCAAAATTTACAAGATTTAGAGTAAGTTAAGCACAGCTCTAATGCTTTGTCTTTTCCAGGATGTTTTTGGTAAGAGTTTGACTCTCAGTTCCTGTTCTAACGGTAAAGCTTCACGCATGTTAAAGCCACTTTTTAGCAAAAGGTATGTAGAAGTTTTTTTTTTTTTTTTTTTGCCAAGCTTAGTTTTGCCATTTTGTCAAAAAAAAAAAAGTCACAAATTTAACCTTTTTTAATATTTTTAAAAATTTAAGGTCGTAATTTGTCGATTATAAATTCACTTTGTAATAAATTTATTTTTTTTATTTTAGTTTTTTAATTTTGTAGATTTTTTAAAATTTTGTAATAAATTTACTTAAATTTTATAATAAATTTACATCTTAAAGTTTTTATTTTATTTTTTTAATGTAAATTATTTTTTTGTAAGAATTTTTTTTTTATAAAATTTGTATATGTTCTTGAACAAGTTCACCTTATCCTCCACTCCTTTAGGGGAGGCGCCCCTGGAGGGGTGGGGGAGCCCCCATGTTCTGCATAGTAGGTCGTATGACCTACTATGCAGGTTATTGGGTGGTTGTGAACTACTAATCAAATTTTCTTTCAGGTTATAATTATAGACTTAATATATTGCATGGTTTTCTTCCAAGTTCAGATAGGTGTTAAGTGTTTAAATGTTTGGATGCCTTCCACTCAGTTAAGTTTGTAGGAACTCCCTAAGGTTTTGGAAAATTAAGGTAGTTTATGCCATCAAACGGCAATATCCAGCATTAAAACCAATTAATTTATGCACAAGTCTGGCGTCTTATGTTTTACTTTAGAATTTTAGCTTCCTGAAAATGGATTAAATTTGTGGTTTAAGTCAGATAAGCTCTGGCCTATATTTATGAAGTTTTGCTGGAAATTTAAATTTTATGCGTAGAGATGGCGTTAGACGTGATAGAATTTTCAGTGGATTCTAACTTGGTATTTCCTTTCTCGCAACCAGAAAATTTCTGGTTATAAGGGTTATGGGAAGCTCCCTAAATGTACGGGTCATTTACGATAATAGGGCTTGCTTACACAATAGCCAAACTCTTGAAAATCATTAACACCACGCAGAATTTTCCCCAGACAGAGATTGTCTAGAGTCATGTTTGGATTTCTGCTGTTAGCAGATAGAACTAGTTTTAAGAAGTTTGTCAGCGACTCATAGCTATGAGTTTTTAGCTGCTGTTAACGGATGGCACGAAAGCAACTTTTTTTTTTTTTTTTTTTGCTGAACGTGTGGAAATTTTAAGTCGTGGATATTTTCTGCATAGAATAACTAGAATGTTTACTTTGAGTAGGGTTTAGTCAAGTTAAGTTTGTCGGGTATGTTGGTTAGTTAGGATACTCAAAGCATAGGTAGTGTTCTGATGATGTTAGTTGTACTTTATGAACACAGGCAATGAGTTTGTGACTATGAACACAAGCAATGAGTTTTACTCTACGAACACACTCAATGAGTTTTTCTATGAACGTAGGCAATTAGTTTTACTCTATGAACACATTCAGTGAGTTTATCTATGAACATAGGCAATAGAGTTTGTTACTCTATGAACATAGGCAATGAGTTTATTCTATGAACACAGGCAGTGAGTTTGTTATATGAAGACAAGCAAGAGTTTCACTCTTTAACACAATGAGTTTTACTCTTGTAATAAGTTAAGCTATTTTTTTTATCACGGAGAATTGCTTTTTAAACTTTCACCGTGTTGTTTCTCCTTTTCGGACGAGGGTCTTGTAGCAGGTTGTGCGAGCGAAGTGGCTGGTACCGGTGTGCAGTTACTGACTTGGCGTCTCGACAGCTTGTGGCCGTCTGTGTTAATTTCGGCATTGCATTGAAGTATCGATAATTACGACGTTAATGGAGATAGTCTCCGATGTCCTGTGGTATTGCCGTGACCTTGTAATGGTTTAAGGGAGACGTAGCAGCAAGGTTCTGAGAAGAGGCGACATTATGGACATTTCACGAAGCACCGGTAGCGTTGTACGCCCATATAACCGAATAAGAAAGCGAGACACGAGTGGGAAGACTGTGGTTACCGTTGGTACAGAACGTTTCTGCAAGCCTACGAGGATTTCTCCCCGTGCTACTGTATGTTATGTAACTGCCCACACCTAGACTGGTATGTCATTTGCTTTGCAAATGTTTAGAGAGCTCCCTTGAAGAGAGAGGGCCGATTTTCCTACTGTGGGAGATACTGCATGCTGCATTTGAAGATTACTGGATCTACCCCGAAGTTAAGCTTACTTTTCAAGGATTATAATTACTCAGCAAGATACGTATCTGCATGATTTGGATGTCAAGAATACAGGACTTGCTACTGTCACTTTAATATGTATAACATTCAGTAGTCATGTCTTCACTAATCAAATATTAGTACGTACTTCAATAATTGTTAATAAATTCATTAATAATCAGTTTTTATCCATAAGCCTTTGTTGTGCTGGGTTGTCCATGGAATATTGATTATGTATGTTTGTATAAAGAACCTGGTTATGGGATAACGACCTGTAACAACTCTGAATACAGGCAGTGAGTTTTCTCTATGAACACAAGCAATGCTTTTTACTCATGAACAGTGTTGCTATATATACGCAAACTGTTACTCTTTAACAGAGGCGGTAAGTTTGATACTTATGCACAAGCAATGAGTTTGATAGTTACTCTTGAATACTGGCAATGGTTTTGTAATTTCACTCATGAACACTGGCAATAGTTTTGTGATGCTACCCACGAATACCTGCAATAGTTTTGCGATGCCATCCATGAACGTGGGCAATGAATTTATTTTCCATGAATCCTGTCAAATGCGTGTTAAGTTATCCATGAACACAGTGGGTATATGGTATTATCGGCACAATAT
Source organism: Macrobrachium rosenbergii (assembly GCF_040412425.1). NCBI lineage: Eukaryota > Metazoa > Arthropoda > Malacostraca > Decapoda > Palaemonidae > Macrobrachium > Macrobrachium rosenbergii. Next base: position 36,157,523 of record NC_089761.1, on the reverse strand, counting down.
TTATGATGCTGTTCATGACCATAAAGCACTCATTCATACTAAACTTGAACTAGGGCAGTGCTTTGTGGGGTTGGTCATAACATAAGCGAGAACTGTGATGCTTCCTTGAACAGTGCGTTGTGGGACTGTTCAAGAACACAGGCAGTGGGTTTGGGATGCTATCCATAAGGCATGAGTCTCCAATGGTATCCATCAACTAGGCTTTGAGCATGTGAAATACGCATTAACATAGGTAATGAAGTTAAGATATCATATGAGTTGGATGCAATTGTTGGTACCCATTTATTTAGTGAATGCGATGTTGCAATGAACGTCAGTGTTCGCCAAGCTATCCATGGCAATCAGTTGTTTGATCGTATTTGCTACATAACTGAAATGTTTAAAAGGTCATCGGACAGTTAATGCGCGTACCAATCTACATTTTTAAATACAGTATACTAAGTAGAAGCTGCTGAGTCTTTTGATAATTAGTGGCAAAACTGGTTTATGATTTGATGTAATAATTTCCTCCCTAACAAGAGCTCACGTTACACAACTTCGTTGCATTAAAATAAAGTTCAGCCGTTTCTGTAACTTTTACCTGGGTTCTTGAAAGATCAAAGGTATCTTGAAATTAATACGATTTTGACCATATATGGCTTATCTTAATTTTGATTTGGGAGATTTTCAGCATAGTACATTTTCTAAATATTAATGTACAGTACAAATTGAGTGGTTTCTACGTGTAGTGACCATTTTTAACTTTAAATGGTGTCAGAAGCAGCGTAGCATTATTGTAAAGTATAAATGCTTGTTAATACAGCATTAATGCATAATTATGGTATAATATGTACGAGATAATCTTACTCTAGATGGTTACAAGTTTTCAGTGGGTAAAAACCTTTTTCGGGAATTGAATGGAGAAACGTAACTCGTGGCTTTTATAAGCTAATTATCCTTAAAGTAAAAGACATCGTACCTATCTCAAGAAATATTAAGAGTTAAAGTTCTCTTTACGGAGTTGCCGAGTTAATTCCTTAACATTTTCAGCTGCAGTTGTTTTTGTGTGTGTCATCGCTGGCCAGTATTTTGTCTGTCTTACGTACTGTCCGTGCATTGGTTTACTGTGACATTCCTCTGTCCTGTTTTTCATCCTCCTGTCTCTGTATATTTCTGGGTCTTCATCTACTCGTCTTCACTGGTTTTCAGATATTGCCCCAGTGCTCTGCTCTCGATGTTGACGCAGTTCTCTGTGCTTAGTAGACTTCTCCCTCCTTCCTTTCGTGTTATGTATAGTCTGTTTGTATTTGTTCTTGGGTGTAGTGCTTTTCTGGTCTATGCTGCGGAGTTCAGCCTTCGTCCACTCCCACTCCACTACCCCTGCGCTGTATCTGATTACTAGTACTGCCCATGTGTTTAAGGCTTTCGTCACGTTTCCGGCGTTGAGTTTTGACTTGAGTGTCGCCTTAAGTCTCTGCATATGTCTTTCCTGATCGTGTCCTTCATCTCTTGGTATTTTATATCCTCTCCTATTATTCCCAGGTATTTGAATCCAGTCTCATCTATGTGTCTGATGCTATTCCCGTCTGATAGCTTTATCCCTTCAGTCCTTGTCACTTTGCCTTTTTGTATGTTGACCAAGGCGCATTTTTCTATTCCAAACTCTATCCTGATGTCCCCAGATACAGTCCTTACAGTCTGGATTAGGATATATATTTCCTTGATGCTCTTACCATACAGATTGATGTCGTCCATGAACATCAGATGGTTAATTCTGTTGCATCCATTTTCTGCGGTACGTTTGTCATGGAAATCATGGCTACTACGAAGAGTAGTTGGGACAGTGAATCTCCTTGTAAGATCCCTCTCCTGATGTTAACCTCTGCTAATCTTAATCCAGAGCCTGTAAGTACTGTATTCCAGTTGCGCATTGTATTTTTTAGGAAGATGATGCTGTTTTCCTATGCCCCATTATTATTATTATTATTATTATTATTATTATTATTATTATTATTATTATTATTATTATTATTATTATTATTATTATTATTATTATTATTATTCAGACGATAACCACCAGTTCATATGAAACAAGCGTATAGGGGCCATTGACTTGAAATTCAAGCTTCCAGACAATATGGGGTTCATTTGAATGATGGTAGTTCCAGAACATAAAACGAAATACAGAAAGTAGAGATCAGTCATTAGAAAAAGAATAAAAATGCTAAATTAATAAATTAGTAAATACATAGGTAAAAAAATAAATAAAACTAGGTGACTTGTTTGAGGGTAGTGATGCATTGGGTCTTCGCTTGAACTAATTTTACTGTTTTGTGTGTGTGGATAATTAGATAAACAAAGAGAGACACAGTACCTGGGAGAGAAGGTATTACTGACCCACACGAATTCTTTTATTGCTTATCCATCAACAAAGCTGTTTATTATTCATTGTCTGGATGGATAGGGGACCTGTCAAACTGAAGAGCCAGAAATGTAACTTCGGGTAATAACAGCTATTTGCAAAGGGTAGGGAACATTCCTGAGCTCGCTGGCTGAAATTTTGGGAGGATTGGGAATATTTGAGAGAATAGAGAGAGAGAGAGAGAGAGAGAGAATTCATCAGGAGAGAGAGAGAGAGAGAGAGAGAGAGAGAGAGAGAGAGAGAGAGAGAGAAAGAGCAATTTCAAAGAGAAAGTTTAAAAGAGAGAGAATTTATCAATCAAAGAGAGAGAGAGAGAGAGAGAGAGAGAGAGAGAGAGAGAGAGACAGAGAGAGAGAGAGACAAGAGAGAGAGAGAGAGAGAGAGAGAGAGAGAGAGAGATGGAGACAGAAAGAAGAGAGAGAGAGAGAGAGAGAGAGAGAGAGAGAGAGAGAGAGAGAGAGAGAGCCTAATTTACCTCCTGAAAAGCTTTGTAGTGTGTCGCATCATTTTTTTTTCTTCCTCTCGTTTTTCCCTCATTTGCAGCTGATGTTCTGCTAACACAATTCCCGAGACAGATTGCTTCAGACATGCAACACCACATCCGTGATGCAAATGAGTCAGGGAAACAGATTAAGCCTAATGAAAAATTTAAAAAAGAAGTCCATTCATGATTAAGGGACTTGACTTCTCTTGCTATGTGAGAGCTGTTATGGTACGTCATTGGGTTCAACTCTTGTGATTATAAAAGCATTTTTTCTATTTTATTTTTTATTTTTCCATAATTAAATAAGAAGTCTGTTTAGAGAACGGCTACGTGGGATGTAATGTAATGAGATTCATTACCATGCACTAGCCTCTAGCCTCAGTAGTTTTTAAGATCCTTGGGCGGACCGAAAAAGTGCGAACGGACAGACGAAGCCGGCACAATAGTTTTCTTTTACAGAAAACTAAAACTGTTTTCCGCAATAGCTTGTGTGCAAATGAACTTTCTTTCTTTTATTGAAATAGCCTCTGGGAAACAAATGCTTTTTTTTACAAGTCTGCGATTACTTATCGCTCTAGCTTATATTTGAAAAGAACTTTATGACTACCGTTGAACATTCCACGACACGATGTAATTCTTTGCTATGACTTTTAATTGTGTTCGCGTTCTTCGTACACGACAAATACCATCTGTTTTATCAGCAGTGCTATGATAAGTGACACGTGAATATTTATCCACTAATATTGTGTAGTTTCGAAGGAACAGCATACAATACTTTGAAAGGGAATATTTATTGTTTTTTTTCCAATATGCGAGGAAGCTCAAAATATCATAAAGCTAACTGCATTAGCCAAGTGTCAGTACAAATTAATTTATAAGTATAGTTATCTCTACATTATTATTATTATTATTATTATTATTATTATTATTATTATTATTATTATTATTATTCACTTGCCGGGTAAAATACTCGATAGAGTAACCCCTTTTTTATGCAAATTCCCTGAAGCAATCGAAATGAGAGAGAGAGAGAGAGAGAGAGAGAGAGAGAGAGAGAGAGAGAGAGAGAGAGAGAGAGAGTAGAGGGGTTGTTAGGGAGGAAAATGAGAGAAAGAGTGAGGAAGAGTTGGAGGGAGAGAGTGAGAGGGAGAGGGAGAGAAGAGAGAGAGAGATTAGAGAGGTTGTTAGGAGAGGAGAGAGAGAGAGAGAGAGAGAGAGAGAGAGAGAGAGAGAGAGAGAGAGAGAGAGAGTTTACTGATTGTCATTCAGAATTTTCCCGGCCATCGCCAGGTTGGTCAGCTAGTGTGTGTATATGTATATGTATATATATATATATATATATATATATATATATATATATATATATATATATATAGAGAGAGAGAGAGAGAGAGAGAGAGAGAGAGAGAGAGAGAGAGAGAGAGAGAGAGAGAGAGAGAGACTCAAAATCCTGCAATTATCAGGAACTGAAGCAATACACTTCTACACATCACTGGTGTTCTTGTTGATGCTGAATCCCAAAACCCACCGATGGGAAAATCCCTTCATCCCTCTCGGGGGTGCATCCCACTCCTAGGGCCTCCCAGAAAGGCCTCCCCGAGGGCGAAATGGGGAGGATTAACCTCAATGGCTGTTTGAGAGGGACCTAAGCCCCATGGCCGTTGGGGATTAGTGAATGACCAATAAAAGCAGCCACTCATTTAGCTTGACAGGCTCCGAGGTCACTGGCTGTCATAACAATGGTGAGGATGGTGAAGAAGTCCAAAATAGTGTAAGTGGAAATATATATTAGAAATATTATATAAACGAGTGTTACCAGTTTAATGAATTTAGAATCTGATATAATTATTGATTTTTGTAGGTATATCCATACCATACTAGGACTGTGTCAGTTAAGTGTTCACCTCTTACATATATGTTTGGTATTTAGTTATGGACAAAATAAGTGGAAATATATTATAGAAATATTTATATATATATATATATATATATATATATATATATATATATATATATATATATATATATATATAAACGAAAGTGTAACCAATTTAATGAATTTAGAATCTGAAATAATTATTGATTTTTGTAGGTATATCCATACCATACTAGGATTGTGTTCACCTCTCATATATATATATATATATATATATATATATATATATATATATATATATATATATATATATATATATATATATATATATATAAATTACATATATATATATATATTAATTATATACAAAATATATAAAAAAGCAAAAACTCTGTTTTGGTTTTATTTTTTTAATTAAAACAATGCAGTTTTGTATAAACCTATGTTACTTACATAATGTATTCTATAATTTGTCAATAAACCAACCAACTAACTATACATATTTCTGATATATATTTACATTTACACCATTGTGGAATTCTTAACCATTTTAGTGACTCATGCTATTACGAGATTTCTATGAACGTCGGGGGTTATACGTGGAAAGATATTTCGAAGAGAAAAACTAGAAAACGGGGAAGAAAAAGTGTAGAGAAGATGAAAGGAATCACGAGAAAAGGAGAGATGTTATTCGAGAGCTAATGCGAAAATTTAAGTAAACTTGAAGAATTTAAGAACTGGTAAAATAAACATTGAGGTGCTGATATATATATATATATATATATATATATATATATATATATATATATATATATATATATATATGTATGTATGTGTGTGTGTATATATATTATTAATCTCTAATTATCTAATTTGCTATAACTTTTGAATAACTTATACCTGGAGGGAGTTATGTGATAATCGCACCTAACGAAGAAAGTGTACATATGTCCTTGAAAATTATTGAAGTGAAATTAGCATACTCACAAATGCACACATACGCAGATAGATAGATAGATAGATAGACAGATAGACAGATATATATAAAGTAAACCAGAAACAACGCAGCATTAACTCAAAATAGTCTTACAAACTCCATTGAGAGAGAGAGAGAGGAAAAAAAACTGTAATTCCACAACTGAATTCCCTAGAAATAATGATATCAATTAAACTCCATGTCTTCTTCCTTAACTTTTCCAGCGAGAAAGTTAGAAAGTTTCCTCATTTTATTTCCCCAGCGAAGGAAACCTTACCACGAATTGTTACGAAGATAGACTTTCTTGTTATTGGGCTCGGGGTGAAGGACTGAAATTCTCCCTTTTGGCTTCAGCCCGTGAGGAGACACGAAATATGGACAGAGAGGCCTTGCATATATATATGGGTTTACGATGTATATACAGTATATATATATATATATATATATATATATATATATATATATATATATATATATATATATATATATATATATATATATATATATATATATACAATTCATACATTATGTATACATATATAAATATGTATATATATACATTATATACATGCATACGTATGTATGTGGATTTTTATGTATGTATGTATGTTTGTGAATGTTTATAAGTGCTAAAAGTCTGCTTTGTACGAACATATATTCAATTGTAAGTATCTGATGACGTTTCTTCGGTTCGGCTAAATAACTGCACAGTTCATATCTCTCTCTCTCTCTCTCTCTCTCTCTCTCTCTCTCTCTCTCTCTCTCTCTCTCTCTCTCTAATCTTCTTGTCCTCTCCTTTTGCGTTTCTATAACCATCTCCAGAAACCACATTCAACCACGAATTCGTCTTAAAGTCACACTCTCACAGCCACTCGTCCGGGACGAGTGTTGCCTCGCCTTCCACCTCAAAGACAGAAGAAGAAGAAGAAATGTTTACCACTCGGGGCGCATCGAAAGACTTCACAGAGAAACGCCTTCTTTGCGTCATGTCACACGGCCCCAGGCTCTATCGGGGAATTATACACAGCTGATGATGATGGGGGGAAAGGGCTGAGGAGTGTGTGTCTGAAGGAGCTCTCGTCAGTTTGTAACGTAAGTAGGAAGCAGCAGCTACTCTGATGAGGGTGTGGAAAGGTAGTAGAAGTTTGGAGAGAGTAGGAGGCTGAGCTGCTTACTGGGACGGGTAGAAGTGTGGGAAGGGTGATTGCATATGGTTGGAAGGTTTAAGGGCTTTTGATGGATTTTTTTTTTTTTTTTTAGGGGAAGGGTTAAAGGCATCTGTGATTCATGACAGTCAATACTGAGTCTGGGCAATAGTTAAAGTAGGGTATAAAGCGTTTCCTCCTGACTTATTCAAGCACACGTAAGGAAAGGATAAGTATTTATATATATATGTATGTATGTATGTGTATATATATATATATATATATATATATATATATATATATATATATATATATATATATATATATATATACATTCATATAAAAAGGACTATATGGCAAATAGACCCAAATGAAAATCACCTCCTCCTCGCCATGCGATAATATTGGAAGAGGAGGAGTGGTTAGTCATCCCCATCATGAAATGAAACCTGTCATTACATATCAGCCGCGATGACAGTTCAATTTTCTCAAGACTGTAATCTTTTGCGCTGAGTAGACTGACGTCTGCTTTAGCCTTGAAGGGAATTTCATTTTGTCTCTCAGGGAAGTCGTTAGAAGTGTCGAGGAATTTTTTGTGATTGATTTGGTATGCAAGCGCATTATTTATTCGGTAATTATTTATTGATCATACTGATTATTACGTTATTAGCATTATCATTATTGGTATTACTACCTGTGTGTATGTGCATAAGTACTATAAGTCTGGTTTGTTAGAACATATATTTATTTGTAAATAAATATATGATTGGTTCCTCTCTCTCTCTCTCTCTCTCTCTCTCTCTCTCTCTCTCTCTCTCTCGGTCAAATGGTCTTCAACAAGAACCATTTAAGGCATTCGGTATATGCCGTACCATCCTAGCTCAATATGTGAAAAAAATTATTTATCAAATAGATCTTATGGAACCACAAAAACATACTATGTCGATTTTGAGAACGGAATTCCTTCTAAATTTGTTGTCGTTTTATAGAATAATTGTAATACGTTATTTATACATTAGAAAACCGACACCCTTCTGTATTCACAGCAATAAACAAGAGAACAAAAGCAATCTGTGTTCCGCACCGCTCCTTCAAGCAGACGCTTCGTCGACGTGAAAATATCAACACCGCTCGAGATCACTCGAATGCGCCAGTACATTGTAGAGATATTGGAAACTGCTGTTGCCTCTCTCCATAAACTTCTGGCCTTACATATGTTGGCTGTCGGAACGCTTGCTGAACTGGAGAATGTTGCTGCCGAACTTGGAATATTGTTGAGTGAACGCGCAACTTAGAATGGGTGGGTCAAAAGTGAATGTAACTGCGATTGGAGAAACGTGAGATTCGTAGGTCAAATGTGACGATGGAACGTTGGAATAAATTCAATTGATTTTCATTACAGTTGTTAAACAAATCGCATAAATAAAAAGTTCGTTTATAGAATGAGCAAAATGATAGTCTTGAATTATTCTTAGGTCAATAGATTCTTGAAAAATACGCCCTTGAATGTGTCGTTAAACTATGTTATTGTACGTATATCTCTGTCTGCAAATTCAAGCATTATATCGAGACAACGACATTTTCCATCTTTATCAAAATTTGCCTTAATTTCTCAATTTGTGTCTTTAACATATAAAAATATTTTCTGTCAGCAAGCCTAAACATTATTTGAAATCAGTACACCTCCTTCGATTCCTACAATTATTAAGGACAGCTACAAATGTCGAAATTTCTTAATCAAACGTGAGGACCAATGTGACGTTACTGCTGTTGCTATATGTATGGTTTGTATTTTTTTTAGCTGTCGGTAAATATCCACAGCTGATGGCATTGCAACCAATGGCCGTTGCGGAGGAAGAGTTTCCGCCAATCACCGTCAGTTTCAGGAATATGGGCTACGGGATTTTACAGTCAGCTTAGAATAACCTTAGGAAGGCTTATTACTGATGGAATATCGGTTAACATATTCGGAAATGTGATTGCATGCAGTGGTTGATTATGAGTCTTAAATCTTTAAACTGTGTGTTTGTGGTTAAAGGAAACATGAGATATATTTCAGTGTTTGTGAAACTTATGTTTGAATATATATACTAAAAGAAAAGTGTATGCATATGCCGTTATACATACATTTATATATATATATATATATATATATATATATATATATATATATATATATATATATATATATATATATATATATATATATATATATATATACATATACATACATATAGAATCTACTGGTCACTTTTACCAGATACATATATAAATGTAATAGCCATAATGCCCTCTTTTCTTCTCAAATTTTTCACGCTTTTTTGGATACGCTTGTCACTACTAAGCCTTAAGATCCAAGTGCAAGAAATATGAAGAAATTATATATATATATATATATATATATATATATATATATATATGTATATATATATATATATATATATATATATATATATATATATATATATATATATTATATTATATATATATATTTATTTATATGTATGTATGTATATATACAGTATATGTATATATATACAACAAATATAAATACCGCGGACATTTCTCGACCCTATGAAGACCATTTGCAACAGAGCGCGAAATTGTATTCCATTATCACCCAGGGGAAGAGACAATGCGCGCAAACAATGCAGTCATACTCGAGTCCAGAATTGCATTAACGCCAAAAACGTCAGCTCTATTTTTAGACAAATTCCCAAACGCTTGGAAAGCCCTCTTCATCTTTTCTCTAAGTTATGGAAAGAGTGTAGTTTGGATTATATAAAAAAAAATAGAACCGTTTGTATCGGCGTGTTATTATTATTATTATTATTATTATTATTATTATTATTATTATTATTATTATTATTATTATTATTATTATTATTATTATTATTATTATTATTATTATTATTATTATTATTATTATTATTATTATTATTATTATTAAAAACAGATAGACGATATCTATTCAAAATCAAATTCATGTGCTGATGACTTAGACATTTTATACTACTATCACTACAATAATAATAATAATAATAATAATAATAATAATAATAATAATAATAATAATAATAATAATAATAATAATAATTATTATTATTATTATTATTATTATTATTATTATTATTATTATTATTATTATTATTATTATTATTATTAATGTAATAGCAGTAATAGCAGTAATACAAAATTTCTATATCATTCACGTTTTTGTGTTTTTGTTTTTGAATAGATATGGTCTATTTGCTTTTGAATAGATATTATCTATTTTTTTAATAGATATCTTCTATTTGTATCTGAACAGGTATCATCTATTTGCTTTAAGTAGATATCACCCATTGACTTTTGAATTGATAGCATCTATTTGTTTTTGAATAGATATCATCTATTTGTTTTTGAATAGACATCATCTACCAGTACCATTTCTTATATATAATGGGAATAAATGTATTTCTGTTACCCCCTATTCCATTTCCCCTCAGTGTCACCGTAAAATTATTCAGGTGCTTTTGCATTTCACCATCATTCTATTTGTTTTATTATTATTATTTAACTATTTAGTTTTTCTTTCCTTTTCCCAACAAAGTACCTACGCACAGCCGAAAAGCAATGGGCAACAGGGGAAATTACATTCTCCCCTTTTCAGAGGAGAACTTCAAAGTTCGAAAGGTCGACTCTCCAACATTTTCTCAATGTTTGAAACGTATCCTCTCATTTTAATAGTTTTTTTCAGTGTCTCAAATATTTTCTCAGGCTCTCAGTGGTCTTCTGAGACTCTCTGGCATTTATCAGAGTCTCAGAGATTTTTTTGTCAAAGGTGGAAACATTTGGTAGGAATCTCAAACATTTTCTGAAAATGTTTTACATATATATATATATATATATATATATATATATATATATATATATATATATATATATATATATATATATATTTATGTGTATGTATATATATATATATATATATATATATATATATATATATATATATATATATATATATATATATATATATATATATATCTGTGCGCGTGTGTAAATATACATGCATATATATCTCTCTATCTCTATATCTCTATCTATCTATATATATATATCTCTCTGTCATAATGTGTCATATGTTTGTTCCTTCCATTTGTCAGAAGCGTTATTTTCCATATAAGCGCATTCCTATCATGCATTTTCTCTCTAAATAACAAGGAATACAATTATATCAGAATTAACTAGCAGAAAAATACGAGAAACCGTGAAAAGTAACAGGGGGGGGGGGAAGAGGTGAAACGCAATTTAATGGTCGGTGTTACGCAGTTAAGTTGGTTTTCATTCTCAGATCATCGCATGTGAGGCTTAATGGAAATTTTGTAGAGCTTATTCCGAGGTTTCAGGCGACTGTGATAATAGTCCTCTGTCGTTAACTCGATTATATGGAAACTTGGTTCTTTTGCTTTCAGAATTTTGTTGATAAGTTTTTACTTTCCACTATCTCGATTGTACACTATTGTACATATAGTCCATGATTCCACGAGCGTGTCTCAGGATCAAGAAGAAGAGTTTCCATTTTCTTTATAGGCAGCAAACATTCTATTAGTCCAACATTCTCTTTATAGGCAGCAAAGGCTCTATAAGTCCAACATTCTTTTTATATAGTTAGGAAAACTTTGCTTTCAGAATTAAGTTGATAACATTTTTTTTTATAGGCGATTGCAAAGGCTCTATTGTTCAACATTCTCTTTATAGGCAGTCAAACGCTCAATAAGAAGAATTTCATTCTTTTTGGGCAGCAAACATTCTATAAGTCCAACATTCCTTTACAGGCAGCAAAAGCTCTATAAGTCCAACATTCTCTTTATAGACAACAGACCCACTAAGTCCAGCATTCTCTCTATAGGCAGCAAACGCCCTATAAGTCCAACATCCTCTTCATAGACAGCAAACCGTCTATTAGTCCAACATTCTCTTTATAGGCAGCAAACGCTCTATAAGTCCAACATTCTCTTTATAGGTAGAAAACGCTATATAAGTCCAACATTCTCTTTATAGGCAGCAAAGGCTCTATAAGTCCAACATTCCCTTTACAGGCAGCAAGCGCTCTATAAATCCAACATTCTCTTTATAGACAGCAAACGCTCTATAAGTCCAACATTCTCTTTATAGGCAGCAAAAGCTCTATAAGTCCAACATTCTCTTTATAGGCAGCAAATACTCTATAAGTCCAATATTCTCTTTATAGACAGCAAACGCTCTATAAGTCCAACATTCCCTTTACAGGCAGCAAAAGCTCTATAAGTCCAACGTTCACTTTATAGACAGCAAACGCTCTATAAGTCCAACATTCTCTCTATAGGCAGCAAACGCTCTATAAGTCCAACATTCTCTTTATAGGCAACAAACGCTCTGTAAGTTCAATATCTAACACGGAGCCCATGTTAATACAAGACTTCCCTTTACGATATGAAAAGGCTCCGGGCGCGCCGCCAAAGTTATTAGGTCATAAACCCGAGGAAGTAATTCAGATGTTTGTTACCGGCACAACACACGTCCCTCCCACCTTTTGAATCTTAATCAGGAGAGGAGAGACGAGAATTTACTCCACCGGACTACTAGAGGTTAACAAAGTCTGTGATCTTTGATGCTGCGGAGCCAGTTAGGTGAAATGATTAATCAGTTTAGCCTCGGATTTAATTTCTATTGCAAATTGAATTTGAATGAACTTGGTACAATGGTTATCCTTTGTTCTATATTAAATGGCATTTTTGTTAATGTGTTTTATACAGGAACTTATTATTATTATTATTATTATTATTATTATTATTATTATTATTATTATTATTATTATTATTATTATTATTTATAACATTTTACACTGACAAAGAATTGCTGAATAAGACAAACATTTAAGTATATATATACATATACACACATATATTTATATATATATTATACTGTATATACATACTTATATATATAAATACATACACACACATATATACACACACACACACACACATATTTATATGTATGTATATATATATATATATATATATATATATATATATATATATATATATATATATATATATATATATATATATATATATATATATATATATATATATGTATATATATATATATATATATATATATATATATATGTATGTATATATATATATATATATATATATATATATATATATATATATATATATAATATGTATATATATCTAATCTGTGTGTGCGCGTTTACATATACAACGAACAAGAGCACAGCTCCGAAAACAAACACACAATTCGAAACACATTTGCAAGCTAAGTACCTGATTCGCTTCCATTAACAATACAGCGTATTCCGTGTAATTGAAAATGTTAATTCCAAAGTCTTGTATCTTTGCGAAAGCAAAAAAAAAAAAAATAAATAATAGAAAAGCTCTCATGCATATATATTAGAGATGTGAACTCTTGTGAATTTTTAAAATTCGGAATGAGGCCGAAGTATGTTGTTTATTACCAGTTATTATCATATTTTTGCATGATCCTTCGCAAGCAGTTTCAAGTGGGCCTTGAGAGAAATGATTGTACTTATCTCATTTCACTGTTTAGTGTTGCATTATCGTTAAATATATTATGGTAATTGTTGGGAATATTTACATTTTTTTATCCTAAGTGGTGTTCTTTTAGTAAATAAGAGAAGTATTGGCAGCATCCTTTAATTAATGAACCAGCTCTTTGCTGAAGATAACGCTTTTTTATGTGTTTTTCTTTAAATTACGAAGTTACTGAAATATTTCATCTCTTAATTATCTCGATAAGAACTCGTTACGAGAATATTTTGCTTACTACTTTGCAAATAAATTAAAGTTCATATATATATATATATATATATATATATATATATATATATATATATATATATATATATATATATATATATATATATATATATATATATATATATATATATATATATATATATATATATACATATATAGCCTGAGATGAAAATGCTTAGGTGAATGTGTGGAATAACAAAAATGGACAGGATCAAAAATGAAAAAATAAGAGGAACCACTAAAGTCGTAGAACTATCAAAGAAGGCCCAGGAAAGAAGACCGCAGTGGTATGGCCATGTGACGAGAAGGAATGAGACATACGTAGGGAGGAGAGTAATGCAGATGGAGGTGCCTGGTGGGAGAGCAAGAGAAAGATCAAAGAAGCGAAGGCGGATGGATACAGTTAGAGAAGACCTGAGAGATAAACAATTGTCAGAGGACGATGTGTTTGACCAGAGCCAGGTGGAGGTAGAAAGCTAACAGATACATCGACCCCACACAGAAGTGGGAAAAGATGCAAAAAAGAAGAAGAAGAAGAAGAAGAATATATACATAGCCTGCTTACGTAACTATCAGTTGATGGCTACATTTCATTCTTAATTTTTTTATACACTCGCTGGTCTGGAATTGCTTTCCTGCTGTACCACGGAGAGAAGAAGAAGAAGAAGAAGAAGACTGTTCCATTTTCTCTCGGTGAGTTTTATTTGCCGTGGTGTCTCAAGGATAAGGAATCTCTTACATCCCGGAGATGTTTATGCTTTCCTTTATGACTTTATAACGGTTGTCGTGTGTATTTTCTTTGCAGTTTGTGGTCATATTAGAGCGTTGGTGGCACCAGAAAAGCGAGGTTGGTGAATATGGAAAAAATAACTTGTGCTAGGGTTTAAAATTGGGGTTAAGGTTCGATCTGAATCATGTATAAATTATTGTGATTTTGGACGGCGGCACCAGAAAAGCGAGGTTGGTGAATAAGGAAAAAATAACTTTTGTAAACAAGGTTTAAAATTGGGACTAATGATCAATCCGAATCATGTATAAATTAATATAATTTTGTTTAGACATTTCGTGGAAAAGCAGTCACGAAATACTCTTGTGCCATGGTTGCTGCTTTACGTTTAATTTATTGTATTTTGCATACAGACTTTAAGTTTTATTCTTGGCGAAATATTTCTCTGGCAAAGAGTCAGGGATGAAGAATTTAAGCCCCAAAGACTATACTGATTTCACCGAACGTTGACTTTGATCTCCGTCGACTGTCTGCATTTATCAATTTATTGTATTTTACATAATGACTTTTAAGTTTTATTCTGGGCGAAATATTTCTCTGGTAAAGAACCAGAGAAGAAGAATTTAAGCCCCAAAGATAATATTGATTTTACCAAACGTTGAATCTGATCTCCATCGACCCTTTGGAGCCAAGACTTAACCAGGCGTATGAAGAAGAACCGAAAGGAATTGGGAATAATGAAACAAGGAAAGAAAACACGAACGCAGTGGTTAGTGCTGGATAAAATAGAAATTGCAGAGGAAGGAGGAGAGTCAAAATTGAAGGAGTATTTGATTTTGTGAATGAAAGATTGACAGTAACTGAAACTTGAATGCGAGTGAGGTTTTTATTCTTAATACACAGAGAGAGAGAGAGAGAGAGAGAGAGAGAGAGAGAAAGACGGGGGGGGATAACTAATAGCAGGAAAGCGTCATAGAGAGAGAGAGAGAGAGAGAGAGAGAGAGAGAGAGAGACTGAAATAGCATTGGATGTAACACTGCTTTAAAATATAATAGTATATATGCAGAAATAAAACCTATTCCAAGGTTACCCAATTACACGTGGGTCCTTTGGCCTCAATTTCGGTATTCCCGAGTATGTTGCTTGCATGCAGGAGTGCTTCCGTGCATGGAACCTTCGTGATCGCCCACATTTTCTTTACGAACGTCTTTCTTTCCTCGTTCTTTCTTTGCTTGTGTGTGCGGTTGTAAAAGATCGTGCTCTTGAATTCACAAATAATGATACCGTGATAATAAAATGAATTGCTTCTTGCACAGTCACTTTTAGTGCTTCGTATTGTCAACGAGTTTCGCATGAAGATGGATTTTAAGTGATGAAGAACTTTTTTGATAGGTATATTTAGAAAGTTTTAAACATTATTCGAAATAATAATAAATTTCTGACTCACGTCAGGATCGAACCTAGGTCTTTCAATTGAAAGGCGAGACCGCTGCCAACCAAGCCACATAAGTCATAAAAGAAGTCGAACCCTGTCTTTCGTTTGAAAGACCTGGGTTCGATCCTGATGTGAGTCAGAAATTTATTTGTGTTCCACACGTGATTGTTTGTTGATTATTTCTACATTATTTGTATTATTTAGAGAACAGGACCAAAGCTTCAAATAATAAAAGATCGTTATTATTTGAAGCTTTGATTTAAATTTCAGTGGAACAAATTGCTATGGATTTCCTTATTCACTCTTAATACAGCAGTGTGGGATAAATTTCAGTGATGGCCAAAATTTATAAATTCTTTAATTACAATGACGAAATTTAATATAATTAAACATCTGGCTATTCTTGTTGACCAGGATTAACGTAATAATTTCCGAAGCAATTATCTGTGATAACTTATTCATAAAAGATACTTCTTTAATATCGTAAATAACACCATCTGACTTGGTGACGAAATGACTGACAATCATTTTCCACCTGCCCTGTCTCGCAGTTATTCTTGCTTTGTCTTGAATATTGAAGAGCTTTGCAACACAAATTTTTCATTTAAATGGGACAAAACTATAAAGTTCACCCGAGGACAAGATCTCGTCAAAATTGTATCCCCGTTCTTGAAACTCTTTCATTTCTAACACGCGTCTATTTACAAATTGCTTTATTAAATCCAAGTCACGTAACTGACAAAATTATTACGGCTAAATAAGGGTATAATTGCTTTCAACTGTTTGCTGGAATCATAGTTTCTTCCTAGCTATTAACCTTTTTTTAAGCAAAATATTGGAAGTCAACAAAAAAAATCGAATTTACTTGCTTTCATTCATTTATTTCTCAATTCACCCCGGTTCTAACCTTACGTAAAGATTAATCTTACTTAAAGATTAATCTATGACGACAGGGATGATTAAAAGACAGTGCTATCCATTTTTTGGGAGGATGGGTGAAAATTTCTTTTAATGATTGATCCTGTTGGAAGCAATGTGTTGTGCTCCTTTTTTATTCATTATTTTTTTATTTCCTTGTTTATAATGTCAAGATTACTATAAGTAAGATCAGAATAGAGATGAATTGATAAATAAACGGATAGGGGCCATACAGATTTAATTTTTCTGTTTACTCTAAACAGAAAAATTAAATCTGTAGGACCTCTATCCATTTATTCCTCAATTCATCTTTACCCTAATCTTACTTAAAGTAATCTTGACAGAATGAACGACAAGGAAATTTTAAAAAATTAATGGATAAAAAAAGAGCAAAACACATTACCTCCAACAAAATATAAATCATTAAAGGAAATTTCCACCCTCCCCCAAAAAATGGATATCACTGGCTTTTAATCATCCCTGACGTCATAGATTAATGACGTCATAGATTAATCTTTAAATACCGCCCGAGAGACACAGGTTAATTAGGCCTTCAGTAACAATATCCGTTTATGGCCGGTAATCACTAGCTTCCAAACTGTCATTTCGGGTCTAATGTTTACACTACATTAACGAGGCGAATTAGTCTCTAATCAAGAGGCTCATAAAGGTTATAAATGCGTGAACGTTTAAACACTGATAAAAAGAGGTGAGTTTGACTTCAGTACATAGGTTGATAGAGGTTCGGAAGAGCCGAATTTGGCCTTCATGCTGAGGTTCCTAAAAGGTTATATTTGCGTGAACGTTTTACTCAATGTTCAAGAGGCAAACTCGACCGTAATAGAAGTACTCATAGAGGTTATATTTGTTTGAATGTTTGACCAATGACATGAAATAGGTGAATTTGACTATAATCACATGACATACAGGTCATACGTTTGTTTTTTTATATATGTTTCGAATAAGAGTTTATTCGTTATGGCTTCTGAAAATTATCCGGTGATGATTTTTGGGAATTATAGCTTTCATAAATGAGTGAGTAGTATGTTTGGGTGTATGTGTGTGTGTGTGTGTGAGAGAGAGAGAGAGAGAGAGATGATATTCGAAATCTGACAATCCATTATAAAACTATGAGCACTGACGAAATGTAAAACAGAACTTATTAGTGAGCAAAGTAAGAATATTTCTGTTAAATATGTAAAAATGAATGTATATATATATATATATATATATATATATATATATATATATATATACATATATATATGTATATATATCTATATATATATACAGTAAATATATATATATATATATATATATATATATATATATATATATATAAATATATATATATATATATATATTAAACCTATGCCGTTAAATACCAATATTCACTGAAATCTATTCCAAAAACATGGGATCTGAATGATTGAAAATAGAGAGAGACAGAGAGAGAGATAGTGAGAGAAACGCAAACTTGTCATATTATTATTTGAGGTATTCTCCATAAACCCAGGAATTTGGACGAATGGAAAAATAGACGTTATTTACAACTGAAAGTAAGAACGATTATAAAATAAAAAAAATATTGAAAACATAACACTGAATGCCAGTGTACTACATAATGTTGCTGAGAATGCATTAAAAATCTCCCTTATGAACACCATCAAGGATAAGGGAGACAAGATCTGCCCAATAAGATGGAGTCTCCTCCCACCTGTGGTAACTACGTAGGCGATGGCGTATCTTAGAGGTACCTCCTCAAGGTCCCCTTTTTTCGTTTTCCTTACGGCAACTCACCTGCTGACGCAATAAGGAGGTAGACAAAGCTACGCCTACATGGTGGGTTTGTGAGGAAGTGAGCACACAATCTCTTTCTCTCGGCCTTGATAACCGTAATCCCCGTAGGCGCGATACTTCGAATTCTCTTATTCCGTTATGTTATCTTTTTTCGTTTATTGTATTCTTCAGGATTCAGCGGCCTTGTGCTCGGCTATACTTGCTATCTTAGAGCAAAAATAACTCCAGGTACGCCTTGCATATATATTCGTCTCTCTGCTTTTGTTTCTCGACATATTGCTCGTCATTGTTCGTATATGTGTGTGAGTGTGTGTGTGTGTGTGTGTGTGTATGTGTGTGTATGTATGTATATATATATATATATATATATATATATATATATATATATATATATATATATATATATATATATATATATCTATATCTATATCTATCTATATATATATATATATTATACTGTATATATATATATATATATTATACTGTATATATATATGTATATATATACATATATATATATATATATATATATATATATATATATATATATATATTATATATATATATATATATAGTATATGTTTAAATTATATATATATATATATATATATTTAAATATATATATATATATACTTTTTATATATATAATATATATATTTATATATACGTGGCTCCAGAAACGTAAGAAAATTAAAATAGAATAGTTAACGCGTCAACCTGACAGGAGGCATTCCAGGTAAAGGTCAACAGGACCGAGTCCTATGAAGATGGAGTTTCAAAGGTCGCCGCCGGATCGCTGAGAGCTAAAAGGGCTTTCGAACAGCGAGTCTGTCCGGGCTGAGGTGAACACGCTCTGAAGGGCTTCCTCTTTGTGCAATACTTGAGCGAGAGAGAGAGAGAGAGAGAGAGAGAGAGAGAGAGAGAGAGAGAGAGAGAGAGAGAGAGAGATGACAAATATGCAAAGGTACAGACTCATGCATAGATTCATAAAAAACAACAGCCTCTCAAGTGAGTCTCAGATTCATTTAGGATTCATGAATGTAAACATTGAAAGATCCATCTCCCAAAATAAAAAAAAAAATTATTCTCAACTTTTTCAAGGGTTCAACCCTAAAACATTTTATTGGCATTCATAAGATTTTTAAATCAAGGAATGTAAACATGATTAAAAGATCATCTCCCAAAATAAAAAAAAAACATTTTATTGATTCAACTAAAACATTTTATTAAGAATCCCAGGATATTAAAGGTCGTTTGATACTACTATTTGAATAAATTTAGGAAGAGTAGAAAACATAAGCCATTCAGTAACCTTGATAAGTGTATTGAACTCTGGTAAGATAAAAAAAAAAAACAAGTAAAAATGCGCCGGAGTTTCTTCAGAGCAATCGGGTTTTCTGTACAGCATATAATCAAGGCTACCGAAAATAGATGTTTCGCTGGTCTCGGTATAATGTATGAGCCACGGTCCATGAATCTTTAACCACAACCCGGTGGTGGCCTGGCCTATATCTTTGCCAGAAGCATCATTATGGCTAACTTTAATCTTAAATAAAATAAAAACTAATGGGGCTAGAGGGCTGCACTTTGGTATGTTTGATGATTGGAGGGTGGATGATCACCATACCAATTTGCAGTCCTCTAGCCTCTATAGTTTTTAAGATCTCAGGACTGACAGAAAAAGTGCGGACGGACAGACAAAGCCGGCAAAATAGCTTCCTTTTCAGAAAACTAAAAATGTACGTTGAAGGGAACGAAAAAAGACCTAAATGTTGTCCATTAGATACTCCTCAAATCTGGCATCTATTTTAATTCCCGCAGTCTCATTTTACCGGCATTTTACTAATATTTAGAAAATATCAATAGAATAGTTTTGATGACTGCTAATGGGAATAGAGGTGTATCCCATAAATAAAAGGTAAAGAAACACGTTGTACAATGGCATTAAAAGCTAGATAACTTTGACCTCGATGAAGAAATAACTTTCCTTCTAGACTGATCTCCTGATTAAAAGGTCTAGACGTGGTGGTGGACTCTTATGGATGAATTACAAGGTCGAATCGCGAAACATTGATCGTCGCTTGAAGGTCTATTCATTTTCCAGTTGAACTGACGTCATTGCTTTCATTATGCAACTCTCGACCTGTCACAAGATTTCTTTTTAACGTGAGGAATATCATGTGGGTTGTGATGAAATATTATCTAGAAACTAATTAATGATAAATCTAATTTATTCATCAATTATACTGTCGCTTGTCTCTTGTCTCGATTGGGCGTATTATAGCTTGCTGAAGGTTGCATGTGTGAAATATACCTGATGTCATTGCTATAATGTTGAAAGTATGTTCAGTTTCACTGAATGTTCTGAAATCTAAGGAGAATCTTAATTTATGTATCATCCATTATGCTTTTAGCTTAATAATAATAATAATAATAATAATAATAATAATAATAATAATAATAATAATAATAATAATAATAATAATAATAATAATAATAATAATAATAATAATTATTATTATTATTATTATTATTATTATTATTATTATTATTATTATTATTATTATTATTATTATTATTATGGTATGGTGGTGATGAGGATGATGGATAAGGAAACTACTTTATAAGTAGAGAGAGAGAGAGAGAGAGAGAGAGAGATGGAGACAGAGACAGACAGAATTCGTTTCAACAATATCTTTTATATGAAGAATTGTAGGCTAATATTTAATAGAAAAATTATTATTATTATTATTATTATTATTATTATTATTATTATTATTATTATTATTATTATTATTATTATTATTATTATTATTAAAGAAAATTTTATAAGTAAGAGAGAGAGAGAGAGAGAAACACTCATTTGACAAAAGCTAAATCGTCCAGCCATCTGAAGAGACGCATTTTAGAAAGCCTATTCATATTCCTCGCACAACTGGGGATAGGCCAACAGTTCTTCTCATGATGTCTCTCTGTTGTTCAGATTTTGAAGCAGAATACAAAATATCTTTCTCGGAGCCCTTGCGCGCGCGCGTGCGCAGGAGGGAAGCATTCGTGAGCTAAAAATCCTAGGCCATTCCCTTTAGAGAAGCTCGAAAATGCTCTTGTGCAGCCCAGCTTTGAAGGAAGCAGGGAAAAGTTAGAGGAAAGATATAAGGAAATGCATGAGATTTTTAGCCTCTTAAAAGAAAAGTTTATGAATCAGGAAATAGAGACGAATGACTACTATTCCAGAGTGGGTTAGTAGAAGGAGATCAGTAGGACTGTGTAATCAGAGTAATACTAATTTCCTCAGAGTAAATATGATGCAATGATCATATTTTGGAATATATATGTGCTTTAATATATTGTATCAGCAGCTTTTGTCTATCTATTTTGCTCTACCTACTCTCTCTCTCTCTCTCTCTCTCTCTCTCTCTCTCTCTCTCTCTCTCTCTCTCTCTCTCTCTCTCTCTCTCTCTCTCTCTCTCTCAACGTCCATGAACATATACACAATATATTTGTGCTTTATTACTTAAATGTAATATGATATTTTCTCGTTACCTCACAAGAAGAACAAAGAAATAAACAGACCTTAAAAGCTTAAGATTCTGGAAGCAATTCAGAGAGAGAGAGAGAGAGAGAGAGAGAGAGAGAGAGAGAGAGAGAGAGAGAGAGAGAAAGAGAGAGAGAGAGAGAGATGATAGATCAGGCCAAATCCACTGGGAACAGAAATGATGAATCGCTTTCTTTCAGAAGATATTAAAGAAAGCAAAACGCTTCATTAAATTTCATGGCGTTCCTGAGTCTTATAGATAGCTTCTCATTTCTCTCTCCTCTCTTTCTCTCTCGTCCGTGAATCCTTTTATCCAAGGGTTCTATTTTATTCGGTTTTATCCAGAATACTTTTCAGTGAATGACGGTTCTACAAATTAATAATAATAATAATAATAATAATAATAATAATAATAATAATAATAATAATAATAATAATAATAATAATAATAATAATAATAAGTTGCATTGAAAATTATAGCTGTTTCCACGACTTTTAATTTATACAGTCTTCTCTATTCTTCTTATTATTTTTTTTCCTCAACCTGTAGACAAGAAGAAGAATAGAGAAGACTGCATAAATTAAACGCCGTGGAAACAGCTATAATAATAATAATAATAATAATAATAATAATAATAATAATAATAATAATAATAATAATAATAATAATAATAATAATAATAATAATTATTATTATTATTATTATTATTATTATTATTATTATTATTATTATTATTATTATTATTATTATTATTATTATTTGTTTACTACATGGCTATATCAAATAAATTACGAATCAAAGGTATTTATCAATTTCATTCTTTTCCAGCGCTGATTTGAGCGTTCAGAAAGGGTCAAAGACGACACGGAATATCCCACAATCATCCAATTTACACGCCCTTCAGGTCTGAGAACCGTCAAGGGACTCTCGAAATCTTGGGAGACTTGATCTGTGGTGGCTCTTAAGTGGTCAAGATCTTGAAATCAAGTGGCATATGGGGATAGGTTTAAATGGGTTTTTATATATATCTCATGTTCAAAACCTTTTTTTATGCGAGTAGTTACAAACTTTATGAATACTATCGATCAAAAACTGTTGACAAACGAAGAAAAATTGTGCTTAAAGTGCAAAGAAAACTTATTACTTTACAGTGATTTATGGAAAACTTATTTGTACAATGTAGGGAATATTACATTTCAAAAGCCCTTATCATATCATTGAAGATATGATTTTAGTTTTTTATCCATTATTTTTAGGACGCGGAAAAGTTACAACTAGATATGGTTCACGGTTTCTTTTAATGAGAAGGATAACCTATATATAATATATTCTATATTATAATGACAACATTTCTTAAAACACGTTAGACAGGACCTCTCTGTTTTAATTATTTAAAAATTTGTATTTCTGTCTTATGAAAAATAAAAGTAACTTACTCAGAGATATATATATGATATATATATATATATATATATATATATATATATATATATATATATATATATATATATATATATATATATATATATATATTTATATATATATATATATATGTGTATGTGTTTGTGTGTGTTAGTTAGTGTGTGTTTGCGTGCATATTTGCACAATCATAAACCGTGAGCTCGGAACATTCTGAGGCAATGCTGACGTAACATTTTCATTTATTTAATCAAGAAAGGTTAAGCGGTATTTAATTTGAAAATATCCAAGTGACTGAATATATTATTTCAATATATCGCAGTTGTTTCCTGTTTTCAAAAATAGCACCAGAAGGTGAAAGCCATCCAGTGTTTCATCAAATCTTGGTGAGTAAGATTACGACCTTATATATGTATATATACACACATATATATATATATATATATATATATATATATATATATATATATATATATATATATATATATATATATATATATATATATATATATATATATATGTGTGTGTGTGTGTGTGTAAATATACAAATGGATCAAAGAATATAACGTACGAAATATTTTCCGAATGTGCCTCAAAGTATGACATAGGAGAAAAATAAAATAAATAAATAATCCTACATTTAGCCAATTCCTTGTGCTGGGAGTCATACTTTGTAGAACACGGTAGTGATAAAAGTCTACGGGAAATGAAACCCACGTTTAACTATTAAACTCGTCCCTCAGGGCTTAGGACACGCTTAACATAATGGTGCTGATATTTTACATATTCGATGCAATTGCAAGATTATTGAAGCGCTGACCTGAATTTTGAAGTGGAAGGTACTTTAATAATTTAACAGTAGTTTTCAGTACTTTTCCACAAGGCTTCCGAAGAGCATCTGTCGGCTAAACTATAGCGCAGTATATCGGAGTTCACCACAGATCTTCGAAATGGGTCTCTACGTCAAGGGAAGTTGTTCAATATAGCTATTCGATACAATATAGATGATCTGAAATTTCCCCATTCATCACTTGGATGGGGCAGTGAAATAATTCAGATATGGCACAGTGGCTGTGAGAGAGAGAGAGAGAGAGAGAGAGAGAGAGAGAGAGAGAGAGAGAGAGAGAGAGAGAGAGAGAGGAGAGAGAGAGAGGGAGAGATTGATTCCCACATATAACTTGTCATTTACTAATAGTGATAAGATAAATAACACAGAGAAATTACATAAAGATATTTTAAGGCAGTAAATAGCTATAGGCACGAGAGAGAGAGAGAGAGAGAGAGAGAGAGAGAGAGAGAGAGAGAGAGAGAGAGAGAGAGAGAGAGAGAGAGAGAGAGAGAGAGAGAGAGAGAGAGAGAGAGATTCCCACATGTATCTTTTCATTTACTAATTTTGATAAGATAGATAAAACAGAGAAATTACGTAAAAATAATTTAAGATAGTAAAAAGCTATAAGCACGAGAGAGAGAGAGAGAGAGAGAGAGAGAGAGAGAGAGAGAGAACAGAAGATGTTTTAAGGAACTAAATGTTAAACAGTTTTTTCCTGGCAAATGAGAAACATTGGTTATAAGAGCCAATAAATACGAAGGTAGACCATTGATCAATAATTAAGATACGCCTGAGTATTTACATGCAAAAGATATCTATATTTTGCTAACTCCAGTTAAACATGATTTTAATACCTTTCTGTACCATACCTAAAGTATTTTAAGGCTTTGGAATTTCTTTAGTGGCCACCCTTGTGAATTATAGCCAAACCCATTATTCTTTACTTTACAACGTCTACTCATTATTTTTAACTTTCGTTAACATCAATGATTTTGTTCATCTTGTCTCATAAGTTTCTTGCCAATAGATAAGATTGATTTGGCGTTTTAAAATGGAAATGACGAAATTCTCACACATCGTTCTGTTTCTGGTTCAAGCCAATAAACAATCTGAATGATAAATTTTCCCAGTCATAAAAAGCAACGAAGTGTTGATAGAAACAATTTCATTTCGAAGAATTGCAAATGGAAGAGATTTGATTTTATGTTGCTGGATCTACTGTACAGCATTTATAGCAGTAATTATATTAGCTGAGCTGGAACCACATTACGTTTTATATCCGAAAAGACATT
Source organism: Macrobrachium rosenbergii (assembly GCF_040412425.1). Lineage (NCBI taxonomy): Eukaryota > Metazoa > Arthropoda > Malacostraca > Decapoda > Palaemonidae > Macrobrachium > Macrobrachium rosenbergii. The sequence goes on along the minus strand of NC_089761.1, from coordinate 36,131,852 downwards.
ACAGAAAGCGCAAATCTATATCAGTTCTATTCCAACCAGATTCATACATATTCTTGAAATATCTTCAACTTCAGTTGCATGTTATAAGTACAAATCTAATTACGAATAGCCAAACCAGTTTAAGACGCCTTTTTAAAACGATATAACTGAACTCAATCGTAATTTCGTTGTGCAATTCAAGCTAAACACTGGCAATAGCTACCGATATTCAATCACAATCTCAAAATTCCCACGGATCTGCTCAATAGAATCTGGAGCCGTTTTGGGCAATTCCGAAAGAAACTTCGTTGGCGGAAGGAGCAATCCACTGCAGTTCCCTGTAGCTTCATTACTGCCAGAACGGGGACTCCCTTCGGAAAGAGGATTAGCCTGAAGGGTGATTTGTTGACGATTCCCCCTGGTTCTGTTCATCCCCCGTTCAACGCAATTGCACTTAATTGGTCTCTCTGTTCACGCGGACTGATCAGTACAACCGGAGGATGCAATATCGCTGACCTGAAATCATTCCCCGCGTTCGCCTTAATTGGGGAGTATTATAAGCTGAGGATAGTCAATAACACGGAAGGAGAGAGAGAGAGAGAGAGAGAGAGAGAGAGAGAGAGAGAGAGAGAGAGAGAGAGAGAGAGAGATTATACCTAAATTAATGCAAGGATTTTCGAAGCTTATAATATCGGTTTGTATGTTGTTTATGAGTATGTGCGTGCTTGTGTGCATGTGAGTGTGTATGTGTGGGAGAGAGAGAGAGAGAGAGAGAGAGAGAGAGAGAGAGAGAGAGAGAGAGAGAGAGAGAGAGATTATACAGAAAACTAATGTAAAGAATTTCGAAGTTTTATAATGTCGGTTTGTATGTTGTTTATGGATGTGTGCGTGCTTGTGTGTGTGTGTGAGAGAGAGAGAGAGAGAGAGAGAGAGAGAGAGAGAGAGAGAGAGAGAGAGAGAGAGAGAGAGAGAGAGAGGAATTATACCTGCATTAATAAAAGGAGCTTTGAACCTTGGAAAACTATTTCCAATACTTTGCAAACAGAGAGAGAGAGAGAGAGAGAGAGAGAGAGAGAGAGAGAGAGAGAGAGAGAGAGAGAGGGAGAGAGAGAGAGCTTTAATGAAGTTAAGGAAATTTGAACCTCAATAATACCTAAGTTATTTATCTTCATGAATGCCATTATCTGGAATGCAAAATCTACCGATTTTCTTATTTAACCCTAAAATTCTCGAATAGTAATTACAGCATGGAAATGATCCTAATTATGTAGAAATAAATTAAATACTTGACTTTTCTTTATAATTCTCTAAATTGTAATTAAGCGAATAGAGGACTAATCTTACTTCCTCTAGCATCAATATGTATCATTTGCCTTAAATCTGTCATATTTGAAAAAACTTCTAGAAGCTAGTTTAACCAGCTACGTAACATTGTTGAATTGCAGCTAATAACACATATTAATCTTCTAGCAATTTAAATGAGTAGTTTCCTAACTTTTTTCAAATTGTGGTTCTTTTCTTGCAGTAAAATATGTTTGGTTTCCCAGTATCTTATAATATGTAGTTCCTTTCAGCCTTGCGCATAGTTTCTTGCAAATGGGTATTTTAGGCACTGTTCCCTCAGCTAATTTGTTTTCTAGAAACTCATAGTTTCGTTTTCTAGTAATGACCATTCAAAGCAGCCATACCTCTTCGCCTGATTATTATAACAGCAATTTCAGAGTAATATAATTTTAGAAAAGATCATGCAATTTCCTCATCAGTTATTTCTTAACCATGCCACTATTTAATTCAGCCCATTTTAACTACCTCTTACCTTGCTAATCAAATCAACATCATGGCTATACTTCATAAACGTAATTAGAATTGTCTTTCAAACTCACGGGAAGTTCTCTTTAAACTAGTATTTTAACTTCAATTTTTTAAGCTTGGGTCTAAACTTCATGAACTCTTTTTTGTTGTCTTTTAGTCTTTGGTTATTTTCACAGTATCACGTCAGCAGATTCGTGCTCACGACCCAAGGTTAATGCCTTCCTGAGCTTTTTAATTCCATTACTCTGTCGTCACGTGAGTGAATCACCAAATTAATTTGGTTCAATATAGATAGCACGCTCTACTTGAGGTATAATGTTCGATTTATTACTTTATCTTTCATTTGTACGACTTTTAAGCCTTTAAATCAGTCCATTGAAATCTCAGGCTGAATGGTTTCAATCTGATAGATTTTAAGATAAGTTTGTGTTATTTGTATGTACTTTATATCCTGTCTAATCCTTTACTGTATTCAACTTTTAAACTTTTATAGCAGACTGTTGAAATCTCAGGCTGAATGGTTTCATTCTGATAGATTTTAAGATAAGTCCGTATTATTTACGCATGCTTTATACCCTATCTTATCCCTTACTGAAAACTGAGAATTTACATAGCCCCTTTTTTTATTTTAAGGTAAAGTTTTATACACATCTTTTAATTCAAAGAAAATGCGTGAAAATTAAATAAGTAAGCAAACCAGAAACATTGATAATGCTCGATTTATAAATGAAAGTACAATGATCAGAAACATACTATAAAAACACCTGACACTTCAAAATTACAAATGATGCACTATCTGCTGCTTGAACAATGGCATTATCATAATGAATGCAAAAAGCCATTAAAACCACCGGAAGATTTATTTCAAATCTCGATTTGCACCGTTGTCGAAGCTGTCTGAATTTTATGCAATGAAGTCATATGATCATTATCTTATCAAGTTCATTATGGGCGTAGCACAAGAGGAAACTATATATATATATATATATATATATATATATATATATATATATATATATATATATATATATATATATATATATATATATATGTGTGTGTGTGTGTGTGTGTGTGTGTGTGTGTGTGTGTATGTGTGTGTACATTTAATGTGTGGGAAATTAGCAACGGAAAATAACTACATATGCGGAAATTACAATATCATATAAAAAAGAAGAAAAACTAAAACTACATATATATAAATACATACATATATATATATTAGTACATTTACAAGACATGTTTTGGAAATACACGAAACACACGATAAAACTAGCTACATGGCACAGGGAAACGGGAGTGTGACCAAGAACAACAAGACTTCGTTTTCAGCGTAACGTAAGAGTGTAGCTATATTAAAACCAAAGAGCGAAGCATATTTCGGGAATGAAATGGAATCTACTGCTGATGAGATTGTTGTGAAGCAGCGTGAAATGAGAGTTGAACATTTGGACCCAAATTTCCTCGCAAAGAGTCATGGAATTAAATAGCCATTGATTCGCAGCAGAGTTGACGATGAACAAAATCTCGTTTTATGGAAACGGGTGTTTTTGTCCCAGGGAGAAATTAGTAGTATCGTTTGTTAAATAGTCGAGGATACAGTAGTGCGTACAGCTATAGATGTTGGGATTTCTATTATTATCAGTAGAAGTCACAATAGTAATATTAATTATCTATGGTGCGCCTCTATAATGTGACAGGAAATAATAAGTAAATAGCCACAATAATGTATGAGCGATTGTATTTTTTTGTATTTTGGAAAAATACAATCGCTGATATACACTATTGTGGCTTTTTTCTTAATAGTAACAGAAGTAGTAACATTTGCGGATGAGAGGGAAGAAAGATTTAGGTCAAAACTCAAAAAAAAAAAAACTACTGTATTAGGTTCAGAATTATCAAAAAAAAAATTAACAAAAAATTATCCTTGAACTTGGAAATATACGTGTGAGTACTTTAACTAGGAATGCTTTAGAGAGTACATTAATTGTCTCGTGTTTCATTGTGACCCATTCCGGTACTCTGCCAAGTAATTTCAATACATACTGAATCTAAATTCTGAAAACGCATCTTCCTTCAATTCATTCACGATCTGCACAGTGGTCGTCCTCCTTCCAAACTCAAAACAAAATTCAATTTCAACAAAACGGCCTTTTATCTACCGTAATCGTCCAAATGTTATATTGTGAAAAGTCGAAAAGGAATTCCACCTGTGAATTGTGCGAAGACACGCTAAGCTTCTTAATCCTATTATCTCAACTAGTAAATTGTCAGGCAGGCGTGCATGACAGCGCTGGACTAAAGATGACATGAAATCATAATCTGGGGAAATATTGTCCGAGCCTGACCTTCAAACCCCTGGAATGTTACCGAAGTGAAATAACTGTTATTCCGGATCGCTATCGTTGCTTATATGAGTTGCATGTAGAGAGAGAGAGAGAGAGAGAGAGAGAGAGAGAGAGAGAGAGAGAGAGAGAGAGAGAGAGAGAGATGGAAGGTAACTGCTGTTCTATTTTGAAATATGTATGAATGGAATTCTTGGGTATACAAAAAGATGTAGAACAAAACGACATAAAATTATAGGTTTCATGCCCAACAAATAAGTTGGTATGGGTATTTTCTTAACAGAATTTACGTGCGTATAGATCATGGTAACGTAGTTTGGAACTCTCGTTTTACGCGTTGTATATCAGGGAAAACGAGGCAGACAGGATTTGCAAAAAAACATTATGAGATATATAGTAATGTGGTAATGCCAAATGGACCCAGAAAAAGCAGGAGTATTTCTTATTTTATCAGTAAGCTATTCCCATGGGAAATATATTCTCAAATACGGCAAAATTCATTATGTAATTATTTAATCATGGATGAACCTATTAGGTGATATTCAATATGATTAGTCACTGCTTCATATATATATATATATATATATATATATATATATATATATATATATATATATATATATATATATATATATATATATATATATATATATTATACAAAATTGTTTCCATAATAATTATATTATAATGTAATTATGTTATAAAGAGTTCATTTTGCAGAAGCAATGATTCTCACGGTTTTTATTTTTCCTTTCTTATTTATCTCCATCTCTTTTTCATTCATAGCAATCGACTCATCCAGATACGTACTAACATCCTGGGTCACTCCATAGCCTATTCGTAGATCAAAAGCAGGTTCATCATTTGTCAGAAGCGTGTTACTTATAACTAGAGAGAGAGAGAGAGAGGGTGGAGGTGGAGAAAGCAGAGAGAGAGAGAGAGAGAGAGAGAGAGGTTGTGTAATATAATTTTATAACTTTGTAAAAACATTTTTAAAAGCTTGCAACAGTTCCTCTATCAAATCTGGGCGTGTTACTTCATTTTCTTTCAGAAACTGCTGGGAAAAACGTAAACAAATATTCCATCAAAATAAACTTTCTGCGTTTTTGGCTCATCATTAAATATATATCTATTTCAAAATGAAATTTAAAAAAAGAGCAAAGTAAGGAGTTACCTTGATTGCAACTAAAGAAAGTCCTTTGAAATTCACCTGTCATATGTACATACAAAGCCACACACACACAATGGAGACTTTCTAATTATGAGAGTTCTTACACTAACCATATATTTCATAATATATGTTACATGAGCACACCTAAGGCATATTAACTTTTCTTTCAATTTACTCGTATTTTCATATACTTCACACTGTAATACAAAGAATGATTCAGTCCTGAGTATTATATTTTTTAGAATATAAGGATATTATTGAACTAAATTTCTTGAGTCAGATGAATCAGACTTTTTCGGTAAGATTCTTATTTTCATAGAATTTTTATTTATTTTTTATGTATACAAAACACGTAGGTATGTACCTTTGAACTGATATATATCCATGCACAGTTACAAATAATATACGTCTTTGTTTTTACAGTAAAAATTACTTGATTTTTTTCATCTAATCTTAAAGTATTTAAAACAGGGGATATCATTAAACTATGTTTATCTAATTAAATCGAAATAGGCCACAGATAGACTGCCTTTAAAAGTTTCTATAAACATCGGCAAAATTGTATTCTGTAATCCAAATCAAATACCAATGACTATTGCCTAAAATATTTTTTTAACACGAATATATCAGCTTTACACGAGGGTAAACCGTGGCATATAGGAAAAAAATGGCACAACAGGATGCATAGAGGCATATCAATGGGAATATGATTTGGAATCCAATTTCTCTCCCCAACAAATACAGGAGAAAAAGTCTTTGATATCAGCAGAGCCATCAGATCCTAATAGCTTTGAAAACAAACCAACAACGATCTGACTCGCAGTTTACAATTCGGGGTCTAGAAAAATAAAATGAATAAATAAATAAAAGCACTCCATCTCGATTTCAGCTAATGGTACGTAACCTCTCGACGAAAAAATAGTTGAAGCCAAAAAGAGATTTATTATGATTTGTCCCTTTAAGTGTACCTCGCTTAAATGGAACGGTTTCAGAAGTCAAAAAAAGAGATCATGTTATTTACATTTTTTGTAACAATTTGCAAACATTCTCTATATTTCTTCTGATATGTAACATTTTGAAGTTCGACTTTCAAACCTGGTTTCTATAAATATGCATTTATTTAATTTCCAATAACGTCCCTTATTATGGCTGTACTTACACCATATTTTTTAATATGCATAATTAGTACTTTAAACACAATTCAGTTTCAGCAAAAATATTTCACATAACTGATTCCTTAATAAGTTGTTACCCGAGGTACTAATATTTTATGGTATCCAACAAATATTAACGTTAAATTCAGAGAAGGCGTTATGCAATAAATAAATTTGCCGTTATGCAACCGAATATAAATGATCACTGTTGCAACATAGTATTACATCAACGGATTATCAGTGGGTCTCTTAATACCATAAAAGGCATGGTGAAAGTCGATAGAACTCCCTCCTCTTTTTGATGAGTTTCAGAAAACTCATTTTATCTATTTCCGGTATCGGTAACACACAGAGAGATAGGGTGATTATTATGCACAGGCAAAATGAATAAATGGTAAACAAAAAAATCCAATCTGCTACCATTAATTGCTTTTATTCATTCTTACATAGACTTCAATACCTTTTTAAACTGAGAATATTTAAATTTAGTATTAAAGCTTGGCTCCGTTTGTGATAAATGTCTCAGTTAACTGTATGAGAACCGATGTGATTTTGATTGAATTAAAAAAATATTTCAAAATACTAATGGAATGGGGGTGTTATATCCGTAGAGTTTCTCAATAGAAAACTCTCCAGGAAATACTTCTCACGTGAAAGGAATCGATTATTGGATCCATGATACACAGCTAGGGTCCGGGATTAAATTACATTTCATAAGCTAGATGAAAACGTTCCTTTTTTGTATGTGTGATCAAAGGGTTTTATATTTCCCCTGACAACTGAAACCCTTAAATTTATACTTGCAGTGATCCACAACAGGGATTCTAATTCAGACTCATATACATATTCATACGTATGTGGATATATATATATATATATATATATATATATATATATATATATATATATATATATATATATATATATATATATATATATATATATATATATATATATATATATATATATGCATACATATATATGTGTGTGTGTATGTATCTATGAGAGAGAGAGTGGGGAGAGAGAGAGAGAGAGAGAGAGAGAGAGAGAGAGAGAGAGAGAGAGAGAGAGAGAGTAAATGTATACATATGCATCCCTTGCGTTTCATCATCCGAAAGACTATAGCAACCATCCCTCTTCCTTCCATAAAAATACGTCTTCTGCAGCGTTTCATCTCTCTCTCTCTCTCTCTCTCTCTCTCTCTCTCTCTCTCTCTCTCTCTCTCTCTCTCTCTCTCTGTGCTCTCCAGTTTCAGCCGAATATCCTCTGATTCCAAATTGAATATATTCGCAATGGGACCCTAACCCTGTCCTAAGTACTGCCGTTTCACCTGACACGCCCCCATGGCAATCCTAATAAGGCAAGTGTCACTCGAATTAGCGCAGGATGGCACAGTGCCGAGACAGTGCCAGGTGGCAGTGATTAAATCAAAGGGCTTCGCTTTTAGGTGCCACTTATCATTGGAGTCCTCGAGAATTATGGGACTTTCCACAGGAAGATGGATGAGAGGTATTTTTAGGCTTAGGCCAAATAGAGACCAATAATAAAGAATTCACTTCACATTTGGGATAACTCTGTCCACCTTGAACTGTTATCTTAAATTAATCTTCTTGCAAAAATTTCATCATTGTTTTCACATTAGCATCAAATGTTGCACCTTTTTCAAGGGCGTTTTAAATTAATTCTTTTCAGTTTTATGCCAATTAATTTCTTTGTTTTTCAGGTTTAATTGTTGCTTTTAGAGTAATTTCCTAAAGCCTGCAGAATTATAAATATAATTTATTGGTCGCAAAGTGGCACTAAAATTCATAAAATACGTTCCAAAAATGGATATTACATATTTAAAGTTTTTTAACCACTTCCCACCATATAATTTCTCTCTCTCTCTCTCTCTCTCTCTCTCTCTCTCTCTCTCTCTCTCTCTCTCTCTCTCTCTCTCTCTCTCTCTGTGTGTGGTGTGTGTGTGTGTGTGTGTCAAATACGAAGCAAACCACAGCCAACAACAACATATAATATGTAGCTGTTCGTTACTTCACTTGACGTCTCTTCCCCTTTAACCTTTTCAGAGATAGAAAATCTTTTTCTTTTCCGACCTATCTGGTTTCCAATGCGATTAAAGGGCTCGTAACCTAAGCCGCAGTATCAGCGAGCCGAAGACCTACGATGGCTTCCACATCTTTCTGATAACATTTCAAAAATGTTCGTCCGTTTGGTACCTGGATAACGGAGTATATTATTCCCAGATGAATTTAGTCAAAGTGCTCAGTGTTTTATACTTAATTTAGTTAAGCTGGTAATATCTCAATCTTATTATAATTAATACGTCAGATATACTAGAGTGAAAAATCTGTGATTGTGTTGGCACACGCTGAAGAAGGGAAAAATCAAAATTTAAATTCAGTTTTTTTGGAGAAAAGAAAAATCAATATTTAAATCATATCTTTTGGAGAAATCCTTGGTTTCTTATTTTTACTTTTATCTTTATTGATATCCCCATTTCTCTTATTTATGTCTTTATTATTAAGAAGGACCAGGCTACCAAATGCAAGCTCTAACCGGCAGAAAAATATTGTGTTGTTGGCATTCTTCACTTTTCAAGTGATGACTGACGTCGCCTGTTGTGAAGAGGTATGTGTCTGGTATAAAAGTTGCATCACATCAGTTGATCCTTGGATTTTGGATCCTCGAAAGTATTTGAACGTCTGATTTTTATCAGAGAGAGAGAGAGAGAGAGAGAGAGAGAGAGAGAGAGAGAGAGAGAGAGAGAGAGAGAGAGAGAGAAAGTTGCTACGAAAAATTACTATCTCATATAGGTCGTTCACAATGGAACTTGAGTCAGTTCATATCCACAAAATAATGAAAAGTTTCCTTTCAGCCTATTCCCAGCGCCCCCCTCCCGGGTCCAACCCCTCCCCTAGTCACCCCTAAACCCTCCTCCCCACAATCACTAAACGACGTCAGAAAACTTCTGAAGGAAATGAGGAAAAAGATGTCATTCCCTCGCGTGATTTCCTTCTCTGTCCGTGAGGAAAAAAAGGCAAAAAAAAAAAAAATCCCTATATCTATGGATCTGCTTAGATAATAAAGACACAGAAGTTATGTTATCAGACTTTACAAAATTGACGGCAAAAGTATCGGTGCTATTAGGGAGGAATCTCTTTTGGGAATGCGTCTAAAACTGTTTAGTGTAATTTATAACATAGCTGTCCCTGGGATTGTCTATTATTACTGTCTTTGTTGATTTTTTTACTAGGGGATTTGCCTTCCATAAATCGCATTAGCGTTTTATCCTTTGATACCAGAGGACAATACTTCGAGTCTCTGATCAGTAAAAAATATTATATATATATATATATATATATATATATATATATATATATATATATATATATATATATATATATACATACATATATATATATATGTATATATAGATAGATAGATAAATATACATATAAAGATAGATAAATACACACACATATATATACAGAGAGAGAGACAGAGAGAGAGAGAGAGGGAGAGATTGACTGACTTTTTTTATTGTAAATCGAATGTGAACTGTATAATTTTGAACCGTGAAAAAGTGAATATTGAATAATAATACAGTATTGAAGTTAGGTAGTCGAGAATTTAATCATTCTCCCCTCCCCTCTCTCTCTCTCTCTCTCTCTCTCTCTCTCTCTCTCTCTCTCTCTCTCTCTCTCAGAATGAATAACTATAACGAGACTGAACCACCTTAATCATATTTACCGCAAGGAAATTTATCATACAGTTTTTTGGTTAGGGTAATCTGCACTGCAGATTTGCACCTTGTTAATTTTATCATAATTCGAATGAAAGGTTCTTAATCATATAACGACGAGGCAGTTCTCACACATTTGTCTTTACTTTTCATTATGTTCATTACAATCATTTCATTTTCTAGTTAAATAAGGACTTATGAACACATCTCTTAAAACAGATATGTTTTATAATAATGTATGACGCTCAACATCATATTACTGTTATGGTTTATAAGAAATAATATTTTTTTAAATCATACAAAAAATGTAACTAATAAAATTTCTGGTTAGATTATCACATAGTATTTTGGGTAATAATATCATCACTTTCAAATGTATAAATTCTAGATCTTTAAACATAAAAAAATCCTATTTCCAGTTCCACTATTTTAAGCAAATGAAAAATTATAAAATGATACAGAATACGATTATATAGGAATATATATATATATATATATATATATATATATATATATATATATATATATATATATATATATATATATATATATATATATATATGTATATATGTGTGTATATATATATATATATATATATATATATATATATATATATATATATATATATATATATATATATATATATATATATATATATATATATATATATATATATATATATATATATATATATATATATATATATATATATATATATATATATGTATATATATACTGTATATACACACACAACATTCCACATCAATAACTATAGAATAAGTCATTATCCTGAATTTTTAACTAAAGTAAATGAATAATACTTCATTGTGTTAGGCAGTCCACCCTGGTGATTTTCTGTAATCAAAGCGATAATAAATATTGAACTTTATTCATCGATGAATAATGAATGGGGTCATTCATCCAGAAATTTATTGCTTGGTCATTCAGGTGTGTTCGATCAGTCAATTGTTACAGTTCAGCTTAAATCGTGACTGTAGGATGATTGAATTCAGTCTGAATTATATATTGTGGGCCAGAAACAAGAGAACTTACCTTTTTTTCAAAATAATTGCACATACACACACACACACACACACACACACACACACACACACATATATATATATATATATATATATATATATATATATATAAATGTAAATATATACAGTATATATAATAATTATTTGTATATGTATATATGTACGTGAATTCAGTCTTAAATTAATTATCTTGTAGTTGAAACAAGACAATTCATATTTGTCAAAATTATCTATGTATATATATATATATATATATATATATATATATATATATATATATATATATGTATATATATACATATATACAGTATATGTATATACATCTATATACATATGTATATATATACACATACTTCATCAACAGAAACACAGTAACTTAACAGACAGTCAAACTAATGAAACGAATATTCTTTAGTAAAAAAAAATAACAAAGACAAAAGTAAATCACCATACCACCAATGCTTTCTTTTTTACAAGTATTCGAACAAAGAGATTCTATTCGCACCAGAATGAACATCCGATGATATTCAGGGTAATTGTTCAGTACACTGGTAGTTTTCACAGTTATTTGAATTTGAGGGTCCGGCTGGAATTACCCATTCTTTTTTCTCGCTTTTGCGTGTTGGCTGCAAAAAAAATGCTGCCTTTTCGAATAATTGGTTTTTCGTTTCTGCGATGCGTAAGCCCTAATTTTTTTTTTTTTACTGGCGCTTTCTAGGTCAAAGTTCCGGTAATTTTTTTTTTTTATCTATTTTCACATTTCCCTGAGTTAGAAGTCGAGTAAGGTTATACATTATTTTTTATTAATTTTATTATTAAATGGTTCTTTTTTTCAATAAACGTAATCATTTGTCTATTTTTAAACTAACATTTATTTTGTAATTTATAACTGATAAATATTGGTCATGTTTCCCTAAGGTAAAGTCAAGCAGTTTCATTCACAATTGTTTTATAATTTTTATTTTAGAAGATTCTTTTCCAAATTCGTTGGATTCTCCGTGTATTTTATAAAGATCTGATTTTTATTCATTTTATATTAAAGATAGTGGATTTTACACTATATATGACATAGGATTTATCCTTTTCTCCAAGACCTGAAAAAAAAATCCAATAAGATTCAGTACTTTCATTATATAAATAAACAAACCTGCCTTTACGATTTTCCTTTTGCGGTAGTGTGTCCTTATTTCATGAATAAGACCTTTTATTGCATGAGTGAATAAATATATTAGAATTTGACTTATCTTAATATTAGTAGTGATAACAAAGAATTCAATAAATCCACACAACTCGTTTCATCTTTAGGATAACAGCATTCCCTCAGTGCCCAGTAATTGAGTGAGTGCAAAAGTTTAGCCACCTCTTTTGTTACCATTTGTCTGGTGTCATACTCTCTCTCTCTCTCTCTCTCTCTCTCTCTCTCTCTCTCTCTCTCTCTCTCTCTCTCTCTCTCTAAAGTTTCCCACCTTAAAGCCCTCAGCAACCTTTATGACGGTTATAAATTTCCTGGTGACTGATAATATAACTTCCGTATCTTTATCATTTTGGCTTAAACGAAAGTTTTAAGGGTTTTTTGCCTTAGTCTCTTTTTATACACAAATCTCTCTCTCTCTCTCTCTCTCTCTCTCTCTCTCTCTCTCTCTCTCTCTCTCTCTCTCTCTCTCTCTCTCTCATACATACACACACGTAGGTTTTTCAATCCTACGTCTGAGGGCATCTTAATTTTATTACTTATCAGTTAGTAGATCTCTCTCTCTCTCTCTCTCTCTCTCTCTCTCTCTCTCTCTCTCTCTCTCATACATACACACACACAGGTTTTTCAATCCTATATCTGAGAGCATCTTAATTTTATTACTTAGCAGTTAGTAGATTCCTCTTTCTCTCTCTCTCTCTCTCTCTCTCTCTCTCTCTCTCTCTCTCTCTCTCTCTCTCTCTCTCTCTCTCTAATTTTCCAATACTACGACTAAGGGGATTTTAAATTTTATTACTTATCAATTTGTAGATTTTCGATTTTAGCACTTTTCACTTTTAAATCTCTCTCTCTCTCTCTCTCTCTCTCTCTCTCTCTCTCTCTCTCTCTCTCTCTCTCTCTCTCTCTCTCTCTCTCTCTCTCTCCCTGAAGTTTTCAGACCCCGCAGCAATATCCCGGGAGGGGAATCCATCTTGTCCCAGATTCCCCTTCAGTCTTTGTGGTGTCATTTTACGGCTCAAGGATCTTGGAGTTTTGAGTCTCTCTCTCTCTCTCTCTCTCTCTCTCTCTCTCTCTCTCTCTCTCTCTCTCTCTCTCTCTCTCTCTCAGTCTATCATTCTTCATTTTTATTTCACTAATTCTTTCCATTTTCTATATTTCTCTCATTCTGTCTTTCATTCCCTCTTTCTTTATTTCTTGATTTGAATTGTAAATGTTCTGTTCTGAAAGCCATATAGTAATGAAAAAAAATTTGTAATTAAGCCTCTCTCTCTCTCTCTCTCTCTCTCTATATATATATATATATATATATATATATATATATATATATATATATACACATACATACGTATGTATATATACATGCAAACGTGTGTTTGTATATTTTATATATCTTACAGTAAAATGGGCTCAACTTACTCTGGGTTATCAGCCGGATAAACTGATTTTAATGCATAACAAAATTCTGCATCAACTGAGCGACTGTTCTAATTTCTATATGTCAACCTGAATCAGCATTATTCAATAGAGAATTCACTTTAAAAATGGATAAAATATAAGTTAATCTTTTTACCTCCAAAAAGCTTTCCGAACTTTATCCATGTTTAAAGGTTTTTATATCCTCTTCTTTCCTCGTAGAGAACTTAGGTAGTGAACTAATCCCAATATTTCAAATCATAATACCGGAATCATTACGTGATTCAGAAATGGTCTCTTTCATTTATTTTTTTAGCTTCAAATGACCAGAAAGTAAAAATCCTTAATAATCTCTAATGAGACATTTGCATTTCTAGTTCATTGAGTAAGACAGATCAGTTGCAATATCCTTTAAGGATATTCTGTAAAAAACAAGTAAAAAATTTTCTTCGGCGAAATCGAGTTTTCTGTACAGCGCATAATCAAGGCCACCAAAAGATAGATCTATCTTTCAGTGGTCTCGGTATAAAGCTGTACGACCCGCGGCCCATGAAACTTTAACCACCTCCCAGTGGTGGCCTTTCCTATATTGTTGCCAGAGGCACGATTATATCTAACTTTAACCTTAAATAAAATAAAAACTACTGAGGCTAGCTGCAATTTTGTATGTTTGATGACTGGAGGGTGGATGATCAACATATCAATTTGCAGGCCTCTAACGTCAGTAGTTTTTCAAGATCTGAGGGCGGACAGAAAAAGTGCGGACGGACAGACAAAGCCGACGCGATAGCTTTCTTTCCAGAAAACTAAAAATGATATTTTCATATTTGTCATTATAAGTTTTCCAGGTGGAGCGAAAGCTTATGAATCATTCCTATTGGTGGGTATTGCGTCGCTACACCTTATTCCATATTCCTTTCCACTACAGAGATAAAGAAACGTATTGAGGGAAATGATTTCCTTAAAAATCTGAGCTCCTGAAAAAACCACTGTCCCACCTCAGCATGGTATAAAAGGCCTGGATTTCCCAAGCGGCCGAAAGTTACAATTTTGCCTCAATCTGTGAACACCCGTAGACTTTTTTCTTATAGATTTTTCCTTCCATTGTCATAGATATATTGAAGGGATTCCCCAGACGCTGTGTCATAGCCTTTTTCCATTTCTTTCAAAGTTTTTTTTTATGTCGCTTCGTGGTTTGATCATTTCGAAGATTCTCTGAAAAGTGGTTTTGAATTATGTTTGAAATTTTATGCCTTATTGACGGAAGCTGTCTTTATATATATATATATATATATATATATATATATATATATATATATATATATATATATATATATATATATATATATATAAACAATGTGTATATATATATATATGTATATATATGAGTCTGTGTATATAATGTGTGTGAATATATGTACATACATTTATACATATAGATATGTATATACATATATATATATATATATATATATATATATATATATATATATATATATATATATATATATTCAGTATATATATATATGTGTGCATATATATATATATATATATATATATATATATATATATATATATATATATATATATATATATATACAGAGAGAGAGAGAGAGATATGTTTTTACGAATTTCTGCACAGCCGCTACAGCGTATAATCAAGGCCTCCGAAAATAGATCTAACTTTCGCTTGTCTTTGTATAATACTGTATGATCCGCGGCCCATGAAACTTTAACCAAGGCCCGGCGCTGGCATATCTTATATCGTCGCCAGAAGCACGATTATGTTTAATGACTGGAGTGTGGATGATCAACATACCAATTTGCAGCCCTCTAGCCTCAGTAGTCTTTAAGATCTGAGGGCGGACAGAAAAGTGCGGACGGTGTAAAATTCAGACAGCATAAAGTACGGACGGACAGACAAAGCCGCCGGCACAATAATTTTCCTTTACAGAAAACTAAAAAAAAAAAAAAACAGAGTATTAACTTCTTTTGTTGGTTACATGCATAACAATCTAAAAATATTTTTTTAAAAAGACATTGAATTACTTGAACACCGATTATAATGTTTTTGTAAGAAAACTCCAATGAAATTCCCTTCAACTTTTAAATTATATAAGTTCATCCGAAAGCTGATAGGAATGTCTACTGACCATTCACTTAAACTTTGCGAACTGAGCAGATAGGTGGTTACAAGACTTTGCAATTGCCTTTCGGTAAAAGTTTAAATGAAAACCTTGATATGAGCATTCGAGTACAAGAGATTCTGTGTTGTATAAATATATATATATATATATATATATATATATATATATATATATATATATATATATATATATATATATATATATATACTGATAGAACCTCATTCAAACTGGATGGCATCTAATGGAGATATTTATTTTATTTTTTTTAATAAATATCTCCACTAGATGCCATCCACTTTGAATGATGTCCAGTCAGTAATTGTACTAATGCACATAATTGTGTATGTGATAAATATTAATATATATATATATATATATATATATATATATATAGAGAGAGAGAGAGAGAGAGAGAGAGAGAGAGAGAGAGAGAGAGAGAGAGAGAGAGAGAGAGATACGACAATGTTTTTAAAATCAATGATATAACAAAATTCTTCGACTAAATGCAACATAGGATTGTAAAAAATATATACGTTTCTCACTACTCGCCTTCCATCCTTTCGTGCTAGCCAATAATCCACGGGCTCATCCTTGAGCAAGAGCCCGTGCTGGCACAAAGCCGGCTCAGTCATAAACAACAACTTTCTTTTGTGTAAAATTTCAAACTGTTAAAAATGCTCAACAAATATAAAACATTCGATACGTTATTTTTAAGTGACTGAATAAGGAGATTATTATTATTATTATTATTATTATTATTATTATTATTATTATTATTATTATTATTATTATTATTATTATTATTATTGATAATAATAATAATAATAGTTCCATTTTCTTATTATTTTTATCGTTCGTAATGATTGTATAGATATTATTATTATTATTATTATTATTATTATTATTATTATTATTATTATTATTATTATTATTAAAAAATAGTTCCATTTTCTTATTTTTATTTTTATCGTTAATTATGATTACATAGATAACATTTGTTATTATTATTATTATTATTATTATTATTATTATTATTATTATTATTATTATTATTATTATTATTATTATTAATAATAAAAAATAGTTCCACTTTCTTATTTTTATTTTTATCGTTAATAATGATTATATAGATAACATTCATTATTGTAACTCAGAAAACATTTCCACACTCATCATAAAGTTAGGTATACCTCGAGAATCCTTTAAAAAAAAACAAATCATCACTTAACACTTTCCAACTCTGATAATTGAATTAACCTTTTATTCATTTTTTTTTGTTCAAGCTAACGGATAAAAAAAAATACCCGTCAGTGACCTCGCCGTAAATCGTATCTCCAATAAGTCGATTCCCATCAGACTTTTTTTTTTTTTCAAATCTCTTACTCACCTGATCATCGACACAGGCTTCAGAAAAGGCGACCCACTTTTATCACACACAATTCCCGCCGGAGTATTGATTCGGGGAGGGAGTTTTTTTTTTCTTTCGTTATTTCACGTGCAATTAACCCAGGCGTTCATCAGAGAAGGAGGAGGAGAAGTGGTCTTTCTTTAATTGTTTTTCAAAGCCCTTTCACAGATAGGTCTTTTTTTGATTGATTTGCAAAGCCTTTTCACACGTAGGTCTGTTTTTTATCGATTTTCAAAGCCTTTTCACAGATAGGTCTGTGTTTTGATTGATTTTCAAAGCCTTTTCACAGATAGGCCTTTTTTTATTGTTTTTCAAAGCCTCTTCACAAATAGTTTTTTTTATTGTTTTTCAGAGCCTTTTCACAGATAGGTCTTTTTTTATTGTTTTTCAAAGCCTTTTCACAGATAGGTCTTTTTTATTTTTTTCAAGGCCTTTTCACAGGTAGGTCTTTTATTGTTGTTTTTCAAAGTCTCTTCACAAATAGGTCTTTTTTTATTGTTTTTCAAAGCCTTTTCACAGATGATTCTTTTTTATTGTTTTTCAAGGCCTTTTCAAAGGTGGGTCTTTTTTCATTGTTTTCAAAGCCTTTTCACAGATAGGTCTTCTTTTAATGATTTCCAAAGCCTTTTGACAGATAGTTCTATTTTATTGTTTTTAAGGCCTTTTCGGATAGGTCTTTTTAAAATGTTTTTTTCAAAGGCTTTTCACAGATAGGTCTTTTTTTTATTATTTTCCAAAGCCTTTTCACAGATAGATCTTTTATTAATTGTTTTTCAAAGCCTTTTCACAGATGGATTTTTTTGATTGATTTTCAAGGGGTTTTCACAGATGGGTCTTTTTTTATTGTATCTCAAAGCATTTCACGGATAGGTCTTTTTTTAATTGTTTTCCATGCCCTTTCACAGACAGGTTTTTTATTGTTTTTCAACGAATTTTCATGAACTAATGATTAAATGATTGGGTCAATGCGATTTTCATTTTGGTTGAGCCCTATTCATTGTCCCACCAAAATTATTATTATTATTATTATTATTATTATTATTATTATTATTATTATTATTATTATTATTATTATTGTATTATTATTATTATTATTATTATTATATTTATGTCTCATACACATGTGAGGCTTCTCTTTTGCCTCAGAAAGCAAGTTTTATCAATCTTTCCTTTTCTTATAATCCCACGAGATTGAAATGATTACATGTAAAAAGGTAAACCTATAATGTATTTATTTATAAACACACACATACACACTATACTATATATATATATATATATATATATATATATATATATATATATATATATATATATATATATATATATATATAAAATATATATATATATATATATATATATATATATATAAAATATAAAATATAAAATATATATATATATATATATATATATATATATATATATATATATATATATATATATATAATACATATGTATATATATACACCATATGGTGATACTTCTATTAATTCCCAAACAATGAACCTGCTGATTTTATATTTAGTCCACACATTTCATCTACAATTCTCGAAATGAAATAAGAAATATTAAATAGTACAACACTTGTAAATCGATATGTTTCTTGTTAAAACTGACAGATTCACTTATTTCCAACAGAAACATTAAGTCAATATAAAATAAACCTATGGTTTAGCTTCACCTTAAAACCTACCTTCGGGGAATAAAATTATTTTTGTCGGAAAAACTCGAAGGAAAAATTGTATAAAGTACAGCGAGAAATGCTGCCGCTCGTGACTCCTTATCAGGCTGCCTTAAATGTCAAAAAGGACGAGAGAGAGAGAGAGAGAGATCCCTTCTAAAGAGTGAGTTTTAAGTACAGCGAGAAACGCCATATCAGACTGCCTTAAATGTCAAAAAGAAACTCTAAAGAGAGAGAGAGAGAGAGAGAGAGAGAGAGAGCCTTTCTAAAGAATGAGTAGAAAGTAGAGGAAGAAACTTTTTAAGAGACTGCCAGTAAATGTCAGAGAGAGAGAGAGAGAGAGAGAGAGAGAGAGAGAGAGAGAGAGAGAGAGAGAGATCCTTTCTAAAGAATTAGCAGAAAGTACAGAAAGTAACTCTATAACAAACTGCCGTAAATTTCAAAAAGAGAGAGAGAGAGAGAGAGAGAGAGAGAGAGAGAGAGATCCTCTCTAAAGAATGAGGGTCAAAGCTTCCACTTTATCTCAGTTTGCTTTTGAAGTGGAATTTCATTAAAGGGGACATAAGATTCGAGTGATGGAAACGATCCATCCCCAGTGTCATAAACACGTCCTTCACTTGACGATTATTCTCTCTCTCTCTCTCTCTCTCTCTCTCTCTCTCTCTCTCTCTCTCTCTCTCTCTCTCTCTCTCTCTCTCTCTCTCACTTTATATGAAAAGATAACAAGAGTTACTTATACATAAATATACTGAATATCATGACGATTATTTCTCTCTCTCTCTCTCTCTCTCTCTCTCTCTCTCTCTCTCTCTCTCTCTCTCTCTCTCTCTCTCTCTCTCTTTATATGCAAAGATAACAAGGGTTACTTATACATAAATATACTGAATATCATGGCGATCTCTCTCTCTCTCTCTCTCTCTCTCTCTATATATATATATATATATATATATATATATATATATATATATAGAGAGAGAGAGAGAGAGAGAGAGAGAG
>NC_089761.1:36081772-36106772 GCF_040412425.1 Macrobrachium rosenbergii | reverse complement strand
AAGGCGTAAACTTCTTGAAAATAAATTAGCATAATTTGCATTATGTTACAACCCCACAGAAAAAAAAATGGCTAAGAAGAGAACAATTGAGTTAAGGATTATTCAGATTTTTCTAATCTCTACCCTTTCGCCCCTTCTGAGAGAGAGAGAGAGAGAGAGAGAGAGAGAGAGAGAGAGAGAGAGAGAGAGAGAGAGAGAGAAACATGTCTCCAGATCTAATTTTGTTCCATATTACCTTCCACGTCTATAAAAAGGAATATTTATTACCCACTACAAAACAAAGGTGGCGTAAAATCTACAAAACTGACCTCATTACTGGTAATGTATTTTCATGTTCTACATTTCTTATAATAAGCAGAATATCAAGGGAAAATTACTCTACCCCTACAGGAGGGTGGTACCATCAGTACACCTCACGCAGTGCACTGTAGGCATTGCTTAAGGTTCTTTGCAGCGTCCCTTCGGCCCCTAGCTGCAACCCCTTTCATTCGTTTTACTCTACCTCCGTTCATATTCTTTATTCCTTCTTATTTTCCACCCTCCTCTAACGATGCTTCATAGTGAAACTGTGAGGTTTTCATCCTGTTACACCTTTTAAACCTCTTGCCCTTTTCCATTCAGCACTGAATGACCTCATAGGTCCCAGCTCTTGGCCTTCATAAAATGAGTCTACCTCCTTTCAAGCTACAGCACGACAGTCATCATAAACTTCCGATCAATTTATATATGATAAATTAGGGCTAAAATTGAAGTCATCTCCACGTAATAAAAATTCATGCTACAATGCAATTATTATAACTGTATTCGTCTTTGATAATGACAGCTAATTAGTTTATTAGAATAAATTGTAGATAATATCGCAGATTCGTCTTTATTTTCAGTCTATTGCGTTAGAGACACATAATATTTAAAATGGACGCCTTAAAGATTTTTATCTAAAATTTAAAAAAAAATTTATTTGATAAAATAATAACAGCTAATTAGTTTATTAGAATAAATTATAGATAATATCACAGATTCGTCTTTATTCTAAGTCTTTTACATTAGAGACACATAATATTTAAATTGAGCGCCTTAAAGATTTTATCTAAAACTTAAAAAAAAATTTTATTTGATAAAATAATGACAGCTAATTAGTTTATTAGAATAAATTGTAGATAATGTCGCAGATTCGTCTTTATTTTCAGTCTATTACAATAGAGACACATAATATTCAAAATGAACGCCTTAAAGATTCTTACCTAAATAAAAAAAAATTGTTTGATAAACACCATTCAATTTTAAATGACAACAGTGATATTCCGAGATCAATTTATCTAACGATTATATTATCCTTGTATCAACTAAAACCCTTCAACTCAAAGCGAAAGGAACTTTCGAAGTAAAAACTGATGAGAATAAAAAAAGCTACTAAATCCGAAATCAAATACTCGATATTCGCGGAGAGCCATCGGTAATGGCACCATTAAATCATCAAACCATCAGGAAAGTAATATATGGAGGCCCTAATTCCTTGAAAGTCATAATTCTCTCATTTTTACCCTCTAACGGGCCATGAGAGAGGTTCAGTTCTCCTCGGTATTCAGTTTGTCTTTGTCCTTAGATACCTCCTATTTTTGCCTTCAGAGTGTTTCGTGTTTGTCTAATTATTGTTACTTAAAATATGTTATTCGTTACACCGAATAAATGGTCAAAAATAAATAATAAGATAGGTATAATGTTTGATTAATACTTAATATTTTTTTTTTTTACTTTTTCGTGTTTGTCTGGTTATTGTTATTTGAAATGTGTTTATAATTACACTGAATAAGTGGTCAAAAATAAAAAATAAGATGAATATACTGTTTAATAGATCTCTCCTAATTTTTTTTTTTTTCGTCTTTGTCTAATTATTGTTACTTAAAATATGTTATTCATTACATGAAATAAATGTTCAAAAATAAATAATAAGGTAGGTATAATGTTTGATAGATGCTTCCTATTTTCAGTTTCAGATTTTATCGCGTTTTTGGGCTTGTCGCTATTTGAAATGGTTTTAGTAATTATTTCAAATAAGTGTTTAAAATAAATGATAAGATAGGTATAATGTTTAGTAGATAACTCCTATATTTGCTTTTAGATTTGTTATGTATGTCTGCTAGTCGTTACTTCAAACGTGTCATTAATTACATCAAATAAGTGTTTAGAAATAATAAGAAAGGTATAATGTTTAATAACAGCCAGGGGGGTGTTAGAAAGACAAATAAAAGCGGCCCAGAATTTCGCCTTCAAAGTGGGGCTGGAAACGGTATGCGTCGAAAGCTAACTTTCTCCATAGCCTTTCCAAGTTTCGATATTACATCCTGTATGGCTCCCAAGCCTCTCGATATTGCCTATCTTAATTGCTAGGAGAGAGAGAGAGAGAGAGAGAGAGAGAGAGAGAGAGAGAGAGAGAGAGAGAGAACATGCCTCAATATTTCGCAACCTGAGTCACATGCTATGACGGTGCTCTTGCCTAAAATTTCTCTATAACGAAATTCGCGTTTTGAAAATGTGTGGAAAAACTAACTTCACTAGGTGAAATAAATTCGTGTTTGATCGCCGTAGATCTTAGTTCATAATATTCTGAAATCTTGTCTATATGTTCTTTAGGGTACAGGTGAGAATATTTATTTGATCTCCAACTATCCAGCGTTATATGTAATTCGAATATGGTTTCATTTTTGAGGCCAGCAATGATTTATCAATTCCCGAGTCTCGTTTTAAATTAAGTATACCTTAGTTTAACCAGACCACTGAGCTGATTAACAGCTCTCCTAGGGCTGGCCCGAAGGATTAGACTTATTTTACGTGGTTAATATTGTGATATGAACTCTATATCTGAGATCAATCATACTTACATTATTTCTTCGTCTCGTCACAAGTGCTGTTAATATTATCTTTACCTCCAGATTCAGCCATGATATATCATTCATCGTTTCGTTAGGTGGACTGAGAAAAGGTGGTTTTAGTTTCCTATAAAAAAAACTATTGTACCGGCTTTGTCTGTCCGTCCGCACTTTAATCTGTCCGTACTTTTTTCGGTCCGCACTTTTTCTGTCCGCCCTCAGATCTTAAAAACTACTGAGGCTAGAGGGCTGCAAATTTGTATGTTGATCATACACCCTCCAATCATCAAAGATACCAAATTGCAGCCCTCTAGCCTCAGTAGTTTTTATTTCATTTAAGGTTAAAGTTAGCCATAATCGTGCTTCTGGCAACGACATAGGATAGGCCACCACCGGCCAGTGATTAAAGTATAATGGGCAGCGGCTCATACAGCATTCTCCTGAGATACTGAAAGATACAGTAGATCTGTTTTCGGTGGCCTTGACTGGACGCTGTAGCGGCTGTACAGAAAACTGGATAGAGCTGAAGAAACTTTGACGCATTTCTTTCTTGTTATTTTCAGGGGCTGGGCATCATCCATTACAGTCCAGGACCCTCGCATGCAAAGGTCATTTCTACCCTTTGAGCTACGTAGTTGCATGGAGACGAAAGTCAAACCCTGTCATAAGACTTTCATTTCTGCAAGAAGAAAGGTCATGAACTTTATCTTGATTGACAGACGACAAATGCAGATCTTGGCTATTGAAGATTTAAACAGAACAGTGGCGAGATGTCAAATGTCTATTTTTGTGTGTGTATGTGTTTGTGTGGGTTGTTTATAAGACTCACCCAAAATGAATGCAAAGAAATTAGGGCACAAAATGTTAATATTTAAATATAAAAATAATTAGTATGTATGTATATATATATATATATATATATATATATATTTATATATATATATAATATATATATATATATATATATATATATATATAAAATTTATGTACATATATATGTATATATAATATTTATGAATGTGTATAGATATATATATATATTATATATATATATATATATATATATATTATTGAGAGAGAGAGTTAAATTTGAGAGAGAGAGAGAGAGAGAGAGAGATTGACTAAAGACAGACAGAGAATCGCTCTCCGTGCATTTAATCAGCCGAAATAAAAAGTTTTTCTCCGGCTTGGCCGTGGGAAATCGAACAGATGGAAAATTGGCTAATGAAGATCGCGGACATTTTATCACTCAAAGAAAAAGAAAAATTCTCGCAGTAGAAAAAATCTTTATTATTGAATGTGGTTAAATTTGATTGTTTTTTGTCTTTTGAATGAAAGTATTGACTAAATGATTGCGAGGACTTTTACTGACTGAAGATGATAATTCTTGGCTGGTCAGTAACTTTCTCTCTCTGTTAAAGAGATATAAAAATATATACATATATATATATATATATATATATATATATATATATATATATATATATACTTATTTATTTATTTATTTATTTATTTTATATATACATACATATATATACATACATATATAAATATAATTAGTTCCACTCTGCAACCTAATTACCACAAACGAACAGTAATTTATTTGGTATTTGTATTGACAATCCAGCGAATACCATCCCTGTTCAAATGGCACCAATTAAAATAAATATTGATTTGGCAAGAGCACTATATAAATATCAGTATAATCACTTGTTATTATTATTATTATTATTATTATTATTATTATTATTATTATTATTATTATTATTATTATTATTTATTATTATTATTATTATTATTACAAAGAGAAAATTTTATTTTTGTTTTTATTTTTCCATATTATTATTCGATGATATAATTATAATGATTTAAAGATTAATAATAATAATAATAATAATAATAATAATAATAATAATAATAATAATAATAACGATAATTACAATAATAATAACAATGATTATTATTATTATTATTATTATTATTATTATTATTATTATTATTATTATTATTATTATTATTATTATTATTATTCTAAATAAGCACACAAATCCCCGGCCGTCCTCGGAGAATTAAAACAAAAAAAAAATCCTCAGAAAGAGCCGAGTTCATTATCATTTACAGACCGTGTAATCAGAAGCGTTGCTTTAGCTCAGGCGAGCGAGGACGTGTAGCAGCAAATCCGTGTAATGACATGCACGGAATTACAACAATTTATTCCCGGCCTCGCGTTGTCCGATTTTATGCTGACGCCTGCGAGGTTATTCTTTGGAATACCTACTCTCTATTTTAGTACTGCTTTTCATCAAAGCAGATGACTGGAAAGCTTATTTCCGGCGTTCAGGATTAGAAGGGCCTCTCGTCCCAACTTTTGAAAATGGCTGTTTTCGCCGGATCAGGTTTAAGATAATTCTTTATTTTTTTAAAAATGTGGTTGGGGTTTAACTATAATTTTTTCATGCATACTGTTCTATTCCTGATCGCGAATACTTCATCTCATACAAAATTCAACTTTGTATCTTGAAAAATAAAGAAATTAGAGCAAGTTGAATTTCCAAAACTTTAATGGCTTTTAATTAATTTTTTTTTGGGGGGGGCAAGAGGCCCTTTTTATGCTGAATGCCTCTTTTGCTTTTCTGTAGGTATTCTTTATGATATAATGTTTTCTGCGTCTTATGCTTGCGTTCTATTCAGAATTGCTAAATTTTGCTTTGGAAATCTCTGTGTTTTCCAAGCAAGTTGTTTATTAGAATGGGGAATTATGAGAATAGGCGAGCTGTTCTCTAAGATGAAAATATCCACTGGGCACAACATGTGGTTAGCAGCCTCATCCTCACATGTATGTATGTATGTGTGTATATATATGTGTGTGTGTGTGTGTATGTATATATATATATATATATACATATATATATATATATATATATATATATATATATGTACTGTATATATATTTACATGTGTATAAATATATAAATGTATATATATATATATATATATATATATATATATATATATATATATATATATATATATATATATATATATATATATATATATATATATATATATATATATATACTGTACATATACACATACACATATTAAGGGGTGTGTGTATGTATGTGCGTGTGTATGTGTGTACTAATGCAGCAATGTGCCCCTTTGCATGCGGGTACGTTTTTTATGTACGTGCATTCAAGCACGTTTTTATCAAAGCTCGCATATGCTTGCTTGCCTGCTTCACATGACATCATCGCGCTCCCAAGCAATGCGTGCAGAGGAATATTTATCGTACAAAATCCTCCCTGAAGAAAATCTTATCTGACGCAAGTTCAACGACTTCCAGCTGCTAATGACCTCGTTATGGGTTTAAGGAACAAACACGCGCGCTAATGAGCTCAAAAATAGCGAAGAATGATGAATACCGCGCCCGCTAATCATCTCTAAAATAGCGTGGAATGACGATCACGTTGCGATAAGAATAAATGTTGTTCTCTGATGTGCGTAGTGCCTGAAATCACGGCTGGGAAGCAAATAGAGTGTTATTACATGGGACTTTATGTACATTCTTCCAAGCGAATGATGCTTGCAAACACGGGATGGTTTGTTTTACATGCAATTGGGATTTAGACACTTGTAATCGACTGGGAGGTTCTCTTGCGTTACTGAAAATGCTTTGATGACGATTCTAGGAATTTGAATCTGCTTGTTCGATAGATTGCATAGAAGGAAATTGAAATAATACAGAAGATGTTTATCAAACTTATAAAAACTAAAATGAAAGGAAGAGACAACGAGACAAAGCATCGATAAATAAAGAAAAAACAAAAAATAAGAATAAGTAAACCAGATTTTGAAAAGGGTAATAAATGAATGAGCAAGAAACGAATGGATGGGTAGGATATGAATGAAAAGAAAAAAAATGCATGAAGAGATTTCTCAAGCAATCAGTAGAATTCCAAATTAAATAGGTATGTCAAAAATAAATAAAAAAAAACAATTATAAAAATGAAATAAATAAAAAACAATTATAATAATCCAGCTCTTTACGAACAAAGAGTAAAAAAACACAAAAATGAAAAAATTTATTACATAGAGAAATAAAGAGCAGAAAATAAGTAAACCAACGCGATTTTGAAGACTCGATCGCGCGTATTTCGGAACGTATATTTCCACGAAGCACGAAGGAGGACGATCAGACAGCCTTTCCAAATCCTATTAACTTGTCAAACACGACATCATAACGTCCACTCTAATTTGATTGAAAACGGCGATGGGGGGACTCGGCACTGTTCTGTAAAATGCCACTTTGTGTACATGTTTATGATCGTGTTTTTATAAAACAGCATAGCCACTTTAACTTAGATATTTTATTTTTTTAATTTTTTTATAAAGCATCATAGCCACTTTAACGTAGATATCTTTTTTTTTTATTTTTTTATAAAGCAGCATAGAAACTTTAACTTAGATATTTTATTTTTTATAAAGCCACTTTAACATAGATATTTTTATAGACACTTTAACTTAGATATTTTATATATTTTATTTTTTTAATAAAGCAGCATAACCTTAGGTATTATTTGTTTTTATTTTTATTATTTGCCACTTTTTTATTTTTTAACGTAGATTTGTTTATTTTTTAAAGCAGCGTAGATTTTATTTTTTTATAGCCATTTTAATTTTGATTTTTTTTACTCAATATTTTTTTTTATTTTTATAAAGCAGCATTGTCAATTTAACGGAGATATTTTATTTTTCATAAAGCAGCATAGCCACTTTAACGTCGATTTTTTTTATTTGTTATAAAGCAGCATAGCATTCATGAAAATTGTACGATTATTTCAAAATCGAGGAAAACGATATTACGAATCTAGGGAATTTTTTTATTATTTCCTTTCACATAAGTTCTTAGTTTTCATATATAAAATGATGCAATTATTTTTTTTTATTTCTTATTTTTCGGCTAGAGCAGAAACAATTTAAAAATGAAAGGAAATAAATATTCCAGACGGTAATTTAAATGTTAGTTCTCCTGCACCTAAAATCATGATATTTCTATTTTTCTTTCTTTTTTTTTTTGTTCCGTGAAAGTAAAAACAAAACCAATTGAAATACGATATTAGAAGCAGGAACAATAACATTTAAATATTCAACATCTGGAGAATTTATTCCCCTTCGATTTTAACCTGTTTTTGCACAAACATAAAATAGAAAATCGGTTTTTGCTTCATTTGATTCCGTGAAAATTAAACGAAAACAACTGAAATGTTATGATTTTAGACGCAGGAACAATAACATTCAAATATTCAAAATATGGAAAATTTATTTCCCTTCGATTCTAAATTGTTTCTCCGCTACCAAAAGATGAAAAATACAGACAATATCACAGCAATTTATACACGGAAAGTAAGACATAAAACAAACGCGGTTATAAATATCGATATCAAAAATAAGAGCAATGCCAATTCCCTCACTCTAATAATAAACAAGTAAAACATGCGCCGAAGTTTCTTCGGTTCTATCGAGTTTTCTGTACAGCGTATAATCAAGGCCACCGAAAATAGATCTATCTTTCGGTGGTCTCGGTATAATGCTGTATGAGCTGAGGCCCATGAAACTTTAACCACGGCCCGGTGGAGGCTTATCTACATCGTTGCCAGAAGCACGATTAAGGCTAACTTTAACCTTAAATAAAATAAAAACTATTGACGCTAGAGGGTTGCAATTTGGTATGTTTGATGATTGGATGGTATATGATCAACATACCAATTTGCAGACCTTTAGCTTCAGTAGTTTTTAAGATCCGAGGGCGGACAGAAAAAGTGCGGACAGGAAAAAGTGCAGACAGAATAAAGTGCGGACGGACAGACAAAGTCGGCACAATAGTCTTCTTTTACAGAAAACTAAAAGACAAATAAAGTAGACCTCTTCTTAGTACTGCAATGAAAACACTCTCCGCTCAGCGGACCGAAATTCACTCGCGTCTATGACGTAATTGAGAGTTTCAATTGCAGCCCCGTTACGTTGATTTGCATCCGGTTCTTGCAAGGGGGGGGGAGCTTCTCTTTGTCCTGGATTTATCCTTGCCATCGTCTCCGTAATAGGCGACATGCTCCTGAGTCCCGGGGCGAATCAGTTGCTGAGGAAAAGTGAGATACAGGAATATCTCCCTCCGTTGGCTCGGATAGACTCGTTCAGTACATATGGTGATGGTGTTATTTTGTGATAGTATGTCAAAGAATTTTGATTTTTTTCTTTTCAATATTTAATAGGTATATAATGATTATAGTTTCCGTATATATATATATATATATATATATATATATATATATATATATATATATATATATATATATATATATATACAAATAATCAACACAATCACGTTCCAACTTCTTTTGTGACTGTATGGCCTAGTGGATAGCACCCCTTGCCTTTCAATTGAAAGGCCTGATGTGAGTCAGAAATCCTGATATGAGTCAGAAATTTATATATATATATATATATATATATATATATATATATATATATATATATATATATATATATATATATATATATACAGTATATATGGAAACTATAATTATTATGTACCCATTTGAAATAGCAAGGGTAAGGATCTAAATTCTTTGTAACACTGTACCTGTGCACTAACCCATTCAAAAAAATCTGAAAGATATTAAACAAAAGGAGCAAAAAAGTAACAACACCAATATACCGACAGAGTATATACAAGCCAAATAAAAACCGAAGTT
Source organism: Macrobrachium rosenbergii (assembly GCF_040412425.1). Lineage (NCBI taxonomy): Eukaryota > Metazoa > Arthropoda > Malacostraca > Decapoda > Palaemonidae > Macrobrachium > Macrobrachium rosenbergii. Next base: position 36,097,150 of record NC_089761.1, on the reverse strand, counting down.
GTAATGAATATGTATCATGTGTTTCAAGACTTTTTTTTTAAGCTGCATTACAAACTTTCTCTCTTATTACTTCGAGTGGCCTTCACATTCCTCCGTGCCCAGAGTCCAATATCTATTTTCTGTTGTAAAACGAGATATTCTGCTGAGGTTTTGATATTAATTTTCACGACGTTTACAAATTTGTATGTTTATTTTCATATCATGTATATGTTAGAGGCAAGTAGCGAAACCAGGCATTTCGCGAACTGCCTGAGATATCAGATAGATAGCGAAATGCACTTGGGGACATTTGATCGCCCCAGGGGCTAGTATTAAACACGGGGAAACAGTGACTCACCTACACTGTTTCTCCGTGTTTAGTACTAGCCCACGGGGTGTCAAATGTATTTCGCCGTGTTTATTACTAGCCCCTGGTAGGATCAAATGTCCCTAAGTGCATTTCGTTATCTGCCTGAAATTTCAGGCAGTTAACGAAATGCTTGGTTTTGCTATCTGCCTGTAGCATATATATATATATATATATATATATATATATATATATATATATATATATATATATATATATATATATATATATATATATATATTGTATCTTGTGTTCTGAGATGTTGCACGAATTTTCAAGAGATGTATTCACTTTTCTGTAGTAAAATTCATCTATTGTTGTCTTTAGTGAATAAAACTAACTGATTTTCAGTCTCCTTCAGACTGAAAATCCAGAATTATGAAGACGAAATTTATCGGAAGAATTTCTTCACTTACACCAACAAGAAAGATCTCAACTAGATTATTTTCTGTCGTTTTTGCCAAACATTCGAATTAGCACTCGAACCATTTATTATTTATTTTCATTGCCTCTTCTTTTGTTGAAAAATACCACCGAGACTAAGAAATAGGATTTCGTTTGTTTGTTTGTAACAGATCTCGATCAAACGACTGACACAGAGCGAGAATAAAAGAGGAGAAGTCTCTCTTTGGAATGGTATCAATTTGTATCGCTTGGAGTCAGGTAATCCTCGTCTTAATTGGATTGAAGAAGCAGAGAGTGAGACTTCCAGAGTCAATTGAAGTCGAAGTTTGCTTTTAATCTTTGGATAGTCCAGCAAATTTCTCTCTCTCTCTCTCTCTCTCTCTCTCTCTCTCTCTCTCTCTCTCTCTCTCTCTCTCTCTCTCTCTCTCTTTTTTTTAATCTCTTGAGGGTCTAGCAAATTTAAATGGTTATCTCTCTCTCTCTCTCTCTCTCTCTCTCTCTCTCTCTCTCTCTCTCTCTCTGGAAATGTACACACATGTATGTATGTATGTATGTATGTACGATGTATGTATGTATGTATGTATGTATGTATGTATGTATGTATGTATGTATGTATGTATGTATGTATGTATGTATGTATGTTGCTATTTGCTTAAATCTTGTCTTGTAAGCCCTTGCTATCTATGAGAATATTTATCTTCTAAATAGCAAAACGTGTTCAACGGCAAATATTCAAATAGTCTAGAATTAGATAAAATACAAAAGTAAAAATTAGATAAAAACAGTCAACAATCAATAATGAAAAATCAATCACGACAGTTGACGAAAATAGATGACTTTCTACAATTACCTCATCCTTGTCCTTTCAATGGAAAATCCTGCGACTTCATCATTCCTCAATCCTATTAACTTGTCAAATTCAACGTCATTGAGGCCATCCTAATTTGATGGTGAAAGATAGATTTGGCTCTTTAGTCAAGCCATATTAGTTGTAGCTGTAGATTTTTTATTTTGGTTTTTATAAAACATTAAAATATATATATATATATATATATATATATATATATATATATATATATATATATATATATATATATGTGTGTGTGTGTGTGTGTGTGTGTGTGTGTGTGTGTGTGTGTGTGTGTGTGTGTAATGCTTACAGCGCACCACATGAGGAGCACTGACGGCACTACCCCCATAAGGTCTCTTCTCTTCTTTTCGAATAATTCGAAATGAAAATTATTTTCATCCTCACAAAAGAATATCTAAGGTTTAGGGTTTTGTTTTATTTCGATGCTAAGATTCTTTAAGATATTTGTAAAAGGTAAAGTAAATGACAAAGCATAATGTCAGAGACACAGAAGCCATCTTCATTGGACATTGTAAAGCAAAAAAATGAAAATACAACAGAAACGAGTTCAATATGTTTCAAAACGGGGAAGAAACAATAATGAGTGAACTCTAAAAGAGGAGAGAGAGTGAGAGAGAGAGAGAGAGAGAGAGAGAGAGAGAGAGAGAGAGAGAGAGAGAGAGAGAGAGAGAGAGAGAAACAATGAAGAAACAATAATGAGTGAACTCTAAAAGAGGAGAGAGAGAGAGAGAGAGAGAGAGAGAGAGAGAGAGAGAGAGAGAGAGAGAGAGAGAGAGAAACAATGAAGAAACAGTAATGAGTGAACTCTAAAAGAGAGAGAGAGAGAGAGAGAGAGAGAAACAATGAAGAAACAATAATGAGTGAACTCTAAAAGAGGAGAGAGAGAGAGAGAGAGAGAGAGAGAGAGAGAGAGAGAGAGAGAGAGAGAGAGAGAGAGAGAGAGAGAGAGAGGAAACAATAATGAGTGAACTCTAAAAGAAGAGAGAGAGAGAGAGAGAGAGAGAGAGAGAGAGGAGAAACAATGAGTGAACTCTAAAAGAAAGAAGAGAGAGAAGAGAGAGAGAGAAGAGAGAGAGAGAGAGAGAGAGAGAGAGAGAGAGAGAGAGAGAGAGAGAGAGAGAGAGAGTTACCTAGTAATGTTCAAATCAAACATGAGGTGTGTTTCCTGAGGCAAGATTAAACAAAGCCAAAGCTGTGGAACCTTCAAATGGAGAAAATATTAAATATATAAAATATACTAATATATAAAAAGCTGATATTAAATAAGAAGATAATTAGCACACCAAAATAACAACGCATAGGGCTTATTGAAGTGACCTTGTACGACAGAACAACGTGTTTTGACAGAACGTAGAATAAATTTACTCTGAAATCAACTTCTTCTTCTGTCAATTCTTCCTCACGACACCAGTCCCTTAATTCACACTTCTCGTGCGAAAAATAATATTCTGAGACAATCGCTTTCTGAGAATATGGGAAATGGCCGCGGATTGCACAACTTCTATAAAAAAACCGTGAAAGTAAATGGACGGTATTTGAGTCATGCGATATGGAAATTACTGTGTATAGATTCGTGTCATTTATCTGTACCTAGAAATTGGAGGCTTTTTCCCGTGTACGTACATATATAGATACATACACGTACATATATAGATATATATATACGTATACATATATACACATATACACTTGTGTATCTACATACAGGTAGTTTCTTCTACGTGTGTATCAAGTGTCAACAAAGACAGAATACCAAGTATTCGTTTCCAGACACAGTCATCTCTTCCAGGTCGGTGACGTCATACGCTGACGTCATAGATCAAAACCAGGCAAGATAATCACACGGTTTGGAACCATGAATTAGAATTCTGGAAACCTTGTGGGATGGATTTTGTATCCTGCGAAATGAGAAAATCCCCTTCTTTCCCATCTCTCTCTCTCTCTCTCTCTCTCTCTCTCTCTCTCTCTCTCTCTCTCTCTCTCTTTGTATGTGAGGGTTTAGTTAATGTGTAATTCTATCTTCCGTTTTTTCTCCTGTATGTTTAGGAATTTTAGGTCATCTCTCTCTCTCTCTCTCTCTCTCTCTCTCTCTCTCTCTCTCTCTCTCTCTCTCTCTCTCTCTCTCTTGTATGTGAGAGTTTAGTTAATGTGTAATTCTATCTTCCGTTTTTTCTCCTATATGTTTAGGAATTTTTCTCATCTCTCTCTCTCTCTCTCTCTCTCTCTCTCTCTCTCTCTCTCTCTCTCTCTCTCTCTCTCTCTCTCATTAACTAAGCTCTCACATATAAGATAGACAGAGTAAGAGAGAAAAATATCGATACCGATTATGGCTAAATAATCTTTATATATCTCAAACCAAAAAACATATCAGGTTACTGCGGTACTCCCTTAAGAATACTGCCGTAACAATATAGAGACATCTTCTTTTTTCGTGGTTAAAACTTGTCCAGCAAAAGTTTCTCATAATCATCTGTGCGGCAGAACTTTTCACTCCTTCGCGAACTCCAGACATTCCTCATGTACCTATGATGAGAAACTACCGTAGACTTTTCCCTAAATTATCTGGGGAAATCAGTGAGTCGGGTAGAAGTCGACTATACATTTTCGTATCTTGGTCATATTGTAGGGCGTTCTTCTTGTGATTTGATTATTTACCATTATTCTTTGTCTCTTTCCTTCTTCGATTTTGCTCTTTTTATCAGATAAATCAGACACACACACACTATATATATATATATATATATATATATATATATATATATATATATATATATATATATATATATATATATATATATATATATATATAGAATATACTGGTAAATTTTTACCAGATACGTATGTGATTGTAATAGCCACAATGTCCTCTTCACTTCTCGAGCCCTTCGTGATTATGGGACCCGGGTTTGTTTCCCGCTACCAGACATCATAATATCTTCATGTTTCTTGCACTTGGATCTTAAGGCTTTGTAGTGACAAGCGTATAAATATATATATATATATATATATATATATATATATATATATATATATATATATATATATATATACTGTATATGTGTATGTGTGGTGTGTGTTTGTGTGTGAGGGTGTGTGCACAGTATAGATATAATTATTCATTTGACAAAATTCCATCTTTCTGCAACATTCAACAATTTCGACTATAACAGCATACTTCGTATTAGTTATAAAAAAAATCAATAAATTACAATTGATGGCGAGTCAGCCCTAGCAATGAAACACTAAACTGGAAAGAACAGGTGAGAAATAAAATATTATTCTAAAATGAGGTCTAATCAGCCCTCAACTCCATTTCTTCCTCAGGGACAGTGTTAATGAATAGACTCGACACTTCCCTTGCAAAAAATAACAGATAAGCTCAAATAAGTGAATAGTCATCCATTAGAAACTATCAGATAAATATACACATAAGACTTTTGATTTCTTTTTATCTATTTGCAGTAAATTGGAAATAAGCACTGTTTAGTTTTCTGTAAAAGAAAACTATTGAGGGTGCTTTGTACGTCCGTCCGCACTTTTTCTGTCCGCACTTTTTCTGTCCGCCCCCAGATCTTAAAAACTCCTGAGGCTAGAGGGCTGCAAATTCACATGTTGATCATCCACCGTCCAATCTTCAAACATAACAAATTGCAGCCCTCTAGCCTCAGTAGTTTTCATTTTATTTATGGTTAAAGTTAACCATGATCGTACGTCTGGCAACGCTATAGGACATACCACCACCGGGTCGTGGCTGAAAGTTTCATGGGCCGCGGTTCATACAACATTATACCGAGACCAGCGAAAGATAGCTCTATTTCCTGTCGCCTTGATCATACGCGGTACAGAAAACTCGACGGCGCTGAAGAAACTTCGCCGCATTTTTTTACTTGTATAATAATCCTTTCACTTTCTCATCCCATAAGATTTACTGCTAAAATATATATTCGCTTTGTTTCTTGACAATAAAATTGAAATAACTCATTTTTTCCTATTCCTATTTTTTACTATTCCTTTCACTTTCTCATCCAACTTTCCTCTGATTCTCGTGAAAGCTGTCTGGTATACCTGAGAATTAGTATTAATATTCCCCACCATTTTCTTTATTAACCTTACTAACATTTCTGCTGGTGAAAATGGAAGTAGTTATTCCTTTGGCCTGGCAAATCCACATGAAACATTGACCCAGTATATTGGGTGGCGGTAGCTCACAAACACCGCTAGTATTGACTCTCTCACCTGCTATATTAGCTCCGTTAATTGCTATATAGATTGGCCTGGGTTAGGGAAGGTATCCAGGTGTACACAATGTCAAGGTGAGATTTAGAGTAAACAGAAGAAATATTTGCTTAATCATTTCAGTGTCAAACTAATGGATGATTTTTTTTGTTTACAATTCCAATGTGGAATTCCTTGCCCTTCTATTTTTCGTTCAGTGGTATCTGTTGCCTCAGCTGAAAGAGGCATGATTAATTTATCAGTCCTGTTAAGTCAGAGTGATATGATTAATTTCACAGCATTTATATATATATATATATATATGTGTATGTATTTACATATAAATATATATATATATATATATATATATATATATATATATATATATATATATATATATATATATATATATATATATATATATATATATATATATATATATATATATATATATATATACATATATATATATATATATATATATATATATATATATATATATATATATATATATATATATATATACACATATATATATATAAATATATATATAAATATATATTTATATGTATATATATATATATATATATATATTGTGTGTGTATGTATGTATGTATATGCATAAATATGTACATATTTATATATATATATATATATATATATATATATATATATATATATATATATATATACATATAGATATACATTCTACTATTATTATAAATGGGAACGCGTATTACTGACTGCGGCGTATCAATAAATCAAGAAAATTTGTTCCCTATTATAACAGAACCCATTTCCACATTGAAAACAAATGCAATTACCAAAGTTTTAGGGCAACTCCTGCATCTGAGGCTTAGGTTAATAACATTCCAGTTATTACATTGCATCAACATTTTGATGAAATTTAATTAACATTATTCCGTGATGATTATTTTATTTGCCCAACGGTGAAGCAGGCAATCCAGGATCCCATAGTTAAATAACTAATTTCTTTTTTGAATAGATGTTTGTCATATCTACAGTTTTGTAGCTTATTAAAAAAATTTATTTCAGGAAGAAATAATTTCTTTTTTACTCTAAATTACTTTTCCCTTTATAAAAAAAATCTATGTGAACTATTAAAATGATCATATTTTTTCGAAAGGTATATTAGGAAAGCCTCCTTTTTTTATATAACTTTTTCCCTAATTCTTCATTTTCAATCAACACATGATTTCATAATGTCTGAAACTTTATTTTTCATCTACAAATTTTCATTGTGACAATATATTTCATATATGAAACTCCCCTGAGTTACTTTTACTAGAACTCGGTTCTAAAGATCTTAAAAAAATAAGATCTTTAGTTTTTCAGGTCCTACACATTTCCTTTTGTGTGTGTAAGTAGGTAGGCTTTTTAGTTTTCTAAAAAGAAAACTATTATTCCGGCTTTGTCTGTCCGTCCGCACTTTTTTCTGTTCGCACTTTTTATGTCCGCCCTCAGATCTTAAAAACTACTGAGGCTAGAGGGCTGCAAATTGGTATGTTGATCATCCGCCCTCCAATCATCAAACATACCAAATTGCAGCCCTCTAGCCTTAGTAGTTTTGATTTTATTTAAGGTTAAAGTTAACCATAATCGTGCTTCTGGCAACGATATAGGATAGGCCACCAAGGAAAACTAAAAAGAAAAATATATTAACAAATTAATAAATGAACAGAAAAAAACGTAAGTTCTTAAAATACAAGAAGAATTGTATTAGAGTAGCATCAAAACATCCTTTAAAAGATGAAATACAGAGAATAACACAAAAAATAAAAAGATAACAAGAAGAATTATGACGAATGGCAACATAAATCTACCCAGAGTTTGAGTTTTAGAGTGAAATGAGCATTAATAACCTTAATTTGATAAGCATTATCTACTCTGCGTAATTAGAGGTCGTAATAAATCTCGGGAGATGCAAGACCTAGATGCCAATAGGGTCAATGTAATTATGAATTGCGCTGTAATTCATAACGGAACGGTATAACGACCCTCTTAATTCGATGCAAAGGAGAAGGTTAATGCGCCGAATTTCTGTGGGGCCCAGATATAATGGGGCCATTAACAGTGTCATTTCCATGAATTCTCGCCTTCATGGTATTCGAGACACACATTCTCTCTCTCTCTCTCTCTCTCTCTCTCTCTCTCTCTCTCTCTCTCTCTCTCTCTCTCTCTGAGAAGCAAATCGGGAAGTGATTCTCTCAATGTAAAAAAAACAAATTTTTTTTTTATTTCGTAAAAATGGGGAAATATAATCCATCTATTTTTCCTTCATAAAAGAAATCAATCTTGATCCACTCTCTCTCTCTCTCTCTCTCTCTCTCTCTCTCTCTCTCTCTCTCTCTCTCTCTCTCTCTCTCTCTCTCTCTCTCTCTCTCTCTCTCTCTCTCTCTCAAGCGAATCGGGAAGTGATTCACTCATTGTGAAAAAAATACGGAAAATTATTTTATTTCATAAAAATGGGAAAATGTAATCCATCTACTTTCCCTTTAAAAAAGAATTCTCTCTCTCTCTCTCTCTCTCTCTCTCTCTCTCTCTCTCTCTCTCTCTCTCTCTCTCTCTCTCTCTTTGAGAAGCAAATCAGGAAGTGATTCACCCACTGTGAAAAAAAATACAGAAAATTATATTTATTTCGTAAAAATGGGGATATATAATCGATCTATTCTCCCTTCATAAGAGAAATCATTCTTGATCCATTTATGTGAAATACGCAAAAAACGATAAATCTTTTTTTTTTTTTTTTTTTTTTGCTCGAGAAGGGAAAAGTCCACCTGTGTCAGAATTGCGGAATCCTGCAAAAGCAGGAAATCTATTTCTTTTTATCGGGGGCTCGATTACAATCAATTCAGCCGTTGCAAAAAAAATATATTCTGAATTAGTTAAAAGGGTTCTTTTCAATTTGCTCTCCGTCCATAAATATATTTTAGGTGGATAAAAAAATATTATTTTTTTTTTTTTATTCTTACCGTGATATCAGTTTTCCCCAGGTTCTAAATTTTAGATTTTTGCTCGTATGTCGAAGACTGGAACAAGTCGACGTAATGGAATAGATTATATTACACAGCACGAATCTGTAGAATAGATTCATTTTGGAGAGAGAGAGAAAGAGAGAGAGAGAGAGAGAGAGAGAGAGAGAGAGAGAGAGAGAGACAGTGCATGAACTCAGAGGAGAGATAAAAGAGAGGCTAAGAGAAAGATATTAGGACTGGATTCTACTATATCCGGAGAGAGAGAGAGAGAGAGAGAGAGAGAGAGAGAGAGAGAGAGAGAGAGAGAGAGAGAGAGAGAGAGAGAGAGAGTTAATTCATAGTTATTCACGGCAGGAAAGTGCTTACTTCCCAAAAGAATGTGTGAAGACCTGAAAGACACAAAAATCATGCAAGAATGCAATCAGAGCTAAGGCATATTGTACATGAAAAAACTAATCATATTATTTATTCTACAGAAAGTTAACCTGATAAGATTCAAATGACTGATATTTTTTCTTGTGGAAAAAATCCAAACATAACTCTTAATAATGCAATGCATTATGAACAAAATAGCTTTTTCAAAAAGCTAGCCGAATGCAATTTTCGTCAGCATCTCAAAAATATATTTGAGATAAGATACAATACTCATATTCCAGAAATTAAAAAATTTCTTTGTGACACATTTCTCGCAAAAGAATTTGGGGCAAGAATATACAGAATTTATTCTTCGACCGATATATTTTCTAAGGAAATATATCATGACATCACTGAATTTAATCTTTCAAAGTGCTGGCGAGGATGTGGTGATATCATCCATCATGGCTTGGCCTGCGTCTGATGTGAAATTATGAGACACCCTAAAATGTTTTCCCTTTTTATTTTTTTCCTTGACTATAATCTGAGCAGCGTCATGACGGGAAACATATATTCTGTGATGCTGGTAATATCCAGGTTTTTGTTTTTATCCCAAATAAAATAGAAAGAAAATATATATCAATTATTTGTTGTAATTCATTAATTTTGTTTATTGACATTTGGTTTATTTTAATCTAAGCACAAAAGTAAGACAAAGTATATATAGGCTGGTGTTCGGAAATAACTTTCTTAATTATATTCAAAATATGGTAATAATAAACAAATATATATAATGGCTGGTGGCTGAAATATATAAAGCGAAAATTTATAAATAGATTTATTGATAAAATAAATTAAAAAATCAATTTTGAAATATTATTATTAGAATTATTATTCTCGCATTAAATTTAATAAATAAAAGAATAAAAAGAAACTAAGAAACTAAATAAAACCGAATAAATAAAATAATAGAATGAATAAATAATACATAAATAAATGTAATTAATTCAATCAATCAATATATATATATAAAATAATAATAATAATAATAATAATAATAATAATAATAATAATAATAATAATAATAATAATAATAATAATAATAATAATAATAATAATAATAATACATTAAGTTAGCAACAAATATTTATAATTCTCATGTCAGAATACTTTCTTATTTAATAAATTGATTCCATTTAATATTTGCCCTTTGGCCCATTATGACTATAATATTTCAGGTGGTGAGCAGAGGATAAAAAAATTTAAAACCGCCTTTTCATGTAGATATAGGCCTGAATTATATCCAGCTGGTTTTAATTAAAATGGTAAATTGAAGACCTCAGCAAAAATGAGTATAAAATTCTAGGAATTTCAGCGGGTAATAATACTGAAGTACAATAATGCCTTTATTTATTCAAAACTTATTATTGAAATGAAAAATGGTAAACTTGGATCTCGACTGAAAGTGTTAAATTTTTATATTTGTCTTATTCCCCTCTTCATTATTTTGAAGTATCATTAAAATAATTGGCCAGTTTGGATAATTATGTATTTTTTTTAGAAATTATTATAGATTTTCAAAAGAGCAGTAATAGGTGAAATTCCCTCTATAGTCACCTCTGGGAATTGATATATTTCACAAATTAGGAATAGATCAAATTTTCTGAACATTTGAATAGTTCAGAAGTTCTCCAATAGGTAAGAAAAATAAAATAAGAACGAAATGACTGGAAGAATTTAAAAGACCAGTTGACAAATCAAAATGCTGAAAATAAATAAGTACATATATTTCAAGATAAAGCAAAGGAAAATAAATATTTTGAAAATCGAAATTATAGGAAAACTAAATGTAAAAAAAGAGAACTAATTAAAAAGAGAGAGGAAAAACGATCAAGGAAAGTTTTCCTGGCATGTTTTCAGGCGCTGAGGAAGGACCCTGCCTTTGAGACGAAACGGAGGGGAAAGAAAACAAGAGAGAAAGGAAAAGAAGGGCGTAGAAGAATGCGCGATAACGATGCTGGAAATGATTTCACAAGACAAGATGGGAAGTAGTGAAAAATGCTCTCCCTCTTGCAGTGGACCTGGTAATTGTGAAGGCAGGTGCGGTCTCTCTGTTATTCCTCATACATACACACACGCAAACACACGTGCACGCACACACACACACACACACACACACACACATATATATATATATATATATATATATATATATATATATATATATATATATATATATATATATATATATATATATATATATATATATATATATATATATATATATATATATATATATATATATATATATATATTTATATATACATATATATATATATATATATTTTTTTATATACATACATATACATACATGTATATATATAGTATATTTATCTCAAGTTCATTTCTCTTTACTTATCAACAAGTCACATATATTTATTCATATCAAAAAACACCTCACCAAGAAAAAAAAATCGCACCGAAAGAAAAAATCAAATCGAATTAGAAACCTATTCCAAATGATTACGAAGACACCCTAGATTGTTTCGTAATTCCCAGGAAGTCATTCCCATCGCTAATTCTTGGCCCTAATTCTCGCCAGCATTTCTTGGCAGTGATTCAGAACCCTAAATGGATCATTGCATTATTCATACCACCTCTTTCTGTCTCGAGGGACGTTCATCTCTTTGCCTAGAGACTTTTCTTCCCCCTCCATCTTAAAAGTCTCGTTCAAGAGGATTAATCCCGGGAAGCCGAAAGTAAACAACTTACTGCCCGTTCTCTAAAGTCGTTTGGGAGTTGCTCAGTGATGCCACATGGCTACTTTTTGCTACTTTGTCCAAGTTTATGGATCAAGAGTAATTTTGCTGCGCTTGTTTGCAGTATATTAGTGAATCCGTAAACGGGGTTAGAATAGATTTTATCTTCTGAATGTTTTTCCTTATTTTATTGGCTGCTTGTTTTTATGTTCGTTGGCATTATTTTTTTAAGATCTATATATGAATTTATTAAAAATTCCCATAGTAGCATGAGTCTTTAAATGAAGAAACAAATCCACAACTATGAATAGGTACAAATATATTATAAATAAACCTGTACAGAGACCTTCCGGGAATCTGTCCGATTCCCCTTTTCTGAACAGATTCCCGAAAGCTCTCTGTGCAGATTAATCTTTAAATATATTTGTACCTTAAAATAACTGTGGATGAAAAGATAAACACTGTAGTTATTTTCCAAGCGAATTAAAAATGGAAAAAAAATAAATATCATTGCGTCTCTTACTTCCCATCCTTCTTGAGAATGCAAAAGAACAGAAGTCTTCGTACCGTCAGTGTTCTTTGTGACACTTCATGTCCCTTGAGGAAGAAGGTCCTTCCTAAAACAATACTCTCTTTTCTTCTTCTTCTTCTTCTTCTTCTTCTTCTTCTTCTTCTTCTTCTTCTTCTTCTTCTTCTTCTTCTTCTTCTTCTTCTTCTTCTTCTTCTTCTTCTTCTTCTTCTTCTTCTTCTCTTTTGAAGACCCAGTCTAAAAGGATTACCCTACTTAGCTAATTGACAAACAATTCTGGGAGTGTCGAGAGAGCAAAGAAGAACAGAGGGATTATGTTAATTCCTCTATTTTTATCATGCAACTTCTTCTCTCTTTCAAGTTGGTTTAGCCCTGATTAGCCATCTTCACCTAATTAAAAAAAATCTCTCATAACGTACATTTTGAAAATTCATAATTAAATGTTGACAATTTGTTTATTCTTTTTATTTTTCCCGTTTCTATTTTCACGTTGATTTTTCCATGACTATTTATGCATCGTTATGATATTCTTAGGTTCTGTTTAATGATGAATGGTTTACGATGCTTAATATTCATTATATGACCTCTCTCCTCCATAGGCAGTTTCGGTTGAAATATGGCATTTTATGGTTATACCACAATCCAAATATCGACGATTCTATCTATGACTGTCTCTTGGAAAGGATTAGTATGGCTCAGTCTTTGGATTAAAAAGCTTCCTTTGTTATTTGTGGAGATTACTTTTTTTCATGACAGAAGTAAAAGCTTTAAATTTTAAACTTCATTTCATTTTAGGGAAAAATAGAAAGAATCTTTTATTTCCAGTATTCTTATTTTGTGTGAAAGCATTTCTCTTTCATTATCAATTGTTTCAAATTGACTTACCTACCATATTTCTTCGCCATTAAAAGGAAGTTTTTTTTAAGTATCTTTACGACGATTCCTTTCATTTGAATTTTTATACCAAATTATCTTTCATTTGACTTATATGCCATATTTGGCTGGCTTTGTCTTGTATCTTTAACTGCTTTACAATTTTGTAACCCTCCTCTCTCTCTCTCTCTCTCTCTCTCTCTCTCTCTCTCTCTCTCTCTCTCTCTCTCTCTCTCTCTCTCATCACTAATTTTCTAATGTGGGCGTAACTTTCAATTCGATTTTCAGTACGTAGTACATGATTTTGTTATCATGATTTAAATGATACTCTCATTGAGTTTGGCTTCCTTCCTTTGACATAATTAAAGTTTCTCAGACATTTAGTAAACAGTAAGGAAAATGTTATGCGTTCTGTCAGAAAAACAATTCCAGACGAGTTAAAGCTATTTTCCTCCTCTATTAGCAGCTAATGAAGCAAGAGATAGTTGGTTAGATATATAGGAGATTCAGATGAACAGATCCCATATTTGAAAGCTTACGTATAGTCGATTTATTTATTTCAAATGCAATATGTATAATCAATCATCAATGCCTGATGTTTAGGGTCTAATCGTTAAAACAACACTGAGAAAACGTACTAAAATGAAACCGTTCCTTTTGATGTTCTTGAAAACGAGATAAACGGAAACAAGACCGTTCCCGGATAACGGTTTGGTCTGTGTTTACACGGAAAACAAACCAAGCAGCGAATGATATAGCCTTCAACCGAATTACTCGTATTTTTTCCCTCTAAAGTATGCTGTTGAAGCGATGTTTAACTGAGGCTGGAAATTTGCCAAACATCGGACTTCGCATATTTAGTGTATCATGTAAATGGGGAGTATTCCACGAATGGACGTTAGCCGTTGTATCATTTCAAAGTTAGTGGATTCCATTTTAACCAACTTTTAATTATGGATTAAACCAGATCCTCAGTTTTTCTCTCCCAGTGGTAATTCGTTCAAACTGAGACTAATTAATATTTGCGAGTTAGTTAAGGGTTTTTAATTTCTTTATAATCTAGCCTATGTTTACGTTTTCTATCATGGACACGAACCGAGCAGAACAAGTGAATTCTAAAAAACATTCCGCGAATTTACGTCTTTACTTTAGTGGTGACCATTTCATAATTGCATGTTTATTCTAATACTACAGGAATTATAACGCGTGAAATCAAGATGCTACAGAGAGTAGCTATTGTCAGCAGAACAAGCATGTGATATTCTCGAAACTCTGATGTAAGTTTATTATTATTATTATTATTATTATTATTATTATTATTATTATTATTATTATTATTATTATTATTATTATTATTATTATTATTATTATTAACCCGGTGACTTTGGAGCAGTCCTAAACAAAGACTTTAATAGTTTGAGCTCTTGAAACGAAGTTTCTTCATTGACAACAGGTTTCGATTTTACCTATAGTTAATTGGGTTATGATTCGACACATGATATTGTAGATCAGATTTTGTAGTTTGTACTGATGAAAGGTAAGACGTCTTACTGTAAGTTGACGCTTTTAATTTTTTGTTAAATATTATATCAAGATGGCCATAATTTGGAGAAATATTATTAGTATTAATAATAATAATAATAATAATAATAATAATAATAATAATAATAATAATAATAATGCTAGTAGTAGTAGTAGTAGTAGTAGTAGTAGCAGTAGCTTGGAGAGCCTCTTGCAACACACTTCGTTATTCCCTTTCCTAAGGTACATAAAACATTCAGGAGGTGACCTACATTCTTCTCATAATACAAGATATGAACATAGTCAAGTATTCCCTTTTACCAGAGTCCATACGTCTACGATGAGATGAATAAAGGGGAGCTCCTAAATTATTTATGCTCCATATAAAAGGGAAAAATAAGTGAACCAAAGTATCTGACCTGCTTATGCAGCAGTTATTTATAATATAGATATAATATAACGTAAATAGTAAGCATTGAGTAAACGAAATGTGGCGTATTAATACCGTA
>NC_089761.1:36066772-36076772 GCF_040412425.1 Macrobrachium rosenbergii | reverse complement strand
TCCTCTTATATATATATATATATATATATATATATATATATATATATATATATATATATATATATATATATATATATATATATATATTTATATATATACACATATGTGTATATGTATATATATATATATATATATATATATGAAAGAGTATATTAATATAATAAATATTTCATTCGAAATTATAATGAAAAATTTAAATTAATATGAAATATTTCAATTAATAAATTAGATATATCGTTATAATTTCAGAATTAACTTTAAAAAAGAAAGCAAAGTTTATCAAAAGAAAGTTTCACTCGTAAATCAGGGCATCTCATGGAACTCAGTTTCATAAAAATAAAACAAGCAGTTTGAGTTTCTAAAACTTTTTTTTTACTTAAAAAAATTCTAAATAAGTAAAGAATTAAAATCGACTTAGAAGTATGTTCATAGGATAAAAAAAGTAAAATACTACAAATAAGAGGTATAATGTAAAGAAAACATAAAAATAACAGATATAACTTTAGGGCATGTCCCAAAAGAATACAAAAGAAAATTAAAGAAGTTTGACATATCTTAAGGACATCTGTCCTCCCCACAACAACAAAAAAAAGAGAAAATGAAAGAAGTTTGATATACTGGAAAGATAAAAAAAAAAAAAAAAAAATCTCGCAAAAACGAGCGAATCAAAGATCTGGCTTAAAGGCGTCTGTTTCCAAACAAATATAGAAAAAAAGGAAAATAAAAGTGGGCAACAGGTGGTTAATTCAATGACGCAACTTCCTCTAATGAGGTCATTCTTTTCCCGGCGACGTTAAAACGCCGCTAATACGCCCCATTGCCAGCTTAAGAATCGGCCATTTCTTTCATTCTTGAATGGGACCCGCGGGATCTCACGGATTTGGGGAATTTTTCCCATTGATTGCATCATGACAATGCCTCATCTTCAGATAAGTAAGTTTACCCTTACTGCTGTTTAGTTTTTAGTGTCCTAGAATTGTTATTTCCGATAATTTTTTTTAAGATATCATTTGCCATCATAAAAATACCTCATCTTCAGATAAGTGAAGTTAACTCTCACTTCTATTTAGTTTTTAGTGTTCTAGATTTCTGGTTTTTTTAAGAGAGAGAGAGAGAGAGAGAGAGAGAGAGAGAGAGAGAGAGAGAGAGAGAGAGAGAGAGATGCTCTTTTAAACTGAATTAATATTCACCTTAATATCAAAGTTATTTCTGAATGTATGATAATTTTTTAAGATGTCATTTGCTATCATAAAAATGCCTCATCTTCTGATAAGTAAGCTTTACTCTCACTGCTGTTTAGTTTTTAGTGGCCTGGAATTGTGGGTTTTTTTTTTAGATATACTCATTTAAATTGAATTAATATTCACTTTAATATCAAAGTTATTTCTGAATGTATGATAATTTTTTTCAAGACGTCATTTGCCATCATAAAAATACCTCATCTTCAGATAATTAAACCTTACTCTCACTGACGTTTACTTTTTAGTATCCTAGAATTTTTTTTTTTTGAGAGAGAGAGATGCTCATTTAAATTGAATTAATATTCACTTTAATATTAAAGTTATTTCTGAATCTATGATAATTTTTTAAGATGTTATTTGCCATCATAAAAATACCTCATCTTCACATAAGTAAAGTTTGCTCTCACTAGTGTTTTTAGGGACACAGAATTGTTTTGATTTCGTGGTGATACTGAGATTAGGTTAATATTCATTTTGATATGAACATTATTTCTGAATATGTGATGTCATTTACCATCATAGAAATGTGTAATCTTCAAATAAGTAAACTTCACTCTTATCACTATTTAGATTTTAGTTTCCTAGAATTGTGGTTTTTTTTGGGGGGGGAGGGTTAGTGCTCGTTTAAATTATACTAATATTAACCTTCATATCAAAATTATTTCTTTACGTATGATAAATGTTTGTAAGATTTCATTTTCCACCATAAAAATACCTAATCTTCAGTTAAATAAGTTTTACTCTCACTGCTGTTTAGTTTTTAATAACATAGAATTGTGTTTTTATCTTGTGGGGACGTTCACTGAAATTCTAGTGATATTCACCTTGATATCGAAATTATTTCTGAATGTATATTTTTAGATGTCATTTTCTATCATAATAATACGTAATCTTCAAATAAATAAACTTTACTATTACTATTATTTAATTTTAGTGACAGACGTGCATTTATGATTTTGGGGAGGACCTGAATGAAATTATACCTGCATTCAGCCAAATATTACTTCTGAATGTATGATAATATTTTTCGGAGGTCATTTACCCCTAGAGTTCATAAAGGTAAATTTATCATGGACGTAATATTTATTTAGGTTATTTATAGATTTTCAAGAACATAACATCGGTCTTCCTCTGCAGAAACACAGGCTGGAATTTTGAAAGTGGTGCATAAGCCTATTGAGACATTAGTTTACCCTCCTTCAAATGTGTACTTTTATATTGATATACGAAAGGAAAATAGTAAGTCGAACAACTGAGTATCACCGAAACATTGTCCACATGTATAAGTAGGAAAAACAGCTTCAATCGACAACATCAAATGTTTTATTCCACTCAGAATCCTATTGATTGATTATATAAAATGGTACAATTTATATAGGTTATGGTACAAAAGCTTTAATAATGATAATCAAGATCGCCAAACTGTACAATTTAAATGGGTTATGGTGCAAATGCTGTAATAATGATAATCATCTTCATCAAACCGTACAATTTATTTGGGTTATGGTACAAAATCTGTAATAATGATCATCATCATCGCCATCATTAATAAAAAAAGAGTTATTCGCCCCACAAGGTAGCCTCGGTCAAATCATCATAAATATAATGGTTCTTGCTCCCTCAGGCCTAAGTTAGGCCTACGGACAGGAAAATAAAGGGACACGTCGCTTTCTGAGCTCATTACAAGGATGAAGGACTCGAATTATTGGCAGACGAGCAGGATTAAAGAACTTTCTTGGCATTCACGTATGAAAACAAACTGAAAATATCTTCCATCCAATTAAACACTTAGGTGAGGCGGGGTGTCAAATGGCTTTGATTTATTGACTTATCAAGCATTTGTTTACTTCGCGGCTTGTTTATTTTATTAATGGCGATTCTGATTTTGTTTTTTTGAGGGAACGTCTTTAAAATAATAATTTATATCAGGTTAAACATCTCCATCTCAAAAATAAATCAGGGTAAAAGTCTGAAATTTTGGTCAGTTGCAGAGTACGGTCCTGAATCTGTAATATAAATCAGATCACTGATGGATAACAGAATACTTTAAGTTATCGTATAAGTGTGAAGAAAATTTAACAAAAATTAAAATTTAGCTTTTTTATAAAGGTTAATTGGACTCTTAAACCCCTTGCTAAATCTATGCACTTTTCTTTAATTTATTTCTTTATAATTTCTGACACTGAACAAAACTTCCAGCACCTTTGTAATATGGACAAGCCCTTAACTTCCCTGCAATGTTATCCTTTTGGACAACATGCCCAAATGCCCAAACTCCCTCGAGCTATTACCGTCTAAGACAGAAGATTAACACACTAGCCTTTGATGGAACCAACTTCCCCAATAACAAACTTCTGGCCATTGGGAACTTCATGGTAATAGGAAGTCCTGGGGATAAATATGGCCGTCCGTGCAATATGCGAGCCAAGATCATGACAATGAACTCTAAGCTATGCTTGAGATATGGGGGATACTTTAAGTTGTGCGTTAAAAGAATTCGGTTCAGAAAACAAATGGAACAAAATACAGACTTTATTTTCATCAGAGACCTGGGAATACTTTCTAGCCTATGTATCAAAAGAATTCAGTTCAGAAAAACCATCTGGTTATATTCCTCAGTTACAGGAACTCACGAAAACAAACAAAAGAAAACAGATTTTATCTTCATCAGAGACCTGGGAATACTTTCAACTATGCATCAAAAGAATTCAGTTCAGAAAAAGAACCTGGTTTTATTCCTCAGTTACAGGAACGCACGAAAACAAACAAAAGAAAATAAAGACTTTATTCTCATCACAGTTATGAACAACAACTAATGCCCTCTTGCTTCATAAAGAAACCCGTATTATTAGTCATTAAGCGACGGGTATTAATCGGATATGACCACGCGGGCGACGTCGATCGAGAATGATTAACGACCTTAAGCCACGAGAACAGAAGGGTCATTATCCTCTCTATCGGTTCACACACGCTTGGTGGCCACAATTCCCTTTGTGTTGTTTCTTTCTGTGCAAACATTTCTCTCTCTTTTTATGCGATGTGTTTTTCCGGTCGTGTTGTTGCATCGTTTTTAAGCTCATATTTAACAGGAGAAAATGTGAAAACGTATATATTTAAATAGAAGGAGAAAATGTATTATTATATATATATATATATATATATATATATATATATATATATATATATATAAATATATATAAATATTATATGTATATATATATGTGTGTATATATATATATATATATATATATATATATATATATATATATATATATATATATATATATATATATATATATATATATATTTATTTATATATATTTTTATATATCTATATATATTTATTTATATATATATATATATATATATATATATAAAGGAGAAAAGAGAGAGAGAGAGATAGGAAGGAAAGAAGAGATCTAAAATTTCATATATTTTGCCCAAACATCCATCATCCTTCGATATAATAATGACGAGGTCATACATAATATCCTTTTTGATTAAAGATCGCCAGTAAAAAGATTTGCTCGATTTTTCTCCGGCCTCCCTTTCATCTTTATTATTGGATTTCTTCATGGCGGCATTTATTCGTTTCATCCCATTTTCATACCATCACGAAGGACATTATCCTCGTTCCTTAGCTGATCAAAAGGATTATTGCACACACGAAGTCTGCCGCTGCCGCTGGATTATAAAGAATGCGGTGAATAACGAGACTGGCCTGATATGTAAAGAAGTCTGGAGTTTAGTCTGTAAGTATGTGTATATATATATATATATATATATATATATATATATATATATATATATATATATATATATATATATATATATATATATATATTATATGTGTATGTATATATATGCAGTATATTTAAATGTATGTATGTATATATACATAAACACTTGTATATTTATATACATAAAATATATATATTTGTATGTATATATATATATATATATATATATATATATATATATATATATATATATATATATATATGTGTGTGTGTGTGTGTGTTAAATACTTAAATATATGTGTGTGTTTTTGTGTGTATATATGTATGTATGTACGTGTATTTACCTTAGTCTAATTCCTACCAGATAAAAATAGTTGAAATGAAAGCAAGCATTAAATGACAATGCTGGCAGAGAGTTGAAAATTCTAACGAGATAGAATTACCTGAAATGAGAAATCAATGTATATTTTAAGACAGTGTCTTCAGGTTCTTTACTTAATTCTTTGGTTTTACTTCATAAATAAACACTCAACTAAATCGAATTTGTATTCAGGGAAGAAAAAAGACTTCTTGTAAGTATATACTGATTCTTTGTACTGTGGGTTTTAAAGTTTTACGATTTCAATTTTCAACTTAAAAGTCATTTTGAGGAATATTATAGTTAAATACTGAACTAAACCGTTTATTAGGAGCTTAATTGAAAAACGTTTTAACAGTCTTCTAAGTTACATTACCACCTATGTGTAAATTCAACAGTGTTGTAAATTACAGTACCATCAGCGTGTAAATTTACCAATCTCGTAAGTTACATTACCACCTATGTGTAAATTTACCAGTCTTGTAAGTTACATTACCACTAGTGTGTAAATTTACCAATCTTGTAAGTTACATTACCACCTGTGTGTAAATTACCAATCTTGTAAGTTACATTACCACCTGTGTGTAAATTACCAGTCTTGTTAGTTACGTTTCCACCTGTGTGTAAATTTACCTGTCTTGTAAGTTACATTACCACCTGTGTGTAAATTATCAATCTTTTGAGTGACGTTACAACCTGTGTTTAAATTTACCAGTCTTGTAAGCTACTTTACCACCTAAGTTATTTACCAATCTTGTAAGTTACATTACCATCTGTGTTTAAATTTATCATTCTTGTAAGTTATTTAAATTTACCAATCTTATAAATTACAGTACCACCTGTGAGTAAATTTAACAGTGTTGTAAAATGCAATTACCACCTATGTGTAAATTTAATAATTTTGTAAATTACAATACCACCCATGTGTAAATTTAACAATCTCGCGAATTACAATACCACCTGTGTGTAAATTTAACAATTTTGTAAATCACATTACCACCAGTGCGTAAACAGAACTACTCTCTGAGAACGTCGGTCATTATAACCCACGCAAGATCATTCCATCAATAAAAACTAATCGCAGTCGTAATGACGGAGCACATCGGAGGTCGCTGGTCCGATTCGACTCAAACCTAATTACACCCAGCACGAATTCCATTCAGCCCTCAGACACGAACTGATATGCTCTGAATGAGTTCAATTAACGACGCATACCGGATCTGGCCGCGGGATGAGACAGCCTTCAGTCGAGATCAAAAGAAAGGAGCCGCGTTCTTTCTCCGGGCGAGGGAGAGCCAGGCCTAATCAAACGACGGAACCCGATGTTTCCATAAGATCAATCCCGTGATTGGAATTGCTATGATGATGATGATGATGATGATGATGAAAAGGAAACAGTCAGCTATTGTCTGGGAGCTTTAACTCCTCGGCGTGGGATTAAATTCAATTAGCCCCACCAGATGAAGCCATTTGTCGAGGTGGTTGAGGATGACCCACATCTGGGCGATACACAGGTTTTAAAGTTTTAAAGTAGAGCTTTTTCTCTCTCGCTCTCCTCTTCAAGAGCAGGTTCCGATTCCGAAATGATTCGGTTTGGCTTCGCTGCTCAATACGAGGATGTGCGTCTCAAGTGTTGTTTATACGAAGAAAGTGAGAAAAACTATTAATTCTTTACTAATGAGACGATCCTTTTATGTAGTTTCAAAGTTACCTACATAAGGCAATTCAATCTTATTCAAAATTAAGACATTTTAACCTTGAAATGTAGGGTCCACTGCCATCTCTGCTGACTGGATAGGCTACAGAAGTCCACACCAGCCTGTCATCTTTTAACACTTTACCACACCTACAGACCACCTTAACAAACCACCAAATTATCTCAGGTGGGATCATCGGATCACTTTTCTTTCGAGATCTGAAAATAAATACTTGGAAAAATATAAATACTATCGCCTTTACTCTTTTCTTCGTCATCTTGCAACACGAGTTATCTGTATTAAAGAAAGTAATGTGAAACATATTAAATATTCTGTTGGCTTATTTAATGCATGTATTGATAACTTACCAATAGATAACCAGAATTGATAACGAAAGTCTGAGTAAAATAATACGGGAGGTATATTTGATACTCAACATCCTTTCATTTCCTGGAGCAAGCTTAGCTATACAGAATAGAATTTCATATTTCGAGAGAGAGAGAGAGAGAGAGAGAGAGAGAGAGAGAGAGAGAGAGAGAGAGAGAGAGAGAGTTTGTTCACATATTCCGGGAAGGTATTCCTTTGTGGTCGTTTGAATTCACCTCGGTCATCAGTCTCTCACGAAAATTCGTTGTGGGCAAAAAAAAAAAAAAATGGAAGTGGTCCATTTATCTCTGTTTCTTTTCGGACCTATTCTTTCGCGCCTGAGTGTTGCTTCAGATAATATTCCTTTTTTTGTTCAATCTTCTTTCGAATTGAGCCATATTTTCAGACTTTCTTTTTTTTTATTTAGTGATAAGTCTATTGACAGTCTGCTTTAGATGGGGGATGTATTTTTTTTTTTCTGGGCCGGATGCATTTTTTTTATATTGTTTAGTAATGTTGGTTTTCCTTGAATAAGCAATTGTGTGTGTGTGTGTGTAAAACGAGAAGAGAGAGAGAGAGAGAGAGAGAGAGAGAGAGAGAGAGAGAGAGAGAGAGAGAGAGAGAGAGAGAGAGAACCAAATAACGCTGAGAATAATTAGATTTGACCTCAGAGGCAATATGAGTCGGAATATCTCATTATTCATAAAGTTTTGGTTATTACCTTAAGAAAGAGAGAAGAGAGAGAGAGAGAGAGAGAGAGAGAGAGAGAGAGAGAGAGAGAGAGAGAGAGTTTAATTTCTATGTGCATCACACGTGAACTCCGTAAGCAAAAAACTTAATAATAAATAACTTTTGCCAACAATACGCAGAATTCTAAAATCTTTTTTGTGTATCTCCCTAATATTTTCCGATCGAAGAATGGTATACATTTTAATCCGAGCAGAGAAGCCTTTGTCAGAACATAAAAAGATCTGAGTAAAAATGTCAGTTATCGCTACTGGAATGTTGCCTGAATAAAAATGGTTATTCAGTATTTGGATGAATTTTCTATTTTCGAGGAATCTTCTTTACATGCATATTCTCCACGGCCTGTTTCAGTGCATTTTTGAAGCCTCTGTATATGAAACGTTCTGCATTTTCCAATATCTTTTAGATGAGCATATTTCAACTCGATCTCGCAAAAAATTATAATGTTTTTTGTCCCTCATAGATGGTTGATAGCCTTGAATGATATCAATCAACTTTTGAACCATATTTCAAACAGTTTTTGCTTCCCTTGTGAGAAATGGGAGAACTTTAAAATGTCGAATATTGTCCTATACGTAAAATTTAGTAATCGCTTTTAAATTCATTCTTAAAAATAGAGCTCAAACCCTATACATAATTTTATGAGTATATAGAGACGATTTACAATATTAACATACATCTATATATGAGTGTAAATGAAAATAACATTCGGTAATTTCAGTATGATTAACAACTGCATTGCTGTTGCGGAAAATGTTATCGGAAAGACCACCATCCAAGGAAGCAAGAGAACTTCCTCTTGAAAGACAAAAGACCGTAGGAAGATGGAATGCATAGCTGGAAAGGGAGTTCGAAAGATTAACAGTGGAAGGAGAGAAACAGAAACCAAACGGCGTTTAAAGAGATTGTCAGTGAACGCAAAAAATCTGAGAGCAGAGAAGCGCAGTTCATCTTGGACGCTTTCCTACGCGGTAAGGAGTAGCTTGAGAATACGGTTAGGGCAAGTTGAGAATATACCAAGAACAGCGTGAGAATACACCTAGAGCACTTGAGAATACACCAAGAATAGCATGAGAATACGTCTAAAGAAACTTGAGAATATGGCTAGAGCAACTGGAGTATATGCCGATGACAATGAGAATATGCCAAGAACAACTTGAGAATATGACAAGTACAACTTGATATGCCAAGATCAACTTGAGAATATGCCAAGTACAACTTGATATGCCAAGAACAACTTGAGAATATACCAAGTACAACTTGATATGCCAAGACCAACTTGAGAATATGCCAAGTACTGTACAACTTGATATGCCAAGAACAACTTGAGAATATGACAAGTAGGCTACAATTTGATATGCCAAGATCAACTTGAGAATATGCCAAGTACAACTTGATATACCAAGAACAACTTGAGAATATACCAAGAACAACACGAAAATACGCCAGAACAGCATTAGAATGCGCCTGGAGCAGCTTGAGAATACGCTAAGAACCACGAGAGCATACCAAGAGCAACTTAAGCATACGCCAAAAACAGCAAGAGAATACGCCCACCCCAGCCTGAGAATACGCCAAGAATGGGAAAAATCCATAAACAACGCGAAAATACGCCCAAAAACCAGCAAGAGAACGCGCCAAGAGCAACATCTGAATACGCCTAAAGGAACTTGAGAACGCGCCAAGAGTAGCAAGCGGTGCATGTACGCAGAGCTAAAACTTATGCTTCCCTAGGGTGGCAGAACCTTCATTATAAGTGACGTCGCTACAAGATTCTGGTTTTAGAGAGTGAGCTGGAGGGTGAGGTAGTAACGGTGGGCGGTGAGGAGGAGGAGGAGTTAGAGGTAGAGG
>NC_089761.1:36054272-36056772 GCF_040412425.1 Macrobrachium rosenbergii | reverse complement strand
TAATAATAATAATAATAATAATAATAATAATAATAATAATAATAATAATAAGTGTTCTCTTGTGACAAATGACGGTGATGTTTAAAAAACTTGACAGTCATACCTTACTTGCTCAAATATATCATGTTGCTCGACATTTTTATTCTTCAATAATCTATACCAATTCCACGTGTACTTCATTTCCTGTAGATTATTCGTGCCACATACACAAAAAAATAAAAATCTGATATCGACTTGCATGAATATTTAGCATATTGCTGCTAATATTCGTACCCAGTTCAAATAATTCATCTTCTTTATAGAAGTTGTGTTTGATTTCCTGTGTTCAATATTTTTTGTTTGTCTCTTCTCTCTAGTACTGGTGGTGTTTTAATTATATTCTCTCTCTCTCTCTCTCTCTCTCTCTCTCTCTCTCTCTCTCTCTCTCTCTCTCTCTCATTCTCTCTTCATTCATTCATTCATAAGGGATTCCGTCCTTTTTCTGATTTTTTGATTGGCTATTATTGGTTATCTACGTTATATTTTTTTCTATTTTTGTTTAAAATGCAAGACCTTTAACTTCATCGTAATATATGAAATAACATTATGTTGCCAAATTATTTACAATCAATATCTTCTCCTCGAAACTGTTGCAAACCTAAAGTTCTCTTCGTGGGAGACATCAAATGACGAAATTCCCTTTCAGAAAAATAGGAAATTCGGATATTCACATCTGACTTGATAAAGTAATTATCCAAGGCTAACCATACACTGTGCTGCATGATATGATTCACACAGAAAATTTCAACTGTGACTTAGCCAGATATTCGTTTTTAATCGTTTTATCTCCGCGAAATGTGTGTTCAGCTGGACCAGTAATTGAAAACCTGATTTCATTTACTGGAGGGCCCCTGGTTTCCTGAAAATTTCAGAGATTGTTGTGATATTTGTGGAAACAAGTAAGTGCTTGTCTGTTAGTTTCAGCTTAAAGTTTATTTATCACACACGCCCTGTTTACGTACATGCCTGTATGCATATATATATATATATATATATATATATATATATATATATATATATATATATATATATATATATATATATATATATATATATATATAATATATATATATATATATATATATATAGCTATGATTAAGCTCTCTTTCTCTCTCTCTCTCTCTCTCTCTCTC
Source organism: Macrobrachium rosenbergii (assembly GCF_040412425.1). NCBI lineage: Eukaryota > Metazoa > Arthropoda > Malacostraca > Decapoda > Palaemonidae > Macrobrachium > Macrobrachium rosenbergii. The sequence goes on along the minus strand of NC_089761.1, from coordinate 36,055,600 downwards.
TCTCTCTCTCTCTCTCTCTCTCTCTCTCTCTCTCTCTCTCTCTGTGTTTGTTTTTGTGCTTAGATCTTTTCTATGTATCTTTTAAATACTAGATATTATCAGCATTTTTTAGCTGAGTTTTGATAGATTTTTATCTTCCATCTATGTTGAAATTTTATTTCAATTGTGTTGTTTAGGACAGAAATTGACGGTGAAAATAATTGCAGTTTGTAAATAACTTAAAGTGTCAATGAAATTCAAAGAAGTAATCGTATGTAAAGAATGAATATGTTGAGTTTGCCATAGTTCTAAACAGGTAAGAAATATATTCTAGAAACGACATGCTCGAGAAATATATCCGGGTATATTAATAGTTGCAGAATATATTTAAGCATCAGTACTCTAATCGATTCTGTGTAGATTGGAAATTCTCCGTCAAAGTGATGCGATCTCCAGAGTGGAAATCTTTTACATATCACAGGATATCAGGACTTTTACAAACAAAAATCAAGTGACGTGTTTCCTTGTCTTTCGTCTCGCCGGAGATGTATATTATATGCAAATTAGCGGCCCAGCAAAGCTAAGCATTAACATAATACACATTTGCTCGTAGGAATACTCCATTACCATCAAAGAAAGGCTTCATAACATATTCCCTGAGATTCGGCATTATCCCAGTCGCTCATTCCGTGTTGAATTCATTCGCTATTCATCAACTGAATCGTGGTCGATCTGACAAGTGATTCACCATTGCTAATTCAGTTCGTACGTGAAGCCTCTGAATGCCAGGCTTTGGAAATAGACGTGAATTAGAAATTCAGTTGTGTGTGTGTGTGTTTAAGCTGAATGAAAATGTAAAGCTAATTCAGATCTGCTTTCGGTTTTGAACGTGGCTCATAATTCAAAGCTCGTCTGTAATTCCAGGAGGGTATTTGCATGGGTTGCAAATTTATATTCGCCTGTGATGAGAAAAATTAATTTGGTGGAATTTAAGCGGTAAAATGATAAAGAAATATGTCAATATCTTTCCTGACAGAAACATGAATTGTTTCAAGGAATTGTTGCTCTAGGTTTCACTTCATAAGATGAATTTTTTGGATATATAAGCTGAAGATTACAGTAGCTGTATATGACTGTATACCACATATACAGTTTGACATACGTCAATATTCACTTTTATTAGGTATATTTTGTATGCTTCTGTATTTCCAGTGTTTTTAAATATTTTTTTTTATACTTTCTATGCTAAACAAATTGCTGTGGATTAAGGAACATGAAAATTTTCGTTGTTTTAGATGTCTTTTTGAGAGAAGATTAGGAGGTAAACTAATGAGAGAACAAGAGATACA
>NC_089761.1:36039272-36049272 GCF_040412425.1 Macrobrachium rosenbergii | reverse complement strand
AGAAAATAGATTTTTCTATCAAATTAATTAAGATAGGGTATTTCACCCACGTAAGTGATATGCCTTCAATCTACCTGGTCATTATTCACCTTCAAAATAATTAGTATTCGTTCCATTCCTTGGAGGGAAAAAATCTCATTCCCCATTCCGAAGGGTAAACGATCGAGTCATTGAATCGAGGACCACTATTTCCATCATCATCACCATCATCATATCATCATCGTCATCATATCTTCATCATGATCAGCACCCGTCAGTGAATAGACGAGATCCTTATCGGGGGAATCTGATTAGAGAGAAATCGTGGAAGAAAACCAATCTCGTTCCCGGATTTCTAAATCCTTCTGGGAAAGAGAGAGAGAGAGAGAGAGAGAGAGAGAGAGAGAGAGAGAGAGAGAGAGAGAGGAGGGGAGGTGGAATGATGTGGGCGAGGCGAGACCTGGTAAGAAGTAAGGCCCCAAGGATAATTAATTTGAATATTTTTTTTTATTTGCTTGTTTGCTTATACCGAACGTTGCTTAGCATTCAGTAATGCGTCTTCTTGCTTTGCTTTTGTGCTTGTATCGTGTAAGGGAGCGCTATGCTGGTTGATGGAGTTTTTTTATTATTTGTCACTTATAATAATAATAATAATAATAATAATAATAATAATAATAATAATAATAATATAATAATAATAATAATAATAATAATACCTGAGTTTGTAGGTACATGATTCTATGATACTTGCTACCCATATTTGATCTACAGTTCTTGTTACTCGTTCACATATAAATGAATGAATAAATAAATAAATACATATATATATATATACAGTATATATATATATATATATATATATATATATATATATATATATATATATATAGTCATATATACAAATATTTTTTACGATTATTTATTCTATGAATTGTGCACGATTTACAAGAACTGGATATCAGATTATTATTATTATTATTATTATTATTTATTATTATTATTATTATTATTATTATTATTATTATTATTATTATATCATTATTATTATTATTATTATAAAAGGCAAAGTAAGAAAGAAATCATCACCCGGTAAAGCACACTCTTAAACGACACAAGCAAAAAGTAAAGCAAGGAAGCTAATTGCTGAATACTCTGCAACGTTCGACATAAACTAACAAGTAAATGAAAAAAAATTTCAAATCCTAAATCCTTAAAGCCTGCCTTCCTGCAGGGTCTCGCCTCGCCCACATTCCATTCCCACCCCCTCCCACCACTACTCTCTCTCTCTCTCTCTCTCTCTCTCTCTCTCTCTCTCTCTCTCTCTCTCTCTCTCTCCTTCCCAGAAGGATTTAGAAATCGGGGAATGAGATTGGTTTTCTTTCACGAATTCTCTCTAATCAGATTCTCCTGATAAGGATTCCGTCTATTCACTGACTGCTGCTGATCGTGATGATATGATGATGATGATATGATGATAATGATATGATGATGATGATGGAAATAGTGGTCCTCGATTCAATGACTCGATCGTTTACCCTTCGGAATGGGGGATGAGATTTTTTCCTTCAAGGAATGGCGTGAATACTAATTATTTTGAAGGCGAAGTAATGGCCAGGTAGATTGAAGGCCATGTTGTCATGTTGGTAAAATAAATGTTCTGCAATTCCGTCTTCATTATTTTGACAGAAAAATCTGTTTATCTCTCATAGAAGGAATGAGTTGCACCTTCAATGTCATCATGAGAATTTGAAAATTATTTTGCTGAAATCATATCGGCCTTATGAATAAGAAAAATATTTTTCTAAAGAGTAAAATTAAATTTTCTTAGTATAATATATAACTCTGAGCATTGAATGTAAAAATAATTTATACTCGCCGGCTTTCGTCCAGGCATAATTAAAAAAAAAAACGTTATAACTAATAAATCAGTCCATATTCTGTTCGGAGCAATCCAGTTTCCGAGAAACCCATCCGTTAACGAAACCCACTTCATTCTTGGTGTGGGTACGAAAAATGACATAGCCAATTCCGGATAATGAAATTAAGGTCCAAACATCGGTAATTCTGGCAAACCTCCTTTTTTTTTTCCTTTTAATCCTTCGGACGCTCAGAAAAGCCCAAGAGACAAAGCAGTTTGTGAAACGAGGATGTAAATTGAGCGCGGGGAACCACTTTTCAAAGTCGACTCAGAAAATGCGTCCGTAATAAATTGATGCTTATTGTGATTGATCGGATTAACATCAAAGGCTGCAGTTGCATTGCAATCCGCTGCAGCTTGTCCTCTCCAAATGGAAGAGTTTATCCGGGGAATGAACGCTCTCGAATATCTCGGATCTCGTGGCTTCTGACTAGAGGGAGAAAGAGTTGTCTTTCTCTAAGTTATATATATATATATATATATATGTATATATATATATATATATATATATATATATATATATATATATATATATATATATATATATATATATATGTGTATATGTATATATACAGTATATATATGTATATATATTATATATATATATATATATATATATATATATATATACATGTATACATATATATTAAATATATGTATATATATATATGTGTGTGTGCATGTGTATGTGTGTGTATGATTGTCCCTGTCAGTATGTAATTTCTTTCTTTTCTGATTTAGAAATTTCCATCGTATGTTACTACTTGTCCGCTAAGTTTACGGATCATTTCCATACATTTTCAAAATTTTCATATATTTTCATCATTTTCATATATTTTCGACTAGTTGTTTTACTCCGACAAGGCAGTCCCATCATCCAGTCTCGATATAAGCATTTAATATAGCAACATAGCAGTGCACATTTCTTTAACTCTGGTGATCGAAATACAAAGAGAAAGGACGTTATTTTCCGAAAAGAATAAATTACATATATTCGTTTGTAGAAGTCAAATAACAATAGTTTTGCTAATACAAGGTTATATGGAAACAACGATTTTAAAAAAAGGTAAAAAAATATGGAGATAACTAAATATAAAAACATTTCACAGCATAACCAAACTTGAAGAAGATGTGTATTACAAAATTGAATTTCTGTAAGCGACAAATTTATGCTTACATCTTCGTTTTCGCCAACCATTATTCCAATCAGATATCTATAGCCTTGAGAGCAAACACATTCAATAGCACGGCCGTGCAACAGCCCACGGGTAGCTCTCTATACCGTATAACCAGCAACAATATTGCTGGATTGTACGAGTATATCCCAAGCTGGATATAGCTCTCGTATTTTCCGCTGACTTTCCTGGAACAACTCGAGAGCGGAGGCGTTTGCTGACCCATTGTTTGTAGGCAAACGACATCCTGGTCCCTTTATAAGCATTACATCAATTGGATAAATTTAACCTAGCATTTGTATGGTGTCAAATAATCAGTTATGGTTCAAGAGACGTAATTTTGAGTTTAGTGGGGCGTTCGTGCTAAAGTTAAAAGTTATAGTCCTCCTCGGCCTCTGTAGGCTCATAGGGCATTCTTAAAGTCCTGCTGGGTCTCTGTGGGCTCATAGGGCATTCTTAAAGTCCTCCTGGGTCTCTGTAGGCTCATAGGGCATTCTTAAAGTCCTCCTGGGTTTCTGTAGGCTCATAGGGCATTCTTAAAGTCCTCCTGGGTCTCTGTGGGCTCATAGGGCATTCTTAAAGTCCTCCTGGGTCTCTGTAGGCTCATAGGGCATTCTTAAAGTCCTCCTGGGTCTCTGGGCTCATAGGGCTGGGTCTTAGGGCATTCTTGAAGTCCTCCTGGGTCTCTGTAGGCTCATAGGGGTCCTCTGGGTTTCTGTAGGCTCATAGGGCATTCTTAAAGTTCTCCTGGGTTTCTGTAGGCTCATAGGGCATTCTTAAAGTCCTCCTGGGTTTCTGTAGGCTCATAGGGCATTCTTAAAGTCCTCCTGGGTCTCTGTAGGCTCATAGGGCATTCTTAAAGTCCTCCTGGGTCTCTAGGCTCATAGGGCATTCTTAAAGTCCTCCTGGGTTTCATAGGGGCATTCTTAAAGTCCTCCTGGGTCTCTGTGGGCTCATAGGGCATTCTTAAAGTCCTCCTGGGTCTCTGTAGGCTCATAGGGCATTCTTAAAGTCCTCCTGGGTCTCTGTAGGCTCATAGGGCATTCTTAAAGTCCTCCTGGGTTTCTGTAGGCTCATAGGGCATTCTTAAGTTCTCCTGGGTTTCCTAGGGTAGGGCATTCTTAAAGTCCTCCTGGGTTTCTGTAGGCTCATAGGGCATTCTTAAAGTCCTCCTGGGTCTCTGTAGGCTCATAGGGCATTCTTAAAGTCCTCCTGGGTCTCTGTAGGCTCATAGGGCATTCTTAAAGTCCTCCTGGGTTTCTGTAGGCTCATAGGGCATTCTTAAAGTCCTCCTGGGTCTCTGTGGGCTCATAGGGCATTCTTAAAGTCCTCCTGGGTCTCTGTAGGTTCATAGGGCATTCTTAGAGTCCTCCTGGGTTTCTGTGGGCTCATAGGGCATTCCTAAAGTCCTCCTGGGTCTCTGTAGGCTCATAGGGCATTCTTAAAGTCCTCCTGGGTCTCTGTAGGCTCATAGGGCATTCTTAAAGTCCTCCTGGGTCTCTGTAGGCTCATAGGGCATTCTTAAAGTCCTCCTGGGTTTTAGGCTCAAGGGCATTCTTAAAGTCCTCCTGGGTCTCTGTGGGCTCATAGGGCATTCTTAAAGTCCTCCTGGGTCTCTGTAGGCTCATAGGGCATTCTTAGAGTCCTCCTGGGTCTCTGTGGGCTCATAGGGCATTCTTAAAGTCCTCCTGGGTCTCTGTAGGCTCATAGGGCATTCTTAAAGTCCTCCTGGGTCTCTGTAGGCTCATAGGGCATTCTTAAAGTCCTCCTGGGTTTCTAGGCTCATAGGCATTCTTAAAGTCCTCCTGGGTTTCTGTAGGCTCATAGGGCATTCTTAAAGTCCTCCTGGGTCTCTGTAGGCTCATAGGGCATTCTTAAAGTCCTCCTGGGTTTCTGTAGGCTCATAGGGCATTCTTAAAGTCCTCCTGGGTCTCTGTAGGCTCATAGGGCATTCTTAAAGTCCTCCTGGGTCTCTGTAGGCTCATAGGGCATTCTTAAAGTCCTCCTGGGTTTCTGTAGGCTCATAGGGCATTCTTAAAGTCCTCCTGGGTCTCTGTAGGGTTCCTCTGGGTCTCTGTAGGCTCATAGGGCATTCTTAAAGTCCTCCTGGGTTTCTGTAGGCTCATAGGGCATTCTTAAAGTCCTCCTGGGTCTCTGTAGTCTCATATGGCATTCTCTGCCATATTTCGCAATTTCGCTTTGGTATCGGAGTTGTGATGTTTCTCCTTGAACGAGACTTCCGTTTCATATTTAGCAATATCCTGTTTGTACCATCGGTGTGATGTCTCTGACTTAACAAGACTCTTTTCTTTCATATTTAGCAATTTCTCGTTTGTATCGGATTCGTGATGTTTTTCCTCCGGCGGAGAGACCAATATCCGGCATTCAAAAAAAACACCAATTAAGGACGAGTTCTGTTGGGCAGCGGGAGAGGTCATTCCCATCAAGGCCTTGTTATCTCAGGCACTGAGGAGGTCGTTAGCTGTACCGCACCTGAATCTCGTTAGCGTGCGGCGCACCTCGTTAAGAGAGAGGAGAGAGACGCAATCGTCTCTTTTGTAAAGATGGTAAAGACACAAGTGCGATTTTCCTAGGAGGGGATGTTCGTTTGTACAGGTAATAAAACTTGGATAAAACATCAAAATGTCTTCTTTAGATAAAGAGAGTTCGTACACATCATAAAAAATTCTCTTATATGGCGATGATAAAGACGCGAGTTCTTACTTTCCTACGAGAAGATGCTCGTTTGTACAAACAAAGAAACTTAGACAAAGCATCAAAGTGTCTTAGTTAGATAAAGGAGAGTTTGTACAGATAATAAAAACGTTAACGTTGCATCAAAATGTCTTTGGAAGACAATGAATCTATATTAAGCCGAAAGTCAAAAAGCGTAAAGACGACAGACATTTTAGTTTATTTGTGTATAGTCTTATTTCACCAGGTCGTAAGACCACAAAGATAAGTTAACTTAACAATATTCATATTCTTATACGTTTTTAATGTTTAATAATTGTATTCATTTGAATAAATCTTTTAATTTGAATTAATTTCCAACACAGAATAAAACAGAAAAAATATCATTTTTCTTGAAGCCAGCGAAAATAAGCACAAAGAATAAAATGGAAAATATCAAAATGACAATGTTTGATGAAGACAGTTATAATGAGAAAACATAAATCATGAATAGAAGTAGGCATGTATGTGAGTGCGTTTCTAATCATGATTTGACTTCTTTTAATTTAAGTAACTTGATTTTCTCTTTTTTTTCTGTTAATGGTTTGGATATTCAACCCTCCGGCATCGCAGATAATAATAATAATAATAATAATAATAATAATAATAATAATAATAATAATAATAATAATAATAATAATAATAATAATAATAATAATTTTATCATTACTATTATTATTATCATTTTCAAATAAAACTGATTAAGTTAATTAGGTGCTAATGACCCGGAGGTTAATTATAATGAATTCTAAAGATGAAATTCATTACGAACTCAAAGTACAAAATTCCACAATTCCGTTTGCGCTAAACAAAATTCAACCCAAAATGTTTTGCGGTACTTATTTACCTTTCCTGTCGTTATGAATATTTAGTCCTTGTCTGTCCACTCCGTATTCGTAATTCTAAATAAACGAATATCAAACAGAACGAATTTTTGGGTTTGTAAAGAGCCCAAACATGCTTCCTGTTTGTTAAAGCTTTGTGAAATGCAACTGTATTTTTTTTTTGTTTTTGCTGTTATTGTTGTACTGCTACAAATTTTGTACTCTTTCCGATTATTTTTGTCTATACTGTTTTCGATCTCTTTTCTAATCCACCTTTCACAAACTCAATTCATCAGAGCCTTCTGCAAGGTAAAAATGTCTCTTTGTTCGGGAAGCATAAAACTCTTTAGTTGAATGTTCATCAATTAAAATGGTTCCCTTCTCTATCTGCAATATCATTACATGAGTTTGCTGAGGGTAATGTAATACGTCACTCTCCGTCAGAAAAATCAATGTATCCATTCATTATTTTACAGTTGCTGATGAAAAAAGATTCCCTAGAAGCAAAGTGGGTTAAAAAAACCAGGGTCTATGAGAGAGAGAGGGGTCTAAAACATAGGCCTTCAAAAAGTTTCTTCCATATAAAAAGGGTCTCAGGGAGAAACTGAATTAATGAGAAAACTACTTAATAGTCAGGAGTTTGAAATAAATTGTCTTGGCAAGAAAAGGGTTTGAGCATGAAAGCCTCTTGTGAGGCAAACGTTAAAATAAGTAAAAGGCTTAGAAAAAATGGCCCTTGTAGAAAAGTGGGTAAGATAGGCTTTTACCCAAAATAAAGTGACAAAAAAGCGTTTAAAAGGTACTAGAGTATGGGGGCAAAGAGAGAGAGAGAGAGAGAGAGAGAGAGAGAGAGAGAGAGAGACTATGACCTAGATATTAAATGAGTAAAGAGAAAAGGGAAGAATGAGAGAAAGAGAAAGTGAGGAGGAAAGTTATTGCAAGTTAAAAAAATGTCAATGGGACCTGCATTCTCTTCTAAGAAAATATTCTCTCTCTCTCTCTCTCTCTCTCTCTCTCTCTCTCTCTCTCTCTCTCTCTCTCTCTCTCTCTCTCTATAAAACTTCTACTACTGCTACCTAACTTTATTTCTTCTACCAAATTCATGGAAATTTATCATTCATCATTTATGAGATCACTTCAAACAGAAACCACAGTGATAGTGTATAAATCCAACATTAATCTTTTTCCCTTATTCAGCATTTTTTTTCAGATTAAACGTTTAATTCATCAAAGCTTTTCACGACTTTAATAATCAAAGTAAAAATATCCCTTTGTTCGTGGAAGATACAGCCCTTTAATCGAATGCGCAAGTAGTAAAATTGTTCCCTCTCCTGTCCTCTTTGTAATTACATTATGTTATTGAGGGTAATGTACAACCTCTCTCTCTCTCTCTCTCTCTCTCTCTCTCTCTCTCTCTCTCTCTCTTACATACACACACATACAAACACAGAATACAGATTCACAAACAATCGTTATCAATCTCTCTCTCTCTCTCTCTCTCTCTCTCTCTCTCTCTCTCTCTCTCTCTCTCTCACACACACACACACACACACATACAAACACAGAACACAGATCCATAGACAGTCGTTCTCTCTCTCTCTCTCTCTCTCTCTCTCTCTCTCTCTCTCTCTCTCTCTCTCTCTCTCTCTCTCTCTCAAACACACAGCTTCACAAACAAGCATTCTCTCTCTCTCTCTCTCTCTCTCTCTCTCTCTCTCTCTCTCACACACACACACACACACACAGCTTCACAAACAAGCATTCTCTCTCTCTCTCTCTCTCTCTCTCTCTCTCTCTCTCTCTCTCTCTCTCTCTCTCTCTCTCTCTCTCTCGCATGCCTGAAGGCGTGTTAAGTAAAATCCATCTCCTTTAGACCAGAAAATGTGGGTAAAATTGCACTGGCTGAAGGCCCTTTCTTCAGTCTTCTCCTGCCGGGGAGAAATGTTTTTGTTCCACACCTCCCCTGAAGTGTCTTGCTTAAAAAGATATACCGAAAGCTCTCTACTTTATTTACAGTTTTAGTTTGGTTTTTATTTAACATATATTCAGGTTTATTTGCCCTTTGACGCGTATTACCATAGTCCTTGATGCGTATTAACATATTTTTAACTCCCCTATTCCTCGTGATGGTTATTTTTCTTAATTGTGTGTATATGAAATACACTTCCCTTGGGGAAGGGTGTTCTTTCAAGTTGTTTATTAAAACTTGGGACTCACATGTCAGTGTACATGTGTTTTTGTTTTACATTCGTTTATATTCAGCTTAGTATATCTATTATTTTCCAGTCTCTGCATTTCCTTCTGATACTTCTAACTGATGAACACCATAATATTCTCTGGAAGCTTGAATTTCAAGGTCAATGGCCCCTTTGGTGGGCTTGTTCCATATGAATATGGTTCGTCTTCTGAATAATAATAATAATAATAATAATAATAATAATAATAATAATAATAATAATAATAATAATAATAATAATAATAATAATAATAATAATAATAATAATCACAGTAGCATGAGTCTTGAAATGGAGAAACAAATCCCCAGTTATGAATGGGTACATATATTTAAAAATAAATTTCTACAGAGAGCTGGATTGAATAAGGGAATCAAACAGATTCCCGAAAGCTCTCTGTAGGAGTTTATTTTCAAATGTATGTACCCATACATAACTGTAGATTTGTTTTCTCTAATAATAATAATAATAATAATAATAATAATAATAATAATAATAATAATAATAATAATAATAATAATAATAATAATAATAATAATAATCTAATAATTTTCATTCATAATAATTATAAGAATAACACTATAAAAACCATAATAATAGTCGAATAGGATGACTGTGATATAATAACCAAAAAAAAATAAATAAATAAAAAATAATAATAATAATAATAAAAAAATAATAACAATAATAATAATAATAATAATAATAATAATAATAATAATAATAATAATAACAATAATAATAATAATAAAACTGTGGATATTAAATCTATGTTTTATTTCCAATTTTTTTTGTTCAGCATCATTACGTTTGCAAGCTTAACATCTTCCTACGCCAAAAAGTACATTCTGTTTTCTATTGGTTAGGATAAGAATCGAATTAACTTTATTCTCACGGGGTATTGCGGCCACGGGCGACACATATATTCTAAAACGTAAATCCTTTGTAATACTGAAAATGTAAATGGCTCTCCTTTCTGGTTTATGGATATTGCATGCAGTAAATCCGGATTTACTGGCGCAGGAAATTTTTGTTTGGGAAAGATTGCAACGACATGATTTAACAAAAGGACTTATTTGTAGTTTTTTTATTTTCGTTTCGTGTATGTTTTATTTCGTTCCCTGCTAAAGTTTTATG
>NC_089761.1:36024272-36036772 GCF_040412425.1 Macrobrachium rosenbergii | reverse complement strand
TATTTATATACACATATGTATACACACATATATATATATACATATGTATACATAAATATCTTATTCAAAATAACTCATAACTGACGCTTAGACTGTCAATAACGACTGTATATGTCATCGGCATATTAACGCCGCGTAGTTTGGTGGCCTGCCACCAGGGCGGCGCTGCTTACGGCCGCGACCCGCGGAAGCGTTTGTGGTGGCCTTCTTCTCTCAGTCCCTTGCGGCCACGTGTGAGATTGAATTTGTCCCAAGTGTTTCGTGCGATTTTTTGCGTTTATTATCACCATAACAGCGCGATTTGGAGCTTACAACTGCAAAAGCGGATACTAGAATTCTTCTGGAGCGAATGGAGCAGCATTTTAAAGGTAAATAAAGCTTAAATGAATGTTTGTTTACCCATAATTCCGTGTTTGCCTGGTAACTGTCTTGTTTGTGGTACTGTAGTAGGTAGGCCATGTTTTCCTTGTTAACTTGTCGTTATATCTCCAGCATATTATTTGGATTCACAGCATTATTTATCATATATATACCTTATGACATAAACATAAAACCTGCTAGTTATTGAAAGTACTTAGCAGTAGGTAGGCCTATAGGCCTAATGGTTACTGGTTGAGTCAACATGCCCCGTCTTGTAAACCTAGATTTTGTCAGCCATTTACAATGTTTTGCAATAGGTAGGCCTATAGGATATTGTTTTTATCATCATTATTGTCAGTTTTTTTAGGTATATATAAGTAAATTTAGCATTAGAGTTGTTTTAACAATATACATTTTATGAGACGGTGTTTCTCATCGAATTCCGAAGCGTCTCACCCGGCGAGGTAAACAAACCGTTTAAAACAACTTCTGTTTTTCGATTCATTGTAATAATAACTGTATTTTTCATATCTTGATTTAATCCTGCTTTAATTTGCGTTTTCGTGAAACGATATGACTCACAGATCGGTAACTGCAAGAAAACTAAGTTTGGTGGCTTAGCCTAGACCTATACCCTGAAACTACTTATTTTTTCAGATGCTGTATCATTTAAACCTTCTTCCATGTACTGTTTAATTTCGAATATATAAGAATAATTCAATTAATTTTTCTATGGTGAAATTTATCGAATCTTGTCAAGAAAAATAGCTTTTATGAATGATAAAGCCAAGGAAAGGGATCTTGGTCAGGTAGACGCTAGGCCTATGCATATTGATTCGACAGGTATTTTTATTTTCTACTTTTTTATTGTTTAATCATTTTTTTCTGTTTTTTACAGCAATAAGTCAAAATTACTTCCTAATGGAAGTCTTAATTAAATAGTTTTTTTGGGTTATCGTTTCAAAGCCTTAGAATACGAAGAACTGACTATAAAATTAGCTTATTCTGTCGTCGCTTTGTTTACGAGACGCTGAGCTTGGCTGGTAAAAAAAAAAACATATTTTGTTAAACTTGTTTGAGAAACTTTAAACAACACTTCCGGAAATACCAAAGTTAACTAATAAACACAATGCAGTTTGTTAAACGACCGTGAAGTCACTGTAACCGTGAAGCTGTTTCTCGCTTGGAATTACAGTAGAAGTGCTTGGTGGTATGGACGTAGGCCTAGAAGCTATTGTATATGTAGGCATGTATTGTTTGAAACCTGAGAGAGAGAGAGAGAGAGAGAGAGAGAGAGAGAGAGAGAGAGAGAGAGAGAGAGAGAGAAAGAGAGAGAGAGAGAGAGAGAGAGAGAGAGAGAGAGAGAGATTGAGGGAGAGAAAGAGGGGGAGAGAGAGAGAGAGAGAGAGAGAGGGAGAGAGAGAGATTGAGGGAGAGAGATTGAGAGAGAGTGAGAGAGACTAGGAGGAGAGAGAGAGAGACTAGGAGGGGAGGGAGAGGAGAGAGAGATTGGGGAGAAAGAGATTGAGGGGAGAGAGAGAGAGAGAGAGAGAGAGAGAGAGAGAGAGAGAGAGAGAGATTGAAGAGAGAGAGAGAGAGAGAGATTGAGAGAGAGAGAGAGAGAGAGAGAGAGAGAGAGAATCACAGCAAACGACGTAAGAAAGGACACCTGTAGGCCCTAATATGCCCAAGATTTTGAAGCGGAGACGAGGCTTAAGTACTTGATTGAATTATATCTCGCGCGCATGCGCACGCCTTCAGCGTGGGCAGACAACAAGACTTCGTTCGCCAAAGAACTGAGTAATTTCGTTAGCGCCTTCCTACGCCCTTTTGTTTACGGTTTAAGACTATTCTTGTTCTTCTCCTTTTTCGGTTTTGTGTCGGTCCGTCCGCACTTTATTCCGTCCGCACTTTATTCCGTCCGCACTTTATTCTGTCCGCACTTTATTCCTTCTGCAGGTTTAGCGGGGGTGTGTTTAGGTTTAGTCGGGGAGTGTTTAGGCTTATTGGAGGGTGTCTTTAGGTTTAGTGTAGGTGTGTTTAGGTTTATATAGTAAGTGTGTGTTTAGGCTTAGTTGGGTGTGTTTAGGCTTGGTGAGGGGTGTGTTTAGCTTTAGCAGGGGGGCATGTGTTTAGGTTTAGCGGGGGTGCAGTTAGTTGCACTGAGGGGTGTGTTTAGGTTTAATGGGGAAGAGTTTAGGTTTAGTGGGGTGTTTTTAGTTTTAGTGAGGGGTGTGTTTAGGTTTTGTGGGTGTTGTATGTTTAGGTTTAGTGGGGTGGTGCATTTAGGTTTAACAGGAGTGGTGGTTATGTTTAGTGGAAGATGTGTTTAGGTTTGGTGAGAGGGGTGTTTAAGTTTAGTGGTGGATGTGTTTAGGTTTAGTGGGTGGTGTGTGTTTAGGTTTAGTTGTGGTGTGTTTACGTTTGGTTGGAGTGGTGTTTAGGTTTCATGGAGGATGTGTTTAGGTTTAGTAGGGGTGTGTTTTGGTTTAGTGGGGATGTATTTACGTTTAGTGGGTGTGTATTTAGGTTTAGTTGGGGTGTGTTTAGGTTTAGTTGGGGTGTGTTTAGGTTTAGCAGGAGTATGTGTTTAGGTTTCGTGGACGGTGTGTTTAGGTTTAGTAGGGGTTTGTTTTGGTTTAGTGGGCGATATGTTTAGGTTTAGTGGGGATGTATTTAGGTTTAGTGGGGTTGTGTTTAGGTTTAGCAGAAGGATGTGTTTAGGTTTCGTGGACGGTGTGTTTAGGTTTAGTAGTCGTGTGTTTTGGCTTAGTGGGGGTGTATTTAGGTCTAGTTGGGATGTGTTTAGGTTAGAGGGGTGTGATTAGGTTTAGTTGGGGATGTGTTTAGGTTTAGTGGGTGTGTTTACGTTTAGTAGGAGGGTTGTTTAGGTTTAGTGAACGGTGTGTTTAGGTTTAGTAGGGGTGTGTTTTGGTTTAGTGGGGGAATGTGTTTAGGTTTTTAGTGGGTGAGGTTTTGGGGTGTTTTAGTGGGGTGTGTGTTTTATGTTTAGGTTTAGGGAATGTGTTTTGGGTTTTAGTGTTTTGGGGGTGGATGTGTTTAGGTTTAGTGTGTGGTGTTTCAGTTTAGTTTGGGGAGTTGCGTGTTTGGGGGGTTAGAGATGTTTAGGTTTATGGGTGTTTCAGTTTAGCAGGGGCATATTAACTAAAACCACACCATGTGTTCCCTCCTCCCTAAGGTGAATAATCGGCTGCAATTTAGAGTTTTCCCGGGCAGCGACAGTTTGGTCTGCTAGTATATTATAATAAATGTATTTATATACATATATATACACGTGAAAGACTCCACACAGACCTTGCACTAAATTCCATCACGACTTTCTCCTCTCACTACCGGACACTGTTAGAGTATAGAAACGATGATATTATCACCATTCCTCCCCTTCCTACGGAGACCAGACCACCACTCTCCCTCACATTAGGGAACTTCCTGCGATGATGAGAGACAATCTGAGCTAAAGAACAGGGAACGGCACCAGGCCTATTATCATATTAAGTGAACTGAGTCGACACTTGTTTTACATCCAGGCCGTTCTCGCAGCAGCAGCAGCAGCAGCAGGGGGAATCTTAAAGAGGCGTCTTGAGGATTGCTCTCCGATGTTGGTCTTAATTTTAGAGTATTTTTTTTTTTTTTGATTTTTGAAGTGGGGTATTTTTTCCTGATGATTCTAAAGTAGCGTGTGCTTTTTTTTTATGTTGATTTTAAGCAGTGTGTTTTATTAGTTTTCGTGAAAACTTTTTATGTTGGTTTGTCTGTAAAGAAACTTTTTCTGTCCGCGCTTTTTCTGTCTGCACTTTTTCCTGTCCGCACTTTTTCTGTCCGCACTTTTTCTGTTCCACACTTTTTCTGTCCACACTTTTTCTGTCCGCACTTTTTCTGTCCTCCCTCAGATCTTAAAAACTGCTGAGGCTAGAGGGCTGCAAATTGCTATGCTGACCATCCACCCGCCAGTCATCAAACGTACCAAATTACAGCCCTCTAGCCTCAGCAGTTTTTATTTGATTTAAGGTTAAAGTTAGCCATAATCGAGCATCTCTCAAAGATACAGGACAGGCCACCACCGGACGTGGTTAAAGTTTCATGGGCCGCGGCTCAACCAAGAGCACCGAAAGATAGATCTATTTGCGATGGCCTTGATTATGCACTGTACAGAAAAGTCAATTGCGCTGAAGAAACTACGGCGCATTTTTTACTTGTTCTCTGTATTTTTCGGTATACAGGAACAGACCATTGTGAAAAAGCTAAAGATATAGCATCGAGCTGTGGATATATACAGTAGATGCAATAATGTTTATGTTTTTATAATTATACAGCAGTTAAATTACTCTGCTTTCGTTTTTACAGTAACAAATGAATTGTTTAATACTTTTCAAGATCTCTTCCTCATAGTATGTATGTATGTATGTATGTATGTATGTATGTATGTATGTATGTATGTGTAAGGAAGTTGAATAAGCTTGAATATTATCAAGGTGAATCGCATATTCCTTGAACTGATTTTTATCCCTGAATTTATCCATGAAAATTACTGACTTTTATTGTTTATTGTGACCGACCGAAACAAAGTAAAGAAAATTGCAGTTTTTCGTGTTTTTCTTATTCTGTAACCAAAGAGATTAGCCGAAATCACAAACATTTCGCCATCTTCGTCGAATGTCAGATGACAAGTGTTCGAAGACAAATGATTTCCCAGAAGTCGCATGAAATCTGAGGAAGAACGATTGCATATAAATCATAATTTTCTCCTAATTTTCGTAAAGTCGAAGAGATTGGCATAAAATTACAGCCTTCTCGTAATCCTGATAAAACATTCGACAGACAGTGACAAAAAGAGCGAGGAAATTTTTGACGACATGGAGAAATAACAAGTAAAAAATACGCGGAAATTTCTTCGGCGCAATCGAGTTTTCTGTACAGATACTACAGCGTATAATCAAGGCCACCGAAAACAGATCTACCTTCGGTGGTCTCGGTTTAATGCTGTATGAGCCGCGGCCCATGAAATTTTAACCATGGTCTGGTGGTGGTGGCTTATCCTATATCGTTGTCAGAAGCACGATTATGGCTAACTTCAACCTTAAATAAAATAAAAACTACTAAGGTTAGAGGGCTGTAATTTGGTATGTTTGATGATTGGAGGATGGATGATCAACATACCAATTTACAGCCCTCAACCTCAGCGGTTTTGAAGATCTGGCGGCGGACAGCAAAAGTGTGGATAGATTAAAGTGCGGACGGACAGACAAAGCTGGCACAACAGTTTTCTTTTACAGAAAACTAAAAGCGTTAACCTTCGTACCGGATATCACAGAATTGTCAGGCGCTCACAACAGATCCATGCATCACTCATAGGCAAACAACGACGCTCGTCTGGTAAGCATAGTAGCTTTCAGCGGGGCACGAAGGGAGAGATTTCCAAAAGGCAACGCTTGGTAATGCCGAAGGAACAGCCTAGCACCGACCGTAAAGGCGACGATGATGATGATCGGTCCAGAGAGGCAAATTGCCAATCGTTTGCCTCAAATGACTCTGCCGTGAGAGCTGATTCCACGGATGATGCAGATGCGATGCGATCTTGTTTTTCCTCTCTCTTTTTTTTTATCTGGGAGGCGATATTCTCCTTTTTTTGCGCTTGTAAATGTTTCGCGTTTGAAATGCGTCTGACTTAAACTCCATAATTAGAGTTGTTATTTTGTATGTTCGTGATTTCCTTATTGTATTTTACGATGATATGGATATATGTTGCAGGGTTTTCTTCTATAAGTACGTTTTTTTTCAGTACTGTGTTAATTTTATGACTAGAATATATATATATATATATATATATATATATATATATATATATATATATATATATATATATCTATACACACACACATATATATGTAAGTATATGTATGTATGTATGTATGTATGTATGTACTGTATATATATTCATATATACATAGACTATGCGCAAAAGAGCTACAATGATGAAAGTAGTTAAAAGGCCAAATCAGAGCATTTTTAGTTGATCCGGTCATATACATAACAATTGACAATGACAGGTTGGGGGAGGAATATAAGAGCCTTAGAACCCAGGAAAAGCGACACTATATTAGGGGGTAGGGGTGGCTGACATGTTGCTGGTGAGCCTTCTGTGTAGATAATAACTATGCTTGTGTTATGGAAGTTTTAGTACATGTAGGGATCATCTCAAGCTCAACAGATGGAGTGTGAATGTGGTAGCGGCTGTAAAGATATTTTTTTCCTCGTGGCCACCCACCCCCGCCCCAACCACGTTAGTTGGAGAAACAGCTTAATGGTGACATAAAGAGAAATACATAAGTATATGGTAGAGAGAGAGAGAGAGAGAGAGAGAGAGAGAGAGACAGACAGACAGACAGACAGACAGACAGACAGACAGACAGACAGACAGAAAACGTCAATCACATGAAGAAACATTTTTTAAAGAAACCAACTTACCCTACCAAATTTGAGAGAGAGAGAGAGAGAGAGAGAGAGAGAGAGAGAGAGAGAGAGAGAGAGAGAGAGAACGTCAATCACACGAACAAACATTTTTAAAGGAGTCAGCTTACCCTACCAAATTTGAGAGAGAGAGAGAGAGAGAGAGAGAGAGAGAGAGAGAGAGAGAGAGAGAGAGAGAGAGAACGTCAATCACATGAAGAAACATTTTTAAAGAAATCAACTTACCCCACCAAATCTGAGAGAGAGAGAGAGAGAGAGAGAGAGAGAGAGAGAGAGAGAGAGAGAGAGAGAGAGAGAGAGAGAGATTGGAGATAACATTAATCACATGAAGAAACAGTTTTAAAGAAATCAGCTTGCCCCACTAAATCTGAGAGAGAGAGAGAGAGAGAGAGAGAGAGAGAGAGAGAGAGAGAGAGTGAGTTTGCGACAGCCTGACGGAAGATTAAAGATGCGATGCTTTTAACCTGTTTTGTTCGACGGAGGCGTCACTCGATCATAACAAGTTTGGGAATCAAGGTCTTGTGGGAAAGTATTGGAATTTTTTTAACCTGTTGCTGTAATGATTTCGCTAATCATTTATGTTTTTCCCAACGGGGTTAAATTCGTTTCCAAGAACCACACGAAACATTTAAGGCTATAATCCATAATTCAAATCCATTTGTACCGTCGTGAATATCCAAACAATTGATGCTTTCATGCTGACTGAAGGAGTATCATGTTACGTCATTATCCTACTGGAATGGAATGGAATATACAGTTTAGGCCAAAGGCCAGGCACTGGGACCTATGAGGTCATTCAGCTCTGGAAAGGAAATTGAGAGTAGATAGGTTTGAAAGGTGTAACGGGGGGAAAACCTTTCAGTGGCACTTTGAAATAATTGTTAGGAGAGGTTGGACAGCAATATGGAAGAAAGAGAATATGAATGGAGGTACAGTAAAAGGAATGATAAGGGTTGCAGCTAGGGGTCGAAGGGACGCTGCAAAGAACCTTTAGTAATGCCTACAGTACACCCCATGAGGTACGCTGAAGGCACTACCCACCTACGTGGCATTATCCTATTGGAAAATTCGTCAAACTGAAGTAAAAATCAGTTATACAATAACGATTACATTTTTTCTCATAAATATTTTCGTAGGTTCTAAAAAATCTTTCTATCACATGAAAGGAAATTAATCAAGAAGCTGCGTTCTTTACGAGAATTGTAGAAAAATAAAGAAGTTGGGTTTATTTTCGTTTCTGAAACATAATGTTGGTCTTTCCTGTCGAAGAATTAAAACGATGAAAGTTGTAATGATTAAAAATTCGAAGGCTGAGTTCTAGTGTTCCATCTTTGATGGAATCTTTAAAAAGTTACATTTTATTTAGGTGTCGTAGAGTGAGGTTACGTGCTCATTATGGAACAGAAAATTTTTATGTAGAAATAATTGGAAAGTAGGATTTCAGCTCGTTATTTTCCGGTATTCAAGCTGCAAAAAGTATCAAGTAACGCGTTTCCTTGAATAATCCTTTGCGTACAATGATAACAGTGATACAAGGGTTATATTGGTACATTAAATTGTGGCTTCTTATTCAACAAATCTAGCTAACTGAATCAACTATTCGCAGAAAATACACAATTTTAAGCCGCTTTGTAAAACCAAATATATATATATATATATATATATATATATATATATATATATATATATATATATATATATATATATATATATATATATATGTATGTATGTATGTATGTATGTACATGTATGTATATAATATGTGTGTGTCTCTGTGTGTGTATATATATATATATTTTATATATATATATATATATATATATATATATATATATATATTTTATAATATATATATATATATATATATATATATATATATATATATATATATATATATATATATATATATATATATATATATATATATATATATATATATATATATATACACACATATATATATATATATATATATATATATATATATATATATATATATATATATATATACATATACATATATATATACAATCATACATACATATATAAATATTTATCTTCATCGATCATCCTATTCAATTTTTTCCTCTTTTTTATTCATAGGAAAAAAATTTTACAATTGTGAAAAACATACACCATTTACAGGGAAGGTTCTTCAAGATTCGTTGAAAAGGCATAAAAAATTCTGGAGTCGTTCTCAACAGCGGTTCTGAAAAGATTAATCTCATTTTCCCGGAGGCCTTGATTCGGTGATTGTACATTCGAGTGTCATTCCCCCGAGCAAAGACGTTTGCTGGATAGCGTTCGGTTAATGGAAACGTTCGCTAAATGGAAACGTTCGCTAGATACTGGAATAAGATACGGCGTTAGGTTTTTTAAGCAATACGTATTGAAGGTCACGTTTTCACTCTTCGTCAATTTTATATTTCTGTTGCTTTTGAGAGGCAAAACTTTATACAGTTTTTAATGCAACGCTGATTATCATTTATACCAAATCGTATCATCAGGTTTAAGATACAATGAGTTGGGTTATTATTATTATTATTATTATTATTATTATTATTATTATTATTATTATTATTATTATCATTGTTATTATAATCCTGTCCCAGAAATAGGACGAAAATTCAGTCTGATCATCAGTGTTATGATTTTTAATTATTTTAGAGTCATTAGCAGTTAGGCATTCGAGAGCAACAATCGTGAGTTTAGAACAAGTAAAAAAATGCGCCGAAGTTTCTTCGGCGCAATCGAGTTTTCTGCACAGCGTATAATCAAGGCCACCGAAAATAGATCTATCTTTTGGTGGTCTCGGTATAATGCTGTAATAATAATGATAATAATAATATTATTATTATTATTATTATTATTATTATTATTATTATTATTATTATTATTATTATTATTATTATTATTCAGAAGATGAGCCCTGTTGATATGCAACAATCCCACCAAAGGAGCCATTGATTTGAAATTCAAGCTTCCAAAGATTGTGGTGTTCATAAGAAAGAAGTAGGAGGAGATAAAAGGTAATACAGAAAGAAGAGATCTCATTTATTAAAGAAAAGGAAAAATAAATAAACAAATTGATAAAAAGATAAAAATATAAATAAATTATTAAAATGCGAGATCTTGCATCTGTTATCCATTTTCTAAATCTCTTATCCTCTTTAGTCTTCTGAAAAGAAAACTATTGTGCCGGCTTTGTCTGTCCGTCCGCCCCTTTTTCTATCCGCACTTTTTCCATCCGCCCTCAGATCTTAAAACCTACTGAGGCTAGAGGGCTGCAAATTGGTATGCTGATCACCCACCCTCCAATCATCAAGCATACCAAATTGCAGCCCTCGAGCCTCTGTAATTTTTATTTTATTGAAGGTTAAAGTTAGACATAATCGTGCTTCTGGCAACGATATAGGACAGGCCACCACGGACGGCTAAGAGTTTCATGGGCCGCGGCTCATACAGCATTATACCGAGACCACCGAAAGATAGATCTATTTACGGTGGCCTTGATTATACGCTGTACAGAAAACTCGATTGCGCCGGAGAAACTTCGGCGCATTTTTTACTTGTTCTAAACGCATGATTGTTGCTCTCAAATGCCTAAGTGCTAATAACTCTAAAATCATTAAAAATCTTAATACTGATGATCAGACCGATTTTTCATCTTATTTCTTGGACAGGATTACCAAGATAATGATCAATTTTAGCATCAACTCGTGCTAAAAATTCGCAAGTTTACTCTATGTAACTGAATCAACGATTATCAACTTAAACGAAGCTGCGATATTATAGTACATATTTTGAAATATTTTATTATTCTTAGTAATATATCTTGATGATTTTTTTAAAGATTTCTCTAGTCTATGTCATTTCCAAAGGAAAATATTTAAAAACTCCGTTGACTCACTTGGAAAAAATTCAGTAAACACATTTTCCTTTGATACTCAGGGATGTAGGCAGTAGATACAATTAAGGATATATAACGAAAATGATACATACAAATTAACAGAATTAAGCAAAATGACATAACAACAATTGGAATTAAAAAGTGAAAAAACAAATAAAAAAAAACAGTAAAAGCCCAGGAACGTATTCTAATTCCTAATACCAATCAGTCGTTTATAGCCTTTGTTTAAGTAAATAGATATTCGATTTACACATGAAAACAAAATCGCAAACGTTCCTGAGGAACTTGAAGACGCAGAAACTGATCCAGAATCTTGGATCTTTTCCTCAAACGAGATTACACCCGAGGGAAGGAGTCCGGGCCAAACTGAGGCCTTCCTTTGATGTAGGAAAAACAAGTTTTAATCAGGTGAAACGAATCTTTAATTAGGACGAATTATTATTCCTTACCTGACTGGCAAATCAGGAATCAGGTGGATAATTAGAGCTGAGATGGTGGGAGCCAAGTTAACAAGGTGATTTTATTATTTTCGTCGTGCCTATTTATATCATATTTAAAAATGGAAAGTGCTTGGGATTATATATATATATATATATATATATATATATATATATATATATATATATATATATATATATATATATATATATATATATATATATATATATATATATATATATATATATATATATATCATTTGTGTATATGTATAATAATCATATTGTGATTACAAGCATCAATATAACATTAACAAAAAGGTTGCAAGTCTTTCTTAGAATACTTACGAAGTTCTTTAGGCTGTTAAGAAATCTCTTTGTTAATTTAAGTTACATAATTTTATGGAAAAGAAGTCATATTTTGTCGTAAATACGAAGACTATTTGAGGTTATATCTTATTTACTTAGGTATTTGTTGCGTTCTAAAGAAAGCATCATTACTCTGATTTCATTTTTATAAACAGTACATGCACGTCTATAGTGATGAATTTGGGCATATAAGTATGGTTTCTGATGCAAAGTCCAGCACACTGATTAAAGAAATATTTGAGATTTCCTTAAAGTCCTTAACTGAGGCTTAACGTGGTCTGATGATGGTAGGGCCGTGACAGTAAAACCTGATGACTTTTCGTGAATTGATTTGTGGCAGAGCTCTTCCGAATCTCTAATTATAAACCTTGTAAAGATTTTGTATTCCTCTCACTGACAGACTGAGAACTAATACGTTTAAATTAAATACACTCAGACCTAGCTGTGTACCCCATTTTAAAACTTAATAATACAACATTGTTCTACAGTCTTCAACTTTTCCACACTCGTCTCAGAATTGCAGGGGCTAAGAGAAAAGTGACAGTGAAATTCTCGAGTATTTTTCGTTTGAAGTTCGAGTTTAAACAGCTTTTCGAGTTTTCCTTCTCGGTCTAGCGCTGCAGAAGTGCAAAGTAAAAAGGTCATTGCTCAATTTTGCTCTTTTTTGAAATTCTTAATAAAATTATTCTGGTTTGAGTAAGGTATTTCATATTAATCAGAAGTTAGCAGTTACTTAAGTGAGGAGTACAGTGCCAATCAGAAGTCAGTAGTTACTTTAGTGATGGGCTTAATATTAGTCAGAAGGCGTTAGTTACTCGATTTAGTATGGGTCTCAATATTAATCAGGAGACAGTAGTTACCTAATTTAGCAAAGTGTTCCATATTGATCAGAAGAAAACAGTTACTTAATTTAGTGAGGGGCTCAATATCAATCA